>NC_081405.1:374172558-374491143 GCF_030272615.1 Cryptomeria japonica
ACAGGGCTTATTGGTGATTTAAGGAAACAAGTTTTTCATTTTATTTAAAAAGACACACTTTTTTCCCCACAATCTAGTTTGCCCAGGTTTGTACCATGTACACCCAAGGCACATCCCAGGCCTATGTATTCGGTCCAGGTATATTTGAGCCCAGGATGTACCCTGACCATACACACCTAGGATCCAAACCCAGACTAGTTTGGTCCTGGTACATGCAGGGAAACGGAAAACCCAGTAACACAGCTCCATTTGACCTCAAAGGTACCTTCAGAGAAACAAAGGATGTTTGCAGGAGAGAAGTTAATTTCCGCTGTAATCTCCGTAACATCAGCACCCAACTTTATCACGTCGGAAAGGTACTAGTATCTTAAATTAATAGCATTACAATTTACACTGACTTCCAACATTAACAATCTACAATATAACGTATGCTCTGTTTTGCCTATTTGATGAATTACAACTGAAATAATCTTGTCCAGGCATCCCATAACTTCTGCATACCTAACGTTGTGATTTTACAATTACAGAATGTATTTAAGTTTCATGTTTGTTTAAAAGTCTTAAGAGCGTGATTCAATCATACTCCAAGCCACATCAGAGACCACATAAAGAGTCGTAGACCAGCCAATGCAAACTACTCGATTCCTTATTATCTTTGTAACAAAAGGCAATCCAAAAGATAAAATATAATACCACAATAGCTTCCTGGGATTGACAGAGTAGTTCCAGCTAACTTCCTTCCTCTGAAAGAAGCTTCCTTCAACTCAAGCTCATCCACGACCACACCTGCAACTCAAATCCACAAGGACACAAATCATTATACATTAGCATGAAATAAAACTTTTAAAATATTTGAAATAAAATTCACAACCCACAACCCATTTAAAACTTTTAGAAAGCAGCCCAGACCCCACCAACCCTAGGGTTTTATTAATATATCAAGAAGTGGAATTCAGCTTGTAAAATAGATAGAGAGAAAATGACGAGAAACTGAGAAAGAGAAGTTGCCTGTGATCTTGGGCTTGAAGTAATCAGAAACAGGGCATTGGCCATTGTATTTGATGACACAGGGAAGCTGATGTACTTTGTCTGTTAAATCCATACACCCATCAGATATCCTGATGCTTCCACTCACTCCACTGCAAGATACAGAAAAGCCATTCTCTGTAACGCCGTCCATTACGTATGTGAGAAGTAAATGTAAGTAACGATCTTAGGCGACTGAAAATCAGATAATGAGCTTGTTGCCACAGTACAGAGAAGTTTGTTCAATCCGCGAGCGGGAGAATGAGATCGCTGTTATGTTTGCTTTCCAATTTAAATTAAATGAGAGAGGAATAATAGAGATCCCTTCTTTTGCAAGCTTTGAATATTTGGTCTTTTGGTTTCCTTGAATATTATTGAATAAAATTTAAGAATAGTTGAGTTCGCTTCTTTTGCAAGCTTTGAATATGGAAGAAGTTTAGGGCAGTTTATTCGTCTTTACATTACAGTGCAATGATGTGAGCGTTTAAAAAAATTAATTAAATAATTAAATAATTAAATAATTGATATGTGGAAAAAATATTATAAACAATTAAATTTATAAATACTATGTTAATTATATATGATAATTATATCGAAAAAGTATCGATCTATTAGTTGCAAACATTTGTGTAGTACATGAGGCCAAGTAGTAGGCTATTTAGCAAATGATTTTGTATGTGCAACAAAGGTCTCAATGGAGAAGTGGCAACTTCAAATCAACTATACATTCTTCCAAGCATGACAAGAAAAAACCTTTGAATCAAGAAGATCAGCAGGCTTCATTAGTAGAGAGGGAGAGAGAGGAAGATATATGGATAGAAAGAGAGAGAGATAGAAAAGAGGGGGGTAAGGAGATGGAAATGGGGGATATAGATAGAGATAGAGATAGAGATGGAGATATAGTTAGAGATGGAGATAGAGAAGATGGATATGGAGAGAAGGAGATGGAGAGATAAATAGAGAGAGGAAAGAGATATATAGAGAGATGAAAGAAAGAAATATATAGATACAAAGGGAGAGATAGAGAGAAAGAGAGAAATATAGAGGGAGGGGCAAAGGGAAAGATAGGTAGAGATGTAGATGGTGAGATAGAGATATAAGGTCATATATCTAGAAATGGAGAGAGGGATAAAAAGAAATGGAGATCGATAGAGTGATAGATAGAGAGGAAGAGGAGAGAAGGAAAGAGAAATGATGGAGATAGAGAGCAAGAAAGAGAACGAGGGAGAGATAGAGATATATGAGAAGAGAATGGGGGAGAGAGAGGTGGACATAGAGAGATAGATAGGTGGATATGGAGAGAGAGAGAGAGAGAGAGAGAGAGAGAGAGAGAGAGAGAGAGAGAGAGAGAGAGAGAGAGAGAGAAAGAGAGAGAGATCTCAATAAATAAAGAGGGAGAGATAGGTGGATATGGAGAGAGAGAGAGAGAGAGAGAGAGAGAGAGAGAGAGAGAGAGAGAGAGAGAGAGAGAGAGAGAAAGAGAGAGAGATCTCAATAAATAAAGAGGGAGAGAGGGAGTGATATAGATAGAGAAGGATATAGAGAGATAGAGAGGGATAGAGAGAGATAGGCATATAGAGATAGAAAGGGATATAGAGAGAAAGAGTAAGATGGAAACATGGAGAGAAATAGAGAGATGGAGATGTAGAGTAGGGTAGGAGAGATGGAGTGAATAAGGGAGAGAGGTAGAGATAACACAATATAAATAGAGAGGGGGAAGAGAGGGAGATAGAGATATAAGAGGCAAGAGTGAGTGAGGGAAGATGATTGAGACAAGTAAAATAGCAAAAGGTATAGAGAGAGATGGAGATAAATAGAGAAGGGGAAATATAGAGAGATGGAGATAGGGAGGGAGAAACAAGGAGTTTGTGTGTTTGTGTGTGAGAGAGAGAGAGGAGGTGAATTAGAGAAATATAAAAAGTGAGTGATAAGGAGAGAGGGAGGGAGAGGGAGGGAGATGGAGAGATGGGGATAGAAAGAAGAGATAGGGAGATAGATATAAGGAGAGAGAAAGAAGAGAAATGAGAAATAAAGATAAAAAGAGGGATATGGAAGGAGGGAGAAATGAGAGATGGGAGGAGAGAGCATGAGAGATGGAAGGGGAGATGGAGAGATAGAAAGATAAAGATATAAGAAGTTATATAGAAAGAGGTGGAGAGAGGAATATATGTGTGTGTGCGTGGAGAGAGAGAGAGAGAGAGAGAGAGAGAGAGTAGGGGAGATATATATAAATAATGAGTTAGAATCAAAGAGAGTTAAATATATATATATATAGAGAGAGAGAGGGGGGGGGGAGATGGAGATATAGTAAGATAAAAAGATATAGGAAGTGATATATATATATAGAGAGAGAGAGAGGGGGGGGGGAGATGGAGATATAGTAAGATAAAGATATAGGAAGTGATATATATATATATATGTGTATATATATATATAGAGAGAGAGAGAGAGAGGAATAAATTAGGGGATAGAGATAAATAGTGGAGAGAGAGAGTATGAGTGAGAGAGAGAGAGATAGAGATCAATATAGGGAAGGAGAAACAAGTGTGTGTGAGATAGAAAGAGAGATGAAGACAGTTTGGGATTATGTTTTGAGTGACTTTGGAAAAATGGATAATCCTCAATCTTTGGCTCTTAGTCAAAGATGTTTCAACCTAAGATCCATGATCCTTTATCAGATAATAAAACAATCTCATGAATGATATAAAGTCTTAAAAAAAGAAGACAAAGTGGAATTATTTTATACTTAATTTTGTCAAAGGAATTCACATTGAATGAAATCACTGGTTCCTTGATTTATAATGAATGGCATTTCAGTAGACCACGAGATGTCTTATTGGAGATAGATCCTATATTTTTGTAGTCTTGTGTCTAGTTTTTTAATTTTTATTTCCCAACCATTAGAAATATAAATAATAGCTCATGAAGATGGATAAATGATTCAATTAGGTGGTGTGCTAAATGGTGGGTGAAAAGGTGTTATGCCAACATTGAACTCCATTTTTTGTTTTTCCAAATACTTGAATCGTGTTTCCCTCCTAGACATCTTGTGCAATTGGGTTGAATCAAATATCTTTGAAGAGGAATATTTGGTGCCAGACTGACACTAAGAAGGGACGACCATTTTAGATGTCATGATGAATAAATGAGATTTTAGTCCTCATATTTTATTTAGTCCATTGGGTTGACCATCCTTCAAGAGTTTCATAAGAAATCAAATAGTTAGAAATGTCACCCATCAAAAAATAGTAAATGAATTCCTCGTGAGTGCTTTAAATTATTACTCAAAACCAATTTTTTCCAATAAACGCACCAAACACTACTATGAATGGAGCCTTCAAATATATTGTAATAGACCTTTTAGAACTTAAAATTGTTATTTTTACCCAACTGCACTATTCAAAAACTCAATATTGCCACAAATAGTACTTGCTATTCAAGTTCCATAAGAAGTAGTTGGTGGTGGAACACATGCTATCTATGGTAGTGAAGACACATAGACATTTGTATGATAATTATGAAATAAGCCATGTCCAAATGAGCATATGTAATGCAATATGATTTCGCTTGGTCCTAACAACTCTTAGACTATTGTAATCGTAGCAATGTGAATGTTTGATGCCTTGTCTCACCATTATTATTTGCATTATCCAAAAGAATTCTAAACTCAAGAGAAAGAAGAAAAATATCAAGCCCGAGTTTAACTCTAAAATGAAACTGCATATCTACTGTCTACTACAAATTTATTATGAACAAACATGTATGAATGTATATACACGCTCTCTCATATAAATTGTTAAAATACATGCATAGTTTTACAAGAAGCTTGGAAGATAAATACTAATATTTAGCATACCTATTATAGCATAATCTAAAGGACTTGTTCATTACTTTTTCAAATGCTCATAAGAAGTATAAAGATGTTGCAATAATTGAGTAATTCAAAGGGTATCAAAATAAAATAAGAAATCAGGACCTATGCTATAAGAAATTTAGAGAGAAAACAAAATCTATCATTAAAGCTTTTGCAAATGAAGCAACATGATAGATTTGCTTGTGTAATGAATTGAAGGTGTTCATTTGGAACTAGTATTGTAGTGATTAGATTTTATTTGGAGACATTGGTAGAGCAAGCAAATCTAATTGACAAGATCTAGGTAGCTATAAGGAGCATCTGTTGTCAAATCTACTATCATTGGTGTTGATAGCAATGGGTTTGTATATGTATCTTAATCTTATAAATCTAGTTCTTCATCTCTATCACAAACAATATATCCCTTATAGGGTGTGTGCAGGATCATGGGGGTCCAAAAAGTGGCAATGGGGAAAAAACGCATTTTATACTTTGCCAAACACACCAAATTCCACTTTGACTTTTTGTATGGGTTGACCAAAATTTGAATTTGGTTTGTTAATACCAAACCAAAATGGATATCTGTTAGTAATGGATATTTGTTATTACCAAATATTCATTTTGTGATATCATTGTTGTGATGTCATGTTTTCCAAAATGGATATCTGTTTGAAATAGATATCTGTTTTGGAAACCAAAATGAATATATGTTTTGGAAACCACAACAAATATTCGTTTAAAACAAATATCCATTTTGGAAACCAAAATAGATATTCGTTTTGCTTAGCCTAAAAAATATACTTTAGTAAAATGGGCATAACTTTTGAGTTTCTTATCGAAACTTTGATCTTTCACAGGCGTTTCAAAGGTGATTCAAAGACCTATTAAATAGACAAGGTAAATTTATTAGAGTATACACCAAAAAATAATTATATATATTTGAATTTAATCCTTCATTTTCAAAACTTTAAATACTCACAAATTTTGCATACCAAGTCTTTTTTTTTTTTGCTCCCAAAAGAGTTTAAACATTTAAGAAGTAGTAAATAATGAAACATTTTTTATTTTACACACTAATGAGACTAAAAAATGTACATAAATCATCATGGAAGGCTGCCTTGTCGTCTTTGATCCTATGCACACATTTGTCGGAGTTGACGTAGGAGAAAATTTCCTTCTATACCTCTTTATCCTTCTCTCTATTTACTTAGGTATATCTCACTCTCTCCCCCTCTCCTCATATCTCCCTTTCAAAACCATCTCTCTCTCTCTCTCTCTCTCTCTCTCTCTCTCTCTCTCTCTCTCTCTCTCTCTATATATATATATATATATATATATCATACATCTCTTCCTTCTCTACTTATCTCACTCGTTTTCTCATCTCATCTAGATCTTTCTCAAGTTATATCTATTTCTACATATATCTCCCTCATTCTATTCCCATCTCTCCCTCTCTCAGTCTATCCCTATCACTCCTTATTTCTATATCTCTTTAATAATCTCTCTTCTCTCTATTTATCCTTCCTCTACCTTCCTATGCCTATACCTATTTATTACTTGTCTCTATCACCTCATTTCTCTCGCACTCTTGTCCCCTCTATCTTTATCTCCCCATAGATCTATCTTCACGTATACCTATATCTCATTATCTCTAAATCTCTCTCATTCACTCCATCTCTCCCTCAATTTATGCAGACTCTCTCTATCACTTTCTATTTATATCTATCTCTACCTCCATCTTCACATCTCTATCTCTTTCCGTATCCATCTCTCTTTCTATATCTCCCTCTATCAATATGTATCTTCCTCTATACATGATTAATCAACCTCTCCCTCTCTTTCTCTACATCCCTCTCTATGTATCTCTCCCTTTCTCTACCTTTATCTCTCTATTTACTCCATCTCTATATATATTTGGTTGTCTCCCTACATCCTTCTCTATACCCCCTATACATATATCTCTATCTCTCCCTCCATGTCCATCTATCTCTATAATCTCTATTTCTCTCTTTAACACTCTATCACACTATTTGCATCTCTCTAACTATTCAATTCCTCTTCCTTCATATATCTCTGGTGTGTAGAGTATCTTTCCCCTTTGACTTTTGTTGCTAGGGAGGTAAGGGGAGAGAGGTGTGAGAGGGAGGGTAATTGGGGGGAAGAGATGATGAGAGAGAGAGAGAGAGGGAGAGAGATGCAGAGAGAGGTGGAGAGAAAGACACAGAGAGACAAAGAGAGTGACAAAACTAGGGAGGGGACACGGGGTAGAGGGAAGTGTCAACAAAGGGAGAGGTGAAGAGAGTGTGTGTGTGTGTGTGTGTGTGTGTGTGTGTGTGTGTGTGTGTGTGTGTGTGTGTGTGTGTGTGTGTGTGTGTGTGTGTGTGTGTGTGTGAGAGAGAGAGAGAGAGAGAGAGAGAGAGAGAGAGAGAGAGAGTTGGGGGTAATTAGGGTGTAGAAGGAGAGGAGAGAGGGAAAAGTATCAACAAAGGGAGAGAAGGAGAGATGGGGAGAGAGGTGAAGAGGAGAGCGAAGAGAGGTGTGTGAAATGGCTCCCCTAAAGGATAATTAGGGGGAGGAGGGGAGAGAGAGAGAGAGAGACAAGGAGTGATTAGGGGGAGGAGGAGAGAGGAGAGAGGTGTGTGTGAGAGAGAGGGTAGTTAGGGTGAAAGAGAATGAGAGAGAGAGGGGGGGAGAGAGAGAGTAACTAGGGGGAGGGGGAGAGGGAAGTATCAACAAATGGAGGGGGGGAAAGAGGTTAGAGAGAGAGGGGGTAATTGGGGGAGGATAATGTGAGAGAGAGGGGGTAATTAGGGGGTAGGAAAAGAGTGGGAGAGGGGAAAATATCAACAAAGGGAGAGAGAGAGAGAGAGAGAGAGAGAGAGAGAGAGAGAGAGAGAGAGAGAGAGAGAGAGAGAGAGAGAGAGAGAGAGAGAGAGAGAGAGGGGGGGGGAGAGAGGCACGAGAGAGGGTAATTGTAGGGAAGGGAGAATGAGAGAGAGTTGGGGTAAAGTGAGAGGGGGAGAGAGGTGTGTGAAAGAGTGGGTAATTTGAGGAAGAGATAATGAAAGAGAGAAAGTTGGGGGTAATTAAGGGGTAGGAGGAGAGGTGGAGAAGGGCAAGTATCAACAAAGGGAGAGAGGGAGAGATGGGGAGAGAGGTGATAGGCCAAAATAGGGGTAAGGAATAAACCGGATTCAGCTTGGACTGAGTGTCAATTCGGGGATTGTAAACTTGTGAAAGGTGTCGAGTTGTATGCCACAAAGGGGTGAAAGTCGTGAGATGAGTGGAGATGAAATGCAACCTATAGAAATAAACCTACAACAAAGCAAAATAACTCCAACGACAGTTTCTATCATTTCCTAGCAACGGGAACAACAACAACTTATATCTCTAAAACATTTAATCTAAGAATTATAGTACGAGAAAGTATTGATAAATGGTTTAACAAGTAATACCATAATTCATGACCAAATTACAAGTGATAATAATCAAACTGTTCTCACGATTAATGCAAAAATAACTCATTGCGATAGGACTGAAATAACCCTACAAAAACACACAGACTAAAATAATAAAAACTACATAAATCACTAACATTCTGAGCAATGGGCCCTGCCTCCCCAATCCGTCAAGTGACGAAATGAAAGAGAGGGAGTTATGTTGGATTGATCAACAAAATGCTATTTTCATTTCTCACATAAAAATCTCCATACAAAAGTTTTCCTTATGCTGCTTATATATATGCAGCCTATAACTGCTATGTATAAGAATACCGTATTTGCCTACAACAAGAAAACTAAATGATATAATAGTCTACGTAAGAACTGTACTGGCATCTACGAATCAAAAATAAATCTGTTATAACAATGAGCAGAAACAGAGAAGGAAGATTTGCAGTTTTCTACAACTACCAAACAAGTGCAGTTTTCAAAAACTAACATTCACGGCTTCCTCAAGAAAGTGCATCCTCCACACATTTAGCTAGCAAACTATGCATCATTGACCAGTATTCTAATCTATATTTCTATCCATTTGAAGAAGTCACGAACTGAGTTGTATAGGAACATGGCAACATCATAAATTGGAAGAGGCTTATAGTTGCGATCATGAAAGCTCATCATAGATGGTGATGGTGCATGCCCAACCAGTATTCTAATCTATATTTCTATCCATTTGAAGAAATCACGGGCTGAGTTATATAGGAACGTTGCAACATCATAAATTGGAAAAGGCCTATAGTTGCGATCATGAAAGCTCATCATAGATGGTGATGGTGCATGCCCAAACTGACAACCATGGAATTATCAAGAACAAATAAATAAGTCCATCATAGAAATATTAAATGTAAGTGGTGTCACCAAGATTGCACCTGTGATGTTGAAGCTGAAAGCTTAGCAATCTTGTGAAACATGGGATGATTTATAGGCCCGTGGGTTGCCTATGGTGGAAATCAACCTCC
This sequence comes from Cryptomeria japonica, assembly GCF_030272615.1. Lineage (NCBI taxonomy): Eukaryota > Viridiplantae > Streptophyta > Pinopsida > Cupressales > Cupressaceae > Cryptomeria > Cryptomeria japonica. Next base: position 374,181,897 of record NC_081405.1, read on the forward strand.
AGAGTGAGCTGGTTCTCTGGTGAAACCTCCAACAGACCTATGATGCTCAAGCTGAAAGCTCAGCAATCTTGTTAAACATGGGATGATTTCCAGGCCTGTAGGTTGCCTATGGTGGAAATCAACCTCCAGAGTGAGCTGGTTCTCTGGTGAAACCTCCAACAGACTAATCTTCTGGGAAAAGGGATGGGAAAAAAATTTGAATGGAAACCTATCCTAAGAGGTGATGCACCAAATGTTAACCGAGACCTGCAACCTGCTTAACTCACAAAATCCTTCAATAAAATAGACCTGAATCTCTCACAACTCAATCAAGCAATCAGATGCATAAGTATTTCCTAGAAAGGACTGAATCCAAAGCTTGCTTGTAGGAAAACAATGTGTTTTCACAACTACAAGCTACTAAATTCAACTAGCACAACTTAAGACTTGCACCTATCATGTATCTTCTACATCAACCATCTTTGAATGAGACATATTTAAAGGATTAAAACATAAACCACAATAAAATATCAAATCATTCATCCATGATAGGAAATATAATGTATTGAGAAGGAATATTGCTTCTATTTTATTAAAAAATAAAGGAACGTTGCTATTACAAAACTCGGAAATGAGTTATAATGCTTCATGCCCAACTGAAAAGCAAAGGAAAGAGAAAAAGGAACTAGCTGAGAAAGATAGAAGAAGAAATCTTTATAGAAAATAAGCTCTTTCTTTAACTGAAGGATAGAACTGATGCTGGACTTCACCTCTTCATTCTCTAACTCAACTTGAACTGAATGCTCCACCTTGAAATATGCTCCAATTTGCATGAGATGTCTTCTTGGGTCAAATGAAAGAGAAAAGCCTTAAAAAAAGGAGTCAAAACTGGCTCTAATTGCCTGTAGATTGCTGCAAAAGTTGTCTTGAAAGGTAATTAACCCATAAGGAGTCATTAACTAAAGTTTATCTGCTGGAAACACCTCCAAACTCCTTATTTTCATGGGTCAAACTGATGTTTGACTTAAAATCCCCTCCTTTTCAAGATAATCAACTAGCTGATGCATTACTGAAAACTCCATCTCTTGATTTTGAAGTGATGTTAAAGTGTTTGAATGATGTAGGATTGAGTTGGAAGTATGAGTGATCTTCCACAAGGTTGTTATTCTTTATTGCAAGGTGATTATCCCAAGGCTTTTACTAATAGTATTGTTGTTATGACTGCAACTTGAACCCTTATTCCTATTTCCTTAATAGTTAGTGATCTATCAGATATTGTGTTTGTTCACATGCCTTTTGACTGTGTCATCTACAATGACAGTTACATTCATATATACTTGTGTGATGGTCTACTTCTTACTGTCCTTATTACCCGTCATTCACTGCTCTACGAGGCTTTGAAACCTTCCTTGGTTCTTTGATACTCCTTTTGCTTTTTGATGTATTTGACTTGCAAAGTAAGCATTGTATCAAGATATTTGGAATAATGAGCCACTTGTCTTTCCTTTACTGTATCTGGTTGAAGCTACCACTGAGATTTGCTTTGTGATTGAGTGCTTAAGAAATGGAGTGACTTTTAAGTCCTTTAGACTGTCATGTGAACTGAACCTGTATTATGCATCTTTTGTTCTTGAAACTCTTTTCACTGTAATTAGTCTCTTATTATCATGGAGACTCTTTAACTACTCTGAGTGTGCACAAGGCTTATCTTCGCCTGAAGATGATAGTCTTTGTTCTTTTGATCATTAGACTGTGTATTTGATATCATTTGCCTTTGGAGTTCTCATAACTTTTTCATCTTGAGTCTTAAACTCAAACAACATCATCTCTATTCCTTGTTTGTTATAAGGATGTAACTTGACATTTACATCTTTATGTCAATGACAGAGAAGCTTAGCCCTGTGACTAATTTTATATCTTGATCATTGATGTTCTGGGCTGCTTCCTACATGCTCCATATGCTCTTAGTGACGACACTTATGACGGTGGTATGACTACACTTTTCCTCATCTGAAACTTACTGTCACTGCTCTGATTTCCATTCATATTACTGCTCAAGTCTCCTTTTAACCTTCATGACAGGGATGTTGAAGGATCTCTCATATAGACAGTCTCAAAACGGTGCAATAATATCTTTGTATCTTTATTGGCCCTTGACTGTATTTTTGCTTTATTACTCTGTCATAAGGCTTATAAAACTTGATCATTATTATTGCATTCACTATCTTTATGGTGCTTTGTGATCTAGCTCCTTTTCTTCAGGCTGCTTTTGACTCTGTGGATTTGTCACGGATTTTGTAATTGTCACAATGAAGCTTTTACCATGTATCCACTCTGTAAACTTTGTCAAGGATCCTTGTACTTTCATACTAGGACTATCATTTTCTTTATATCCTCATACTGTCTTTGATTACTGGGCAATGTCCTTTATCCTTTCACTGTTATTTTTTCTTGTCATGAATTCTTGACCTATTGTGTTTTGCCATCAAGAGACCCCGTCTCTTGTCTTGGATTGGCTACTCTGTTTGGTATGTGGTGTACATTACCAGTCAGCTGCTCTTTATTATGACTGAGACACCTTGTTCTCTGTCTAGAGGACTGCTCACTGCATTTAATCTTTTATATATTCATATGGAAGCTCCTTTGAATCATTATACCCTTTGAATGGTTTACTATGCCCTTATGCTTTGCTGTTATGAGTAATGTTTGAAGCTCTATCTTCCATTGTTTTTGTTTGAAGACCTTTTGTTGTATTCAAACCTGCAACTTTGCTTTTAATTGCACTAGACAACTACCCTCATGACAAACTTTTAGATTAATTTTGATAGTGAATATGATCACTGTGATTTGCCTTTTAGTCTATCCTTGATGGATTGAAACTTTTACTATGTTCTCATGAGTATTTTGAGATCCTTGTGAGTGTTATGACTGTAATTTCTACTCAAAAGGGCTGCTTTGAATCCCTATTGACTTTTCTCTCCATCATTGTGACTGTTTTATGACCTTGGAGATTGGACTGTATTCCTTTTTGGATATTGGACTACTTTGTGATGATTGAATATGTCTTTCATGATCAGCGATGACTATTATAGATTCTTAGGCCTCCTATATCTGTATCATTTATTTCCATACCTCTCTAGACTGTTCTTTCTCACTGTGATAATATTTTGAGCTGCATTTTATATGACTGTCTAGAATAGCAGGGCAAAGGCACCTACAGACCTGATATCTAATCATGGTATTTGGAGGCTTCTTCTCAGTCTTTGGCATCATTATTGGTTGTGTTATGTGCTTGAATGTGACTGCTAAGCTGCAATTCTCTATCAAAATGATAATGATGCGACTGCTTCTGAGCTGCTCATATGCCCTTCATACCTTCATCTTGGATTGTTCTTCTATTCTTTTGAAACCTTGCTTGGTATAAGAACTGGCTTCAAGGTTTTAAGAGTGTATTTAATTTGCCTTGAACAATGAAAACTAGTCCTCTCAAGATTCCAGTGATTACTCCTTTTTACATCTTTGGGACTCGACTATGAAGAAGGGACTGCAAACATACAGATTTGTGTCTTTGTTGATGACTAAGAATATCTCAGTCCTCTTGACAGTCACCTAGAAGGTCTTTTCATATTTCTACAAGACGATTGTCATTTTCTTGCTCTTAGATGTGCCTTCTGCTACCATTGTTTTGACAGTCATATCTTTGATTGCCTTTGACAAATCAAGGATGTTCTTCCTTAATCTCTCCTTTGGGTTTTGATAAAATGATTACAATGACCGGGACAATGCCAAAAACCTTCAAAAGCACAAAAAGATTTATTTTCTGATGGAAGGGGTAAATGAAAAGTTAAAGAATAAGGCAAACCTGGAACAATAATGTGCATGGCTTTTAAATAAGCTTTACATGAGATACCAATGAATCCAAAATATTGTTATCAACGTTTTCTCACTACTATGATCCTCTTTCCACGAAAAACCCTTAAAACATTCCCTTTAACTACTCTAAAATTGTTGTGTGTGATCTCAGGACTGCTCCTCGTGTATGCATGAGCTTTGAGGTGGGTTTGAAGGCTTATCCCAGGTTGAAACCCCTTGAAAACTGGAAAACGTGTATTGCATAAACACCTTTATCTCAGGTAGACTGAAGATGAGGAAAAATCTTAGCATGAACTGGCTCTTAAGCCTCTGTTGGAGTATATCAAGGAGATTGGGTTGCCACTTTGAGCCTGCATAAAATGAACTTATAGAAAAGTAGGGCTTTGAACTTAAGTCTTCATCCCTAAAATATATAACTCCCAATCTTGTTTTCAATTCAAACTCCTTCCCACGCAATGCAAACACCCTTTTGATAAGACTAAGGTAAGAGGATATGCAATGTAGGAACTTAAATTAGAACTTCTAGCTTATATCAAGCCAAAGATAACTTCCTTTTGACTTCATACAATTTTATCTCTCCTTTTACCATTTGGCAACATAAATTAAAGGAACTAAAAATAACTTCTCCCCCTTTTAATCTTTTATGGCCCTCTTAAAACCTTATGATAAGACCCGGGGCTCCTTCATAAGGCTATTTTGGCCTAAGGGGCGAAAATAGGTAACAGTAAGTACAGTCCATGTGGCAATGCTAAGTGACAGGAAAGTTCCTGCATAGAAGGTGACAGGAAGCATACTAAAACATATATTTTCCAAGGCGTGAAATAACAATGCTTATTGATAAAGAATCAACAATTAATTTTTGTATATTTAATCTCGAAACTATATATATATATCACCATATGCAACATAAAGGTGACAAAATGGTATGAAATAGAATGGAAGTGGAATGTTGGAATGAGTATGAAGATGCATAAAATAGGCTAGAATATGGCATAAAATGGAACATAGTTTGCTCTCATCAAGAGGTTCAAAGAGAGAGGTCCAAATAGAAGGTAATTAAGGTGAGGGGGAGAGGGAAGTATTAACAGAGAGAGAGAGGGGGGGAGGGAAAGTATCAACAAACGGAGAGAGGGGAGAGATGGGGAGAGATCCTTCTAATTACCCTCTCTCTCCCCCTCTCCCTACGCCTCTCCCCTCTCCCCTCTCTCCCTCGCCCTAATTACCTCTCTCTACCTCTCTCTTCACCTCTCTCCACATCTCTCCCTTTGTTTATACTTACACCTCTCCCTCTCCTCCTTTCCACTAATTACCCCCGACTCTCTTTCTAATTCTTTCTTCCCCCTAATTACCCCCCCTCTCTCTCTCACCTCTCTCTCCCTATGCCTTTATAGATGCTTCCCTCTCCCCCTTGTTAGGAATTGCATGCAAAAAATACCAATTATATGTAGATAAATATTAAATAGAGGAATAAAAACACAGAAATAATAACAACGAAGAGACAATATTTAACGTGGGTCACCCAAACTCGGGCTACATCCACCAAACAAAGAGTCCAATATTATTATCCAACAAATCGAACCGATTACAACCAACAATCCCTTGCAACTCAATACTGTTGCAAAAATGCTACAAAATTCTATACAAAAAACCCTAACCCTTAGTCGTTTTAACAAGACTTATGTTAGTTACAAAAAAAAGGGTTACAATATGTAAGCCAATAGAAAAATAACACTCGATGCCTTTATAATATAATAAGTCATTTGAGCCTCGTGGGGTGTTGCCCTTGGACCCTGCCTTGTACCACGACAGGGAGCGCGACAGGGGCGCTGCCCCCAAACCCCCATCAAATAATTAAGGGGGAAATAGTACCAATAAAAGTAGGGAAAATTTAACCTCCGAGTCTGATTAGGCTCCATATAACAACATCCCTCTCCCCTCCCCCTAATTACTCCCTCTTTGTCTCTCTTCACCTCTCTCCCCATATCTCCTTCTCTCTCTTTGTTGATACTTGCCCCTCTCCTCCTACCACCTAATTACCTCCAACTATCTCTCCCATTCTCTCTTACCCCCAATTAAAAAACTTAAAATGGAGAACAGAGGAAGAAATGGGAAGAAAAAATGGTTCCAAAGGGACCAGGACAATGAAAACTAGGGCTTTAGAAGGCCCTATATTAGCAAATTTGAGAATTTACTATTCACTTTTACTGCACATGAGAGAGAATTTAGAGAAATTGAGAGCCCTTTTCTCTTACCTTGTGCATTCTAGAGCTTTGTGAGCATTGGATGAGATGGCGGCTAGGAATATCTTGAGGCATCATGTGAACATGGTGCGAGTGTCAAGCAGAGCCAATGACTTGATCAGGAGGTATGTCCCAAAAACCTAGACTTTGCTTTAATTTTCATGCATCTATTAGCATTTAATATATCAAAAATAGCATTCCCGTCAGTTCGCAAACCAAAAGAATGCATTCTAAAGTGACGAGAATGTGCCCCTTCCGCTCACGCACAAGAGCAAGATTAGGTTAGAATAAGGGATTTTGGCAGTGTGATCTCGCAATAGTGGGTTTGCACATGAAAAACGTGGGAAAGCGTTTCTGCAGCCCACGAAACAACAAGATTTATATCCTGCCTTTCGGGCAAAGGGAGGAAAAAGATATAGAATGAGAGGCTCATGATATTGTGTTCCTATGCTAGCGGGTTCACATAGCAGGACAAGGAGAACACAATCTCGTCGTTGAAGGACCAAGGGGAATGCATTCCCATGGTCAGGGAGAGGTCAATCTGCCAAAAATGGCAAGATTGAGGAAAAATAGAAGAAAAAGAATAGATAACGAAGAATGATCTAACATGTTGCTTTGCTTGAGTGCAGTGGAGCATAGACATCTTGGTCAGCTGAGAGAGGCGATCATTAGTACTCTAGGTTGCAGAGGGATTTGGAGCTACTAAGTGGGCTTAGATTGACACGATTGGATTGGATTGGGATATCTAGCATGCATGCCTCATATTAGGTCTCACATGACCATGTTGATGGTGTTAGCAGAGAGATGGAGGAGCGATACTTCTACATTTCATTTGCCAACGAGGGAGATGATTGTGACAGGAGAGGATATATACCACATTCTCAGATTATCAATTACACGTGTCAAAGTGATTGCAAAGTAGGCACCACCTGATGATGTTATCAGAGGCAGGTTGGGACAAGGGTGCAAGTGCGACATGAACAATTATCGCTGGATCAAGCACTACGACAAGCACCACCTAATCGCCATATTTACTTTTTTGTATGTGCACTGGTTAGCGACTTCATTTTGCCAAATAGAGGTGACCGATCAATTATACTTGGTATGATTCAGGTATGTATAGATGTAGTAAATGGAGGCTGACCTATGGCTTGGGGCACCTTGGTTTTGACAAAGTTATATAAAGATCTCCATACGATATGTTATCATCGAGGTTGTATTTTTGGATATGTGACTCTTCTCTAGATATGGGTTTGGGAGCACATTACGGTGACTCGTCCAACATGTAGAGTGGATCGAACAACTAATTTGCCAATTGTGTATAGTTATAGGGATAGATTAGATTATGAGGAGACGCAAGATGTTGATCATTGGAGAGTCATTTTTTACAGATTGGATGCTACACATATCACCTGGCGGCCACATGTGGGTTTAGCATGATGGCCAAAGGATGAGAGACACATCTCCTATGTGTTTACTCCTATATATATTATCGGTAAACAAGAGCATGTTATAGAGAGATATAGACCCGATAGGGTCTAGCGCCAATTCAATTTTGTTCAGGACATTTCGAAGGCTCCTCATAGATTTAGGAGGATTACCAGGGAGTGGGTCGCAGAGTTTGGGCCACTTTTGGAGGATAGACAGGGTCTCATTGATAAGTAGACACGTCTGGTACCTACAGCACGGGACCCTAGAGCTCGGGTTGCAGATCCTAGAGTGACTAATGCTTATGCAACATGGTGGGCAATGCATAGGCCTACGACGATTGGCAGGGCAAGTCTGGCACCTCTAGGTACATAGAGAATACAGGCATGAGTGAGAGGAGTTAGATTAGATTCATATTATCTAGCTCGAGGTAGAGTAGAGGCAGTAACAACAACATTTTTTAGGAGGGCACAGGGTATACCGATAGAGCTAGTTGGGCTAGCCAAGAGAGGACGGAGGAGGACAAGAGGAGGAGGGGAGACAAGGACAAGAGGAGGGGACGGTCTCAGGCCATGGACGTAGATGAGGGTCTACAAGCATCTACACAAGCACTGACACAGGAATAGGGTCAAAACACACTGAGACAGGTGTGACCTCGTCAGTAAAGGAGAGAGGAGAGGGGAGAGAGCTCATTTGTGCCACCAGATCTAGTTGTGTGAATATAATCTCTCGAGGAGGTAGTAGCCAATACAAAGGCAAGGATTCAGGCGATCACTGTAGAGAGGGATAGCCTCAGGCAAGAGAGGGACATGGCAGAGCAAGCTAGGGCACAACTGCAGATAGAGAGATACTAGCTAGTGCAAGAGAGGGACACAACTATTGCTGTGAGGGATGTTGTGGATCACACATGATGGTAGATAGAGGAGAGAGCCTCCCATTGTCATAAGGAGAGAGATCAGGCACAATGCATTGTTGGGAATGGGGGTGGAGGTGAGGGAGTTTTGGTGGCTATGGTGGATAGACAGTTAGTAGAGATTTAGACATTGTCTCATTGGGATGGATGGTATAGAGATTAGTGTGAGAGAGTCATCTCTCCAGACCAGTGAAAGACATACACAACACCACCCATAGCTAGAGGGGCCAGGTTATCACATAGAAGGGGATCTAGTAGAGGCACAAGGAGATCCAATGGGAGTTCTGGTGGATCTAGGAGGAGGACCCACACACAGGGCAGTGGGTAGAGCACATGGTCAACATTAGGATCCACACAGGGATCCTAGGGGTAGGGACCTACAAGACAGGGACTAGCCCAGTCTTCCCAACCTAGTTAAGGTGAAGAGGTATTGTCTATCCAACAGATTTCTTATTACCTCCCTTGTATTTCTTTCTGTATCTTGTTTGAAATCTAGATTGTATAAAAAAATTTGTAGACATACCCATGAGTTCTATTGCTCCTTATCAAATGCAAATGCCCATATTATGTCAATGTGGTCTTGTAGTTTTATTTGAAGTATGTATTTGTATTTACAATTGGCAAGTGTTACATTACACTTTGGATAGTACCACTTCTTGTCTTTGTTCCAAATCATTTTTTTCTTACATTATTTTCTACTTGACCGAATAGGACAAGCTAGATAGCAAAATGACTTAGATCTAATGAATCATGTTATTACCTTTAGTATGTGTTGGAGTAGTTGTGTATGTGGAATTCATTCTCAAATTTTATTGATTGTCATTCTTTCAATAGGCAAAATTGGCTCAACAAACTTTGTTGGAGATGATTGAACATCAATCCCATTTCATTTGATTTTAATTTTTAATTGTCCCGATTCTTCTATATCAGAGTCTATAGACAGGTTTGTAGTGATTGATGTAGTGCCCACTTTTTCTTGTAGATGGTAATTTTGTTGGATTTGGGCACCCTCCTTTTCTATTGTTTCCCCTTATAGAGTGGCATCTATAGTTGTCCTAGATATGTCCCACAACCTTATGTTATGCCTAAGAATCTTTTTCCTATCTCTTCTCCTTATTTTGGAGCTTGGTTCCCCCCAGGTGACAATTTCAATAACACAAATAACCAAATTCTTACTCTTGCTAGCAATTTTGTTAATAGGTGTAAAAGAGAATTGATGTTTTGGAATAGAGAGGTCATCTTCATAGAGAGTGACCTTTTATTCAACCAACGAAGAAATTTCCAAGATACTATTTAGTTTGTTATAAATTATATTAGTAGTATTTATTAGCCCACCAGATAATGTATATGTAACTTCAATATGAATATTGCCATAATGAAGGTCATCTACTTCATTGAAGCAGGTGACATGTGTTTCAGTTCCTTCAATATCTATAATTTTGAAGCCAAACACTTGACCACTTCATTTTTTGATGTTGTACTATCAGATTTCCTTTTTCATAGTTACAAAACCTTTGATAGTCCACCTTGTTTGGAATGAGTTCGAGTTTTTAATAGGAGTGATTGTAACTGATACTTGGTTTCTACTTTAAGGTGGATTCACACCAAATAGTATTCTTTATGGAGTCAACCTTATGGATTTACCAATTGTACTTGAACACACATATGAATTAGATAAATCTAGTGTGGCTTGTTCCATATGCTTCTCTTGTTTTGTACAGAGGAAGACCAGCTCACCAACTATATCAAGGTTTTTAGATATAATATCTAGATTCACAATCACAATCTACCTATACATTTGTAGTAAGAGAAACAATTAGTAACAAGTTATAAAATTTGAAAAGCTAACAATATTTTTTCTTGAAGTATGTTGGACACATTTACTCACCATCATCTACTTGATTTGTAACAGTTGTATTTTATTAGTTGTACTACTGATCCAACTATAATTTCCCCAAAATTTATATAGTGGTTGTACTTCTTAAGCAATAATACTTTGCATTTGTGCACTCCATCAGATATACCAACTCTATATCAATTATTTCACTCAGGTTAATGCTTTAAGTTTGATATAGATAATATTTGGACATTAGGATATACTGGAGGACACAAACATGTCAACCTAGCTCGACACGTTATCCAATAGAACATAAACAAGACAACCACGTTGGCCTCCACAAGATCTTTACACACTTCCTTTTTCACACTTCATTTGCCAATGCATATACCAAGATTACCAAAATGGGACAGGGTCATCCGGACCCAAATATAATGACCCATAGCCACAACGCCTCCAAACTCCAAAGATACAAATTCCACACATACCAAGAATACCGCAACATGAAACTTGAAGAGATACAACTGTCAAGACCAAAATAGTTGATATTGGAACACATAACTGATACCGTGACCAGTTTAACCACAACATAGGACTCCGAAGAAAAGGATCTTCTGACACATACCGACTACATACAACATCTAGACCAAAACGGGTAACACTAAATTGCATATACTGTCCAGTCCAAAGTGGATAACTGGTTTTACATTAATGACAACAATATTCACACAAGTCTAAGAATCTCCCCCTTTGTCATTGATGGCATAACTCAACTCCCCTAACTCATACATTTCCAAAAACCTAAATTCTTTCTCCCCCTCTGACATCAAGGACAAAGGATGCCTTTGATGAAAGAAAAAGAGAAAAGAAAGAAAAACAGAGTATATACACAACTGCAAAAATGTTAAAAACTGAATACCACACTAGAAAGAACCTTCGACTGCTCTTCTTCGGAAAGATAAGCTTTTATTTCTCCTTCAGTTCCAGAAGAAGAACTTCCCAAGAATTTATGCCAGTTTAATGCTAACTGAAAGGCTTTTGCATTCTACCAACAAATCAATAGCATGAGAGAGATTGTCCATAGCAGATGGGTTTTGCTCATACTCAACTGCACTACCAAGTAATATTGAAAAATGCTCCAACTTTGCTTCAACAATCTCCCTTACTTTCCAAAACATATTCACAAAGTCTTCTCTCTGCCTTTGCAAGAATAGGAGTTCAACTTGAAGAGAGTTAATTATTTTTCTCTACTCACCATCCTTGCCATCTAGAAAATCAAAATATTTACCTAAAGTACTCAATTCATCTTCAATACCATCAATTTTGGCTTTGTGCTTCCCTATTGTTGCCGACCAAGAGATACAATACTTGTAGACTTTGCTGACACTAAAAACATAGACTCTCAACTCCTCAATACATGCTGATAAAACTTTCTTCACATCATCACAACCATTCAAAAAATTTTGCATATCAAAACCTTTTTCTTGCTCCGAGAACTTCTCCTTAAGAACTTCATTCAAAGATTCTGGATGTCGTGCCCCTCCCTAATTCGTCTTTCCTTTTTGTGCATCGATAGACTATATTGGCATAGCTTAGACTATTTTGTGAAGATTTGACTGGATGTTTATAGATTTACTTATGGTTAGGATGTTTCATTATGGATATTAGACATATTATATCGAGCTTGACATCATGATTATATGTGGATGATGACATTCCTATTTTATTGTGATGATGGATTACTCTTTGTTGATTGATATGTGCTCATTTTATATGTGTGACTCATGTTTTCTTATGGTGATTTGATGATATCATACGATGTACTAACCCCATTTCATGATGAATATGATAGTGCTTGATTGTCGTGACTGTCTTTTGAGTGTATTCGTGATAGAGACGATGTCTTATCACCCATTGCAAGCATGATATGATGTTGTGATTCTCTTCACTTGCATGTTTATTTACTTTATATGTCATTATATATATATATATATATATATATATATATATATATATATATATATATATATATATATATATATATATATATATATATATATATATATATATATATATATATATATATATATATATGTTGTGGTACATGTGTTGGTGATGACAGGTTTGCAGGTACTGGACATCGACTCCACCTGGCTTCACAAGTCTGAGTGTGTCTTCATCCCAATGACAAGTTGATCGGAAATGACACGAAAACCCACTTTATACTCTAGGTTTAAGTTGATCACCCTCGTCAATTTAGTGTCTTGGTGTGAGTTGTTGCTTAGTGTCAAGTGGTTTCTTGAGTTATCCTATGTTGGATTGTTTTGTTGTGTATGATTATAGATTGATTTAATTATTAATTAATTAATTAGATTGATTTATAACATTTAAATCAAATTAATGGATTAATATAGTTTATAATAATAAATTAAATAATAGTTGATATAAATGTTTAAATATTGATGTGTGATTATTTATTGGGAATTAATGTTATTTTATTTATTTACTTAATTATGCTCTTTTTGGACTTATTATTGATATTTAATTAATTTATGTTGTTGTCATGACTTTAATATTTTATTGGGTGGATAAATATTATTATCCATGGATATTATTTATTTATTGGGGGTTTTGATTTACCTTTTTGCCCTCTTGGTTAATTTAATTTTATAAAACTACCTACCCTTCCATCCTATTGGTCGAATGGGGGGAGGTAGGTAAGTAATATAATTATTTATTATTTGCCTTCGAATTATACTTGGTAGGTATAGTATATGGTAAAAAGGAATATTTTGATTGGTCAGATATTATTATAGTTTTTCAGTTTTGGTTTTTGAATATATTGGGTTTCCTATGCATTCACGGGGGTTGGATTTTTCGAGAGATTTCTGGAGATTGTTTGGAGGATTGTTGTTTTGGCTTTTGGATTGGATTTTCATTGGAGCTTGCTGGTTTTTGAAGTGCTCTTCATCAAATTTCTTGCCTTTTCTTATCTCTCCAAGTTGGTGTTTGAATACCCTATTCTCAGCATTGCTTTAGGAAAGATTGTCTTCCAGTGTTTGCAAAAGATTGTTTGGGGAGATTTGGGATAGAATTGGTTTGTTTATTATTAGTAATTTGAAAGGATTAATTTGAGAAAAGAGATTTGTATTTGATTTATGATACTATGTGTGTGCATTGTTGGGAAAGAGTATTTGTGGATTTTGATTGTATTGAAATATATCTTCCTATGATTGCTTTGTGTGTTGGATTTGATTTATAGAGGCTTAAATTACCATTAAGAATCTTGTTTCAGGACCTTACTGGGTCATCTTTCCTTTTGGAAAATTGGTTTTGGGTTTGGATATCCCTGTGATTTAATTTGTGCATAGTAATGCCGGTAGATGTCGTTGATCCTTTGGAATTTTGTTTGATTGGCTTATTTAGAGCCTTGTTTGGGTTTTATTTTGGATTTATGGACCTTCTGGGCTGAATTTGTGCTATTTAGTGGCTTGTGTCCAAATCTAGGTGAGTTTGTGTCTTCTTGAGTTACGTTTTTCTCTCTGATACAAAAGCACTAAAATAGAGAATGATAGCACTAAAACAAAGAACGAAAGCGCTAAAACAGGAACAATAACACCAAACTGTTATCAGTGCATGCTTTGACAATTTTGTCCTTTCTCGATTGGTTTTGTTGGTTTGTTTTGACTCCAGAGGCTTGGATATGATGTGTTTGAGGTTTTTTGGGCTCTGTGCCATTCATATTTGATGTTTTTTTTAATTTCATTTGGGCTTCAACAAGCGACTTTGTACTTGTTCATTAAGGTTTTATGATATTGCTCTAGCAAGTTGAGTGAATCCTTGTTGTTGAGGTTGGATTATTGTAGCTCCAGCGAGAGGTTATGTTGTGCCTCACTATGGAGGATCATGTGTTGTTATTTACTTTATGTTTCTCCCCTATTCATGTGTATTTATCATTCTTGAGGCTTATCCTATTGTTGCATCTTGGCATTGTGATATTATGGCTTAAATCCTGATGAATGGCTCTTTGTTGTACTGTATGATTCAAAACCTTGGAATACGAGGTTATGTAATGTTGAGAGCCCATGGTCATGCTACATTATGCTGCTTATGTTTGTGTAACCCTAAGGTCTAGGTGCTTGCTAGGGGAAGTGGGCTTCCAAGTGAGTGACGGGGATTGCGTGGAGTAGACAACTAAGTTACTTGGGGTCTAGATCACTGGAATATCTCATTGGGAGTTTATGATTTGTAATCAGGTGATAATCTAATTAATATTTCTTGGGGTTGGGTAGAATAGCTCATCTTAATAAGATAAGAAAAGGTTATGGTGTCCCCTCTGCCTTGCCCAGTGGTAGCAATTTGGGATAGGATTGGGAAGGCCTTGGTAACCCAGGTAAGCTAATCTCCCTTACTCCATAGAGGTTGAAATGGCTCCACACATGCATTTGGGATGGTCGGGGCTGGTTCCCAGGTTCCTATTTGTCGCATGTGATGACACTCTTTTCCCTACATGTAGGTCCTAGTTCCTTGAGTCTCGATTTGATTTGTTGCCTCTGGAGGATTTATGATTGGAGATTTTATATTGGTCATCATGTGCTTTATATTTTGCATTCTTGCATTAGTGTTGTTTTATCCTTTGGTTGTTAGGTGTCAGCCTAGATCTAGAATGTGAGTGGGATCTTGTGTCATCTCCTAGCACAAGGGGTGGTTTCTTATGGTTCCACATGGTCGGGTAGTTTGATGCCTTCTTCCATTGGGATGTTCTTCGTTGGATTCTCTTGCTTGGATGTGGATCTCTTATCTTCTCAGGTATGGATGGATATTCGTAGCAGATTGATGTAAATTAACTCTTGATGTAATTGTAATGTGGATGAGAGTTATGTTCCTTATTGTAGAAGGATATTGTATTCATGTAAATGGTAAATGATGTATAAGTAAGAATAATGATGTAACATGTGTATCTTGAATATAGATTATTTAATGGTATTAATGGTAATGGATTTAATGATATGCATTTGGTCTCATTTAATATTGGAAATGTTATAGGTTATTTTGGAATTGGATTATGATGTTGAAATGTATAAGTGACTGGGATTAGGAAAATTTGTTATTGGTGTTTTAAAAATGAACTTAAAAGGGGATGGTTAATATATGCATGATAGATGGTAGTATTCTAAGTGATGGTGTTGAGATACCCTAGGGAATACTATTGATGTATTATGTTTATTTCCG
Organism: Cryptomeria japonica; assembly: GCF_030272615.1. Lineage (NCBI taxonomy): Eukaryota > Viridiplantae > Streptophyta > Pinopsida > Cupressales > Cupressaceae > Cryptomeria > Cryptomeria japonica. Next base: position 374,197,399 of record NC_081405.1, read on the forward strand.
CTTGCATTATGTGCTCTTGTGATTATGTTCACGTTGATTAAAAGCTATTTATTTAATGGAAGGTTAAATGTGTATGAGTAGAAGGTTGTTTATATTGCATTAGTTGTTGCTTTTTAAAAAAATCTCTATTTGCATGTTAGTTAGTGTATTTCTCTAGGGTATTTTGGCAGGCATTACACTGGAAGCAAATAATTGATATCCTCGATGCTCATGCTATCCTGGATTAAATGATTTAACATAACACCTTCAATTTTATCTGACTCTACTAAAGTCAGCCACATCACACCAATTTTCATGATACCATCTGTATTATCGACTAATTCCAACAAATTAGATTCATCTTCTGATTTTGTAACCATCGAATCTCCTCCAACTACAGAAGACTCTAAATCCTCAATCACAACAATATCTTCTTCATTCAGATCACCTTTCTTTTCTTTAACACCAAAACACTAGCAAAAACAAACTGTCTTCTTTTCCTCTTTTCGAAGGAAGAACTTCTAGAACTGGAAACAAGGGATACCGAGCCAACACTCCACGTGTCCACAAAAGATTTGAAATATACATCACAAAATTTATCTTTACTATCCAAACTATTCAAGTACCTAAATATCTGCCTTGCAATTGGAACACCAAATTCTCATATAACATTGTCTTCTGTCAGAAGTGATCCCAAACAATACATGACCAAACTCACAACCAATGAACAAAACTGGAAAGGATAATTATTCTCTTTTGATATCTTAACAATTTTCAACAACTCTAAAAAATTCACACAAGTTGAATGATTTGTTTTGTATTACAAGAATATGTGCCATATATACTGCAATTGCCGAAGTGGCACCTTCCCAATTCCTAAAATAGATTTTATAAGAAATGTCGTAGGCAACATACCTCACCACGTGGTTAATGATCTTGTCAATGATCAACGCTCGTTGATCACCCTTCACGCTGATTAGGGCTTCTACTTCTTTGTTCAAAATTGACTTCCTAGTCGGAACCTCTCCATTGTCGCATAAACTGGTGATCACAAAGATAACCTCCTTTGTGATTGGATATGGTTTATCCAACACAATGCTATCATCTCGTACATGGCTAAGGATCATCCTGATGACCTCCGCATTGTTAAACCAAGGGAATTTTGTCCATAGATTCAGACCTTTGCTCTCCGATTCCTTAATTCTTTGCAACTCAAAATCATTTACTGCAACTTCAATATTTGTTATTTTCTCCGGGTCAAATTCATCTAGAAATACCTTGTCCAAAACCTGAAACTCGCTGCTAGATTCCCCGACAATCATCTTGTCTTCCATGGATGCTCGCACTGCTCTCTTTCTCTGCTGCTCCTCTACTATTTGCAATATTCTTAGGCACAAATGACTGATAATGAATTAGAAAAACTAATACTTATCTCACCAAAAACTTCCTTTTAGGGTTTTGCCGCCAATAATTGTCTCATCAATAATGTCAGCAAAATACCTTCAATTACCGGATAGCCTCTAAACACAGTCATGTCGAATCAACGAAATAATCCACTTAGATAGGGGAGAGTGAAATTTTTTCCTCATAATAGAGCTCCCCTTGAGCCAAAGCACTATACTCAGTTACCGAAGGAAGAGGTGCCTACACTGGATTCTGGTACATTAGGCTCACTTCCTTTATTCACATCCTTCTTTCTCTAGACCATATTTTCCTTCTTCTTTGATTCATCATTCTTCATCACACTCTTCTCTTTAGATTTCTCCACATTGATGGTATGATGAAAGAATAAGTATCCGGTCAACTACTGAGAGGGAGGGGGGGTGAATCAGTAGATAGAAAAACTAATACTAACTTCACCAAACTCAAAATCAATCTCTCAAAGTAAACTTAGAACTATCAATGCAATATCACTGTCAAGATAAAAACTCATAAGATAAACCGGTTGACTGTTACAACAAATTAACAGTAAACAACTTCAAACTCATAAACATCCAAATGCTTTTTCATATGTCAACAAACTTCATTTCTCAATGCTTCCGGTTATCATGACTTATCAAAGTAGTTAAGTAAATCAACCATAAGAACATAACCACAAAAACATTCACCACTTGACACAAATATTTTTGACGTGGAAACCCAAATGGGAAAAACCATGGTGAGATGAGATTCACAAGATAACTATCTGAACTCTTCTGAAGTTCACCCTATTAGGAGCCTAGTTTGTTAAAGCTTTATAAAATTCTTGTTAAGAACAGATCCTGTTAGGGACCACCCGGTTAAGGGATTGACTACAATGCCTTGTTAGAAGCAATACCCTGTAAGGAGTAACCTCGGTAGAGGATTTGAAAATCCAAGCCAATGGATCACCTTGTTAGAGGATTTGAATAGCACCAAGCTCGTTAGAGCTTATCCGGTTAGGGGATTTCAATTCTGCTATAATTGTTAGAAAACAACAGAAGTTTACTGATTTGTCTGAATAGCACTACACTTGCTTGATCAGATCCTTTTCATGCTCCTATCTGCCTTTACTCAAATTGTAGATACATCATCTGGTTCGGCAACCACACACTCAACTGATCTTTGCCAACTTTGAAACTAAACAACTCATCGACCTTATAAACAAATCAATTAGGTTGGTAACACAACAAAAAACTAATTCTCATAGAGATTACAAACAAGTTGGTTCAAGTATGACCGTTAGATTACATAGCAATCTCTGCACATCAATCAATAAAACATCAATCGCTCCTTGATCACCGCTTCATCGATCTTAGTAACTCATCACACGCTTTGCATTATATACAATATACTTGCTCATTCCCTTAGACAAAAACTATTACATCAACGCACCAAAATCACTTGAAATTGTCTTCATACAATAACCATACGTTTCATAATCATTACCGCTCATCATCAGATTGTAAACCAATATAACTGATTCATCAAACTTAATCGGTTAGGGTTTATAAAAAACAATAGGTAGGGTTTACCGGTTACCAGTTTAACTCTCCAATATATAACAATACCAGTTCACTCCACAGGTTCTTCCTACCGGTTACAAAACAATATCAACAATAATATTACCGATTAATTGACATCAATGACAACATAACATATCATTAATGAAATCTTCATGCAAATGCCAACAATCTCCCCCTTTGGCATTGATGGCAATACAAATATCAATACCATTGATTGCTACTGTGATTGTGAATAGGAATCCTAGTTTACATTACCAAGTATTCACCATGCTCTCCATGTCTTCAGCTTGTCACTGGTTCTTGTCCCCATAATCACATAATTCTTCTCCCCCTTTGACAACAATGCCAAATTGAATGTAAAACATGTAACGTCAAATTTCACTGTGCAACATCAACAACCTACATCTTGATGCTCCCCTTGTGGAATAACTTGACTTCTACACCAATCCTTATGTAAAATTCTGCAAGTAGCTCTGGGACTGATGTAATCTACATCATGCTTAACTAACCTCATGAAGGGGTACAACCCCTAGCTGACTTCTAAGATACTCAAAAGTAGTCTTAGGCAGAAGTTTAGTAAAGATATCTGCAAGCTGCTCCTTGGTATAAACATGCTCCAAGATCACATCTTTACTATGCACTTTTTCCCTTAAGAAATGATACTTCAATTCAATATGCTTGGTTTGTGCGTGCAAAACAGGGTTCTTAGAAATATTTATGGCACTTGTATTATCACATAAAATCTTCATAGGTTCTGAAATCTTCATCTTAAAACCTTCCAAAATGTGCCTCATCCAGATAGCCCGAGTACAATTCATGTAAGCTGCAACATACTTAGCTTCAACAGTAGATTATGAAGTACAACTATGCTTCTTACTACTCCATGAAACAAGTCTTCCTCCAAGAAAAAATACTCCACCAATTGTGCTTTTTTGGTCATCAATATTTCTTGCCCAATCTGCATCTGTGTACACCTTCAAGTCAAAATTTCCTCCATATGGATACCATAATCCATAGTCAACAATACATTTCAATTATCTAAAAATCCTCTTGGTTGCTATCAGATGTGTTTCCTTAGGATTCTTCTGGAATCTAGCAACTAGCCCAACTGCATGAGCTATATCCAGTCTATTGTGAACAACATAGTGCAATTTTCCAATCATTGACCTATATTCCTTCTCATCAATAGTTGTGGATTCATCTTCCTTAGACAACCTACAACCTGTAACCATTGGTGTCCCAACTAGTTTACAGTCACTCATGCCAAATGCCTTCAAGACCTCTTTCACATACTTAGACCGTGTGATGAAAATACCATTCTTCATTTGTTGTATTTGCAAGCCTATGAAATTTTTTATTTCCCCCACTAAAGACATTTCAAACTCATTTTTCATTTCATCTACAAAACTATTGCTCATGTCATCATTGCCTCCAAATATGATATCATCTACAAAAACTTCATTGACCAGTATTTTATCTCCTTCAGATTTGAGATATATGTTACTATCATCACTGGTTCTTAGAAAGCCTATCTTCATCAGATGTGTATGAAGCCTTTCATACCATGCTCTTGGTGCTTGCTTTAATCCATATAAAGCCTTATGCAATCTGCATACCACATCTTTCTCATCAATCAAAGCACAACCATCTGGTTGCTCAATGTATACTTGTTCTTCCAGTATCCCATTCAAAAATGTTGACTTAACATCCATCTGGTATACCTTGAATTTCTTATGTGTAGCAAATGCAAGTAAAGTTCTAACACCTTCCAGTCTTGCCACTGGTGCAAAAGTCTCACCATAACCTTCTCCTTCCTCTTGTGCATAACCTTTGCAAACCAACCTAGCTTTATTGTGAACTACAACACCATCTTCATTCAACTTGTTCCTGAATACCCACTTAGTACCTATCACATTTTTATTTACCGGTCGGGGTACTTGTTGTCACTCAAATTGCACCCGTAGTGCGCAAGCTAAAAGCTCAAGAAACTTGGTGACACATGGGATAATTCTCAGGCCTGTGGGTTGCCTATAGTGAGAATTAACCTCTAGATGAAGGGCTGGTTCCCTATGAATAACTCCAAATCTTTACTGAGAAAAGGGGTAGAAAAACTAAAAAATGAAAATAGAATGACTTGCGATTGCTAAACCAAGGTGAAGCATCAATAAGATATCTCAAAATGACAAAGATACAATCCTAAAAAAACACCAATCTGCACAAATAGACTTCTGGTTCATAACACATAAATATTTCATGCAAAGGATTTAAACTTCAAGAAATTGAAAGGAAAGAGAAACTTTCACAATCAACCAAATGAACCAATTTATCACAATGCACAACTTGTGACTTACAAATGAGACAGAAAATTCAAAGGTTATCTAGACAATAACAAAATAAACTATCTCTCAATCAAGGATAAGAAAATGAACTATAAAGACATAAGGCATAAGCTGGTAATTTTTATTTAGAATTATGTCATAAAACTGCATATGAGCTACAAGAATGTATTCTCTTCTAAAACCAGCCAGAGAATCATCAAGAACTAGTGAAGAAAGATAAAACTTTTTCACTTTATACAAAAACCTTTCAAAAGGTAGAGGAAAGATAACTCCAAAATGACTGAAGATGAACTCCCACTAAAAATATCTCCTCTGAAAATTGATTCTCTCGTAGAAATAAAAAGCCATAAAAAAGGCTCAAAATCATGAGAAAAACTCATGCAATTCAGTTCAAACTCTTAGTCAACTAAAAGTTGACCCATATGGTGCTCAAAATCAATCCTTATCACCTCAAGATCATGAGAAAGACTCATGCAGACTTTCTCTGAGCTGAGTAACCGGACCTCAAACTACCTGATGACTTTTTCTTCTCATTTCGCATGGATTCCTGGACGCTACTTTGCCTGCCACCACTTTCGGCTTCTAACTGTAACTAGCATTGCTTTCTTCATCGTTTCATCGGGTTAGCACTGAAATGCTTATTCCGATGGCTGATGATACGCTCTATTTCACCTGCTTTTCAATCAGGCCGGCCACGTGTCACATCCTGGTTGGTTCTGGGGTTCCTGCTCTGCCATCTTAGCACGGCCTGGACTCACTGCTGGAATGAAGCTCTTTCGTCTGATCAACCTTAATCTGCATTCCCTATTTCTTCCTCAGAATTACTTCTTTAGCGGGCCCCACTACTTGGTCGCCAAGTTGCATGAGCTAGCTGGGCAAGAAACTTTTCCTTGCAGCTTAGTGACCATTGTCGTATCTGTCCACCTGATCGTTGGATGTGATCAATTGTTCGATCTTTACTCTTGGTCTGCTCTTGGTTCTTCGTCTTCTCTCTACCATGTGGCACATCCTCATTTGCTCTGAGCCCACCTGGACGACCACCTGTACTGCCACCTGTCGCAAGGGTATTTGTTCTGGGCACTTCACAACCGTAGAACAGTGACAGTCATGGATAGTCCCGGAATGTCACTCCATCGTTCGATCTCTCTTGATCTGATGGTCAATCTTTACTCCTTATTCTGCCACATCATCAGTCGCCAAGTCGTGGCGATAATCCGGTGTGCATCTTTTCATTGCGACAATCGTTAGATCTTTGCGATCTGCATCCGATCTTTACTGACTTGCTTGACCTTTAACCTCTTCCTGCCAGCCGGTCACAAAATTAAGATGCCTTGAGATGCGCATGCATGCAGGGTCCACGCGACGTGACACTTCTTGTCAAAATCTCGTAAGCTTTGACACTATAGTTATATGTGACTTTATCTTTAAATACAAAATTGCTCCTCCCTGTGACCAATGTGGGATAAATGCTCTTCCTGCTTGGTGACTGAAAACGCTTGGAAGTTCTCTAACCTTTTAAAACCCTCTTTGGCGCTCAAGTAAAAACTTTACACAGGTTGATTGCATTTGCTCTGGGCTTCTTTTGGCCTTTCATCAACTACGCAAGGGATTTAGTGATACACTTGTCAACATGAATTTGCTTGAAGGTTTTAATAGGCCATGCTATTTCATCTGCAATGGAGCATAAATATCTTTGTGGTCTACAACATGCTGAGATAAAACCTCATGGGAGCCACATTTTAACCCACATGCTGTCTTAATTTCCTATATTTGCACATGAAGCAAACAAGTTAGACAAAAATAGTGCATTTCTCCCTGGTTCATGATTTGATCTTTTCAAAATAAATGAATCCAAGGCTTCATTAGGGCACTAATTTTGGCATGTGCAAAATTTGGTAACAGTACTAGGGTCCATGTGTTGTTCTTCTCAATTTGATTTAATTCCTCCTCCATAACTTTAACGCAATGATCATCACCAAATGCTTCCTTAGCAGTTCTTGATTCAATAGTGGAGATCATGCAAGAATTCTCTCTGATTCTTCTTCTGGTTAGTACTCCAACATCCTTATACCCAATAATCTGTTCAGGATTGTGATTAAGTCTCACCTATCTTGGAATAACACGATCATTATCTTCAGGTTCAACTTCTTCATTATCATCATCTTCTTTTGAATTTATCTGTTCCAGTTGAACTGGTACATTAGTATTTGCTCTGTCGGTTTCAGATTTCACAGTTTCTGGTTCCAAAAACAAAATGCAAGGATCTTCATCCTTTTTCTCCAAGCTGGTTTCCTCTGAGACTTCAGGATATTCATCCACTTGAATATCAACACTCTCAATAATTCTCTGTGTCCGATTGTTGAAACACTTGTAGGCCTTACTCTTGGTGGGATAGCTAAGAAATATACCTTCATCACTTTTAGCCTCAAATTTGCTAATATAATCACCTCTCTTAATAAAACATTTGCTTCCAAATATCTTGAAATAACTAACATCAGGTGGTCTTCCATACCAGTATTCATAAGGAGTCTTGTCCTTACCTCTTTTTACCAAAATCCAGTTCTTAGTGTAGACAACTATGTTGATAGCTTCTCTCCAAAAAGTTTTCGCTACACCTCCTTGTATCAACATAGTCCTAGCAGCTTCAACAACTAACCGGTTGTTTCTCTCCATGATACCATTCTGTTGTGGTGTTCTCGGTGCAGAAAGTTGTCGTTTGATACCATTTTCTTCACAATACCTAGTGAATCCCTCAGAAGTAAATTCATCACCTTGATCTGTCCTCAGACACTTTATCTTCTTACCACTCTCCTTCTCAGCTAAGGCCCTAAATGCCTTGAACTTACCAAAAGCTTCAATCTTATCCTTCAAGAATGTGACCCACATCATCCTTGAGTAATCATTAGTGACGATCATAAAATATTTGTCACCTTGAATACTTTTTGTCCTTATTGGTCCACAAAGATCTATATGAACCAAATCTAATAAATGTTCCACTGAAAAAGATTTTCTTTTGAAAGTTGAGGATGTCATCTTTCCCAACTGACATTCTTTACATAGAGCATTAATCAGTTTGTCCAACTGAGGCAAACCTCTCACTGTCTTGGACTTACTCACTTTAACAATGTTATCAAAGTTTATATGAAAAAATATCCTATGCCAAAGCCAACTATTATCTATCTTTGCAATTAAACAGTTGCTGACTTTAGGATTAAGGTGAAACATGTTACCATTAGTTTGCTTCCCGGTTGCAATCAGTTCACCTTTGCTGCCATAGATTTTGCACATACCGTTCTTAAACTCCAATGGGTATCCTCTGTCATTGAGCTATGCCACACTTAGAATATTGTGCTTTAAACCTTCAACCCAGTAGACATCATCTGCACTGCTCTTTCCATTAAGAGAAATAGTTCCCTTACCTTTAACCATGCAGGGTGATCATTACCAAATCTTACAACTCCTCCATCAAATTCCTTCAAAGAAATAAATTTGCTCCGATCATCGGTCATGTGATGTGAACAACCACTATTAATGATCCAATCATCAGAGTTATCCATCCTGGATACTAATGCCTTATGGTCTAATATATCTTCTTTAATGGCTACAAAAACAATGTCTTCATTAGCATCACCATCAGATTCCTCATTAGTGATACCACCATCAACAACAATAAGACAATCTCTTTTGCCTTTACCCTTATACTTCTTTAATTTCTCTCGTTTGTGCTCATTATCACCATTAGGACAGTTAGCAACTATGTGTCCAATCTTGTTGCATGCAAAAAATTTCAAAGGCAATTTACCTCTATATTTACCAGTGCCTCTGGGCAACCGCTTGACCAACAATGCTTCAAGCTCAACTAAACTGTCTTCATCATCAGCTTCTTTGTTGGATCTAGATTCATAACTATGACTAGCATCTCTACTTTTCCTCATAGATGGGTTAGAAACATAAGCTCTAAATGCAGACTTAGATTTCTATACACTAGCATCATAACCATTTAATTCAAAAGCAATAAGCTGGCCATTGATGGAGTCAAGAGTTACCTTAGTTTTGTCAATGGAATTTAGCTCTTGAATGGTTGCAACTCGGATAGCGTAGACCGGTAGCAGGGTTCTTAGTATCTTACTTATCACTGTGGCATCTTCCACTTTACCTCCTGCACTCTTAATTTCACTGACTATCTCTTTTATCCTTTGACGATACTGCTAGATATTCTCATCTTCAGTCATCCGCATGTCATCAAACTTTCCTCTTAGACTCTCTTCTTTAGCAGTCTTAACATGTTCATCACTGCTATAAATCTCTTCAAGTTTTTTCCATACCTCATATGCAGTCTCTAGACCATGAACATCTACATATTCTGCATCAGACAAAGAACTGATAATGGCCTCTAATTCTTGATGATTTTCTTGTTGCTCTTTCTTCTGATCATCAGTCAAAATCCCAGTAGGTGCAACATATTGAGTATTGACATGTTCCCAATACTGGCTTCCCAGACTCTTGATATAAATTTTTATTATGTCACTCCATATCCTATAGTTCTCACTATTAAACTTTAGACCTTCCTTCTTCATCATGTTATGCAAGATCTTTACCTCAAGTTGTTAGGCTTGGACCTTAGAGGACCTGATATGCTATGATATCGATTGATGGTATGATGAAAGAATAAGTATCCGGTCAACTATTGAGAGGCGGGGTGGGGGGGGGGTGAATCAGTAGATAGAAAAACTGATACTAAATTTACCAATCTCAAAATCAATCTCTCAAAGTAAACTTAGAACTATCAATGCAATATCACTGTCAAGATAAAAACTCATAAGATAAATTGGTTGACTATTACAACAAATTAATAGTAAACAACTTCAAACTCATAAACATCCAAATGCTTTTTCATATGTCAACATACTTCATTTCTCAATGCTTTCGGTTATCATGACTTATCAAAGTAGTTAAGTAAATCAACCATAAGAACATAACCACAAAAACATTCACCACTTGACACAAATATTTTTGGCATGGAAACCCAAATGGGAAAAAGCACGGTGAGATGAGACTCACAAGATAACTATCTGAACTCTTCTGAAGTTCGCCCTGTTAGGAGCCTAGCCTGTTAAAGCCTTACAAAAGTCCTATTAAGAACAGATCTTGTTAGGGACCACCCGGTTAAGGGATTGACTACAATGCCTTGTTAGAAGCAATACCCTATAAGGAGTAACCTTAGTAGAGGATTTGAAAATCCAAGCTAATGGATCACCTTGTTTTTTGAATAGCACCAAGCTTGTTAGAGTTTACCCGGTTAGGGGATTTCAATTTTGCTGTAATTGTTAAAAAACAACAGGAGTTTGCTGATCTGTCTGAATAGCACTACACTTGCTTGATCAGATCCTTTTCACGCTCCTATATGCCTTTACTCAAACTGCAAATACATCATCCGATTCGGCAACCACACACTCAAATGATCTTTTCCAACTCTGAAGATAAACAACTCATCGACCTTATAAACAAATCAATTAGGTCGGTAACATAACAAAAAACTAATTCTCATAGAGATTACAAACAAGTCAGTTCAAGTATGACCGTTAGATTACATAGAAATCTCTGCACATCAATCAAGAAAACCTCGATCGCTCCTTGATAACCGCTTCATCGATCTTAGTAACTCATCACGTGCTTTGCATTATATGCAGTATACTTGCTTATTCCCTAGACAAAAACTATTACATCAACGCGCCAAAATCACTTGAAATTGTCTTCATACAATAATCATACGTGTCATAATCATTACCGCTCATCATCATATTGTAAACCAATATAACCAATTCATCAAACTTAATCAGTTAGGTTTATCAAAAACAATAGGTAGGGTTTACCGGTTACCGATTCAACTCTCCAATATATAGCAATACCGGTTCACTCCACAAATTCTTCTTACCGGTTACAAAACAATATCAACAATAATATTACCGATTAATTGACATCAATGACAACATAACATATCATTAATACAATCTTCATGCAAATACCAACACACATTTCCATTTCTACATTGATTAGCATAATGTTCAGTCTACTTGCATTTGAAACAACTAATAACCTTCCTTGTAGAGTTTATTGGCTGAGATCTATATCTGCATTGATTAGTTGTATGACCATAGCCATTGCAAGTATAACAATAACCATGAAAGTCATAATTCATCTTGTTTGCTTCAATCAAATTATGATTATGACTCACAATATGATTTCTATAGTGATTCGCTTTATGACCAAACCTCTTGCAACTATAACATGGAATGCTTCTATAGTTTGCAGCCTTATGACCAAATTTATTGCATTGAAAATAATAAGCATTAAAAGATGAGTACCTTTGTACATTAGGTTGACGAATTGGTGGTCTTCTTGCATTAGAATTCTACTTTCAAGATTTTCCTTCATCTTCTGACTTCTTTTCAACTTCAGCTTTGACCATTTTCATCCGAACATCCACAAAGTTGAAAACCAAGTCTGGTCTTGTCCAAATTAACTTTTTGTATGCTAATCAAATCTTCTAGGAGCTTGCTACTATCAAGGACCTTATTTTTTGCCTTTTGATACTTCACTTCTTGCTCTAGCTTTCCACATTTTTCAGATTTCAACTTGATTGTTTCTTTCGGGTATTTCTTTGTCTTGTCTTTCTACTCAATCTGCTGGATCAAATCTTTGATAGTCTCATTCGCCTACTTCAACTGATTGTTAACCTCCTTATGCCTCAATTTGATTTTTTTGATTTGTTCTCCCAGCTTTTGCACACATTCATTTGCTACCTTCACATTCTCTTTCAATTCCTCATTCTCTGATTCAAGACTTTCTAAATCTTCAAGAGCTGCCTACAAGTCTTCATCCAATTGAAATTCTCTGGTCATGCACATAGGTGCCATGATTCAACCAACAAGGATCTCCCTCAAGCGGTTAGTTTCCAAGCAAGGGACCGAAGCTTTGATACCAATTGTTGACTTGGTTGAAGGGACTAGAATACTGAGAGGGGGGTGAATCAATATTCCCATAGATATTAATTTTTTTTACCAAACTTAAACTTTCTGATCAATTAACCAAATATGCTTAACACACATGTAAAAACAAATGTAGAACAAACATGAAAATCACGTCCACAAAAGGAACAACAGATTATACGTGGAAAATCCAAATGGGAAAAACCATAGAGATTGTTAACTCTCAAGAGAATATAACTAGTTATATGGTGTTTTAAAAAAGGGGTGGCTCGCTGTCGGGTGGCTCACTACCACATTCCAAAAACTACTCATTGTCGAACTGCTCTCTGCAAAGATACAAAAGATGGCTTACTGCCAGAATGCTCACTGCAATGGGTAGGATTGAACTGAAGAGGATTGCATGTCCAAATACATGATATCAGTTCCAAGATTAAACTCAGATCATAATTCACAAACTCTACAACAAATATAGTGAAAGATCTCTGTACAATTGTCCTGCAGTAGGTCTAGTAAAGGACTACTGCTACACTAACTGCACTCTAACTCTGCACCATTTGCTTTCTTTGTTCACAACTCTAACTTTCCATTCTTCTGCTATCTTTGCTGCTATGTCTCTTTCACATATACACACCTTCATACCTCATACACACATTCACCATGCTTATATATATATACATATATATACCGGAGGACACAAACATGTTGGCCTAGCTCAACACATTATCCAATAGAACATAAACAAGACAACCACGTCGGCCTCCACAAGATCTTTACACACTTCCTTTTTCACACTTTATTTACCAATGCATATACTGAGATTACTGGAATGGGATAGGGTCATTTGTACCCAAAGATAACGACCCATAGCCACAACATCTCCAAACTCCAAAGATACAAATTCTACACATACCAAGAATACCACAACATGAAACTTGAAGAGATACAACTATCATGACCAAAATAGTTGATACCAGAACACATAACTGATACTGAGACCAATTTAACCACAACATAGGATTCCAGAGGAAAGGATCTTCCAGAAATCACTCCATTATATCAACTCCATCTTACTCCACATACCAACTACATACAACATCCGAACCAAACTAGGTAACATTGAATTGCATATACTATCCAATCCAAACCAGATAGTTGGTTTGACATCAATGACAACAATATTCACACAAGTCTAACACACTTGACATAATGTGCATCATTTCACTATTCTCATTCAAGATCACAACAAAGTAACAAACCACTACTAAATTAGTCGGTGTTTCATCATTTAACTATTGCCATTTAAGATCACAAAAAAGTAAGTAACTTCCACTAAGTTAGAACTCAAGTTCTCGAATGATGGATGATTTCTTTTAATCATGTCAAGTTTTTTTTTCCTAAAAAATGAGAAGGCACAAGTGTTAAGTTAAGTATTATTCTCCATAATTTAATGTTGTAAGGGATAATTTCTACAACAATAATGCAATGATTCCATAGTAAATAATAGTTGAGTCTTACAATATACATCTGTTATAGAAAGCATGTCGCTTGACATAATGTACATCATTTCACTATTCTCGTTTTGAGATCACAAAAAAAACTAACCACCATGAAGTTAGTTGTACTATCATCACTTGTCTATTCTTATTCGGGATCACAAAAAAATAACTAATTTCCACTTAAAGTCATTATATGGCTATTTGAAACTATATATCATTCAACAAGTTGTGGAATGCACATTTTAGAAGAGAGGCATTACACATTCCATTGTATTCATCATATATTAGTTCCCATAGGAGATTGCAATAAGCCTCTAGTATCCCATATGTTTTATGAAATTTCTAGAGAGTTGCTTGCATCATTTATATTTCAAAGTCTTACACATGAGGTGCATCTTTGGTTGCTTGCCTAGCCTCTACAACAATCTCTCAAAAGTTTGTTAGAATGTTGTTTGAAAAAACTTTGATATTGCTCTCATGACCTCCCAACCAATTCACAACTATTGAGTTAGTTGATAATAACAACTATGTTTGATGTTGTTATGGTTTCCTTAGACTTATTCCTGAAGCTTAATGCAAAAATCAACAATATGAATATGTTTGTACTTTGTGGGATAGAAATTATTCAAAGTAAATCCACAAATAGAAGATTTGGACCTTGTGCAAAAATGAACTTTGACCTAGGGATCTAAACTCAAAGACTAAGATTCACCTATACATGGTATATAGTGAAAATGGAATGACAAACTATTGTAAAACCAACAAAGATCCAACCACATAAAACCCTGGTTCTACAATGAAAAATCCACCATACACCAATGGAGAACCTAAAACATACAAAATATCAAATAAACATGAAAGATTATGCCATTCACATGCTTAGTAGGGTTTGATCTCCATTTTTTCTTATCTCCATCGATCTTGTTTGATATAGTTGCTCTCAGATTTTGTATTGTGCACAAGAGCTCAACAAAGAATGGGTTGTGGTTGTGTAGTCGCTTGATTGCTTGATGGATTGCATTTGTTGGATAGACACATTAGAACTTATTAGCTTAGGGTTTGGCAAGGATGAAAGGATCCTCTTATACATAAGGCACCTTAGAAATGGAGGGATAGGATTAAGAGGTGAAAGAATAAATGGTCAGCTCAAATTAAAGGGTAGGTATAGGAAATAATAAAATATTAGAGAGGTGGTTATAGAAAAATTAAGAGAAGAATGACAAGTGTCATGGAGGGAAAAAGATAATAAAATAATAAAATAAATAAAGATCTATTTAATTAATAGAAGAAGTGGGACCAATTAAATAAATAAAATATTTATTTAATTTAGGGAAAGGATAATTTAAATAAATAAAAATATTTATTTAAATGAGGAGAGGCTAGAAGAGGATTAGTGAATTAATTAAATAAATAAAAACATATTTATTTAATAGACGACTTAGGATAAAATAATTAAATAAATAAAATATTTATTTAATTAGGCTAGGTCAATTTTAGTTGTCTACACCTACAAACAAAGATGCCCATTGATGTCCATACCTTTAATATAAGTAATTATATTGGCAAACACATTTGAGGAGCATATTAACCAAGCACATTTTTCTTCTGACAAGTGATTATAATATTGACTCGATGACTTGATAGAAATAGTGATAGATAGATAGATAATATGAGATATCATGCTCACAACCAACATGCATCGACAAAGGCATGTCTTATGAATAGATCTCTTGGCGAAGTGATTGATGTCGTTTACAATCCTGGCTCCAAGTAACTAGATGTTCCAATGTATGTTGTAGCAAGGATCAATAATTCTAGTAGGCCACCATGGAACCAAAATGACCCAAAAATGATACCTATAATACGTACATCTCTAGGTAATCGTAGCCAAATATCACTCACACTGGAATGGACTATTTTATACATAAATCCCAATTTTTAACACTACAAAGAGCAACAATTGATATGAGAAAAATAAAAAAGTCAATGATTGACATTTACATCTATATCCAAGGTCAAATCATTAAATGACCTTATGTTCAACCAACGTGTCTAAAATGCAAAGTAATCCATAGACAATTATAAGATAAATATAGGAATCTCAATTATAGCAATTGTCCCTCTAAAAAAATAAGGTACATAATTCTGAGTCTAATCTCTCTCACTTTTTTCAATTATTACGACACATGAATTTCACTTTTTCCAAATTTCATTTTGCAAAAAATTACTCTAAGACTCATCAAACTCATCTACAAGAAGTTGATATGAAAAATGAAGAATTCATATCAATGACTAGCATCAACTATGTTAAGGAAAATTTTCAGCAAGTCAGAGCTAAATATTCAGACAAGGATAAGCTAATTTGCTCTCAGTTTGATTCATGGGTTGCCTCCAATTGGAAAATGAACGTAGACATCTCCATTGCCTTTAGATTGGCTAAGTCACCTAGGGATAATATTCATTAGAATCTTCCTCTTTCCGGCTGGGTGAAAGTCAATTTTGATGGGGCAGCTAAAGGAAATCTTGGGTCGGATGGGTGTGGGAGATTGATCAAAGATGACAATGGAAGGTTGATTTTAGCAATGGTACTCTCCTTTGGATGTTAGACTAACCAATTGGCTGAAGCAACTGCAACCTTCCATGGTTTGAAAATGGCTAAAACCATTAATGCTAAGATGGTTCGGTTAGAGGGTGACTCTCGTAACATAATTTAACATTTAAAAGGCCACCAAAAACCCTCGCAGACTATTAAAAAATGGATTAATAATTCCTCAAACATCCTAAGGACCTTTCAAAAAGTTCATATAACCCATGCCTATCATGAAGCTAATGGGCTTGTGAATTACTTTACTAATAAGGGAGTTCAGGCTAATAATGAAATGAATTGACACCTAGGTGATCGTGTTCCTACAGAAGTTAATGCCCTGTTGAGATATGATTTATCTCAAGAACAGAGATCCATACCATCTACTGAGTAATGATGTTATACCATGTGTATACACCTAAAAATGGTGTGAAGATAATTAATCGAATAAGAAATTATTTAATTAATCCCCCTTCCCAATTTAATTGAATTCATCAAGAATTTGATTAAATTCTCTCTTTTCATCTACTTATTGATAAATCTAAGGATTTATTTAATAGGTTCATTTCAATAGTCCCCTTTGATTAATTGATTCAAATTAATTAATTCCTTCCCATCTTCAAATCATTTCTTCTAATCTCCTAAATAATTAAAACAAATCAATTTATGAGTTCTTGAGAATTAATTAGTCTTTTCTTATTATTTGAATTTTTAAAATTCAAATTACCCACATGCCTCCTAACTTCTAACCACCTAACCTAACCATTTCTAAACCTAACCCATTCCATTTAACCCTGGGTTTAATTAAACCTACCTTAGCTTGCACATCATAACCTCCTTATCCTAACCTCCTATGGTGTGGATACTCTCCCCTTGAGACACATGGCATTCTTGGGCCACATGTCCCCTCTCTTGGAATCTTCTTAACACTTGTCACCATAGAGATGGCAAATGTTCCCTTTCATCCAACCTCTTTTCCAACCTCCTCCAATTTCACCATTGATATCTTCAGACTTAATCTTGACCGTTGATTCTTGCCACATCACCCTTGGCCTTGGAAATCCTATAAATAGACCCCATTTTGGAGCAATAATCATCCCATCTCATTTGCATTTTGAGCATTGTTACTATAGGCAATTGCATTCTTAGATCTAGCTTATTTTCTAGAAAAATTGTTGAATCATGTAGCTTAATCATTATCTTTTCTAGCTTAAATGCATTATTATCATCTTAAATCCTCCATCTAGGTGTAGTCAAGTCACTGAAATTTTCTTATCTAGATCTAAGACCAAATCTACACTCGTATTTATTAGGAGGTGATAGATCGATTAGCCATGGTTTTATCTTTATTTATTTTAAATTTGCTAACCATGCTTGTAATGATCTATTGAGTGTTTTGTGTTGCAGCTACAAGTATACACTTCACAGGCATGACATTTTGGCGCCCACCGTGGGGCCGAAATTATCATTTTTGGCCTCTCAAGCTTCATCAACATTCATCTCTACTCGGGTTTGGTTCAGAAATCATACGAGCTCCTTTGCTAGCTCGTACAAACTTCTTTGTGAATTAGAACGATAACCCTTTCTTTACTCGTATTAGCTCATTTCTTTGTCGTATGAGCCTGTTCTGCATTCTCACGAGACCTAAAGTTCTGTCGTACGAGCTGGTAAATCATGTCGTACGACTTTCTATTTTTGGGATTTTAAAATAGACTGCAATTTAGGGTTTTCAGGTTTTAATCCGATCATTATTAACGCTAACCCTGGTTTGTTTATGAGATATTTTTTGGCAACCTAACTTGTTTTGCAGGATGATTGGCGAAGATACACTAGCCAAAGACTTATTTCAACCAAACACATCATGATTACTAATGGATCTATTTTGTAGGTTGCCTAAAAATAATTCAACAAAACTTTGTGTATTTCTTAAATCTTTCTAGGCACACTTGTCTTTTGCTAAAGGAATGAACAATCATGTATTTTGTGTTTTTGATGATAGGTGAGTATGCTCTCACCTTTCTTAGGTGATCAGAAAGCTAGACTCATCTTTTACTTTCATTAGTGCATATCTTTAGCGGGCCTGCCCTCCCGAGGAGCTAATAACTCTTAGCCATAAAGGCTGATGTGGGGAACGACCTAAGTGGAAACAGCTAATGCCAAGTAATCCAACCCACTATAAAATAAATGCGATTTGATGAAAATCAAGTCAATGACAGTGCTCGAGAATAGCTCTCCTTCGTACCTTCGGGTATAGCAAACCTTGGTTTTCAAGGCTGGGAGACCTCTTAATTGAGTATTATACCCCGGTGCGCTGAACAGATCCCTTACAAGTTTTGGTTAAATTAGAAGCTACCCGATTCACCTCCAAAAGGGTGATAATCTTTGTGCAAGCAAGATAGTAACTCTCCCAAGACACTTTCCATATCGTGCCCCCATTAGCATTTGGAGTCAGATAATACGACGTTGAGAATCCATTGCGTGAGACTCAGCGGCCGTATTCTGATTAGCTATTGGGTGTGTACCTAAGTTTGCAAGTAAAGGTTTTCTCTCCTCAACCAACTTCCTTAGGGTTTAGCATGCTTGAGGTCACTTAACATATCACGTGTTTGCTGTGTATTCATCTCTAAATTGAAAAATCAAACATCTAAAACTGGAAAACATAAGCAAAACATCAGAATTCATTGATCAAAATTCGACCAAACGAACACATTTACCTCTATTCTACTATTTGTCCTACAAGGCATTTATCTTGTCGTATGGTTCAGAAACGTTTTTCGTACTAACTGGTCATTTGTCGTATGAGATTAATCTTTAGTCGTATGGTTCAGAAAAGTTTGTCGTATGAGCCTATTCTTTTTCACATGAAAATCCTAGTTTGTCGTATGGTCTTGTATCTTTTGTCGTTCGAGGCTGTATAGTTTGTCGTACGAGTCTCTGTATTTGCTAGTCTAAAGCTGTGTCTTGCATGCATTTTTCAGATCTATCATTCTTGCTCGATCAATTTGCAGTGATCATAAACACCTGGTATCTGTCGTTCTGTGCTTGGATTGTCTCCTTTGTTCACTTGATCAAGTTATCATCTGTCGAAATCAGACTTTAGAACATAAACACCTCAAGATTTTCAAGTGCTCACCCTCAACAAGTTCAAGATATAAACATCTCAAAGTGCATTATCACCCTCTTTGGTAAACTAATCACTCAAACATAGTTTCTCATCAGGATCTATCATCCTTTATCATGAAACTGAAACTTTTGGTCAGGATAATCTTGTCCCACATCGCAGGATATATCGTTCCTACTGGACTTGATTTTTATCAAATCATCATCATTGCACTCCTAAACCAAAGATCGAAAAACTTGCTAACTTTTAAACACTTGAATCATCTTGTCGGGTCATATCGTGCTATCACATTTACATTGATAGTTGATCACTTATCAAAATAACTTTTGGACAATTGAATTCTAGCACAATATCTAACACACGTGTATGCCCATTCTAACTAGAGCTCAGAGACGAAGAATCATAGAGATGGAAATCGAAACATTGGAAACAACTGAAGAGCATATAACCATGGAACATGAAGATGAAATACAAGTTGAAGGAGAAATAATAGAACAAAATATCAGAGACATCAAAAAAGATCCTCAATTTGATAAATTTATGCAGATTTTATTGAAGGGAGAAAAAGAAAAATATTTTCTAATGTTAGCAAAATTCGGTGCTACACTCCCCCAAGATTTTGATGTGAACAAATTGACACAAAAGAAAAGTGACCCTCCCCCTAATAACAAACAATAATAGGACATCTTTGGTCTCCAAATGAATGACACGTCAATTCCCAGTAATACCAGAACCAATGAAGAAACTTACATACCCAAAAGAGATGAAGTAGAAATTTTGAATAACATTCAATCCAATGAAGATACAAGAAGAACTAGAGATTAAATGAGAAGAGATCCAGATCCTTCTAGAATGCAAAATCATGGTTATGCAAGAACAAATCATGTTGATAATCCTATCACAAATCTCACACAATAAATACAAACACTGCAAACACAAATTCAAGATATGCAAAGAGGAAATGTTAGACGATACTCACTTCAAGAAATTTTTCCTTATCCATTCAACATAAACCTAAACATGATACCATTTCCTATAGGTTATGAAAATCTTAGATACAAAAAATATGACAGAAGTACTGACCCTCAAGATCATATACGAGAATTTTGCACAATGAGTATGGAGTTTGCACATGAGGATACCTACTTGATGAGATTATTTCCGAAAAGCTTAACTAGACTAGCTATGGAATGGTTCTCCAAACTTCCACCTGGGATCAGATCATTCTCAGAGTTGGTGGATAAGTTTGTTTCACAATACTCTTACAACATACAACATGAAATAACAATGCTAGACCTATGTAATGCCAAACAAAAAAGTGGAGAACCTTTCATGACATTTTTACAATGATGGAGATGGTTAGCTTCGCGGTATCCTCGTACAGTGTCGAAATACAAAAAATGGACATATTCATCGACAACTTAAATGATCAAATGAGTTATTATTTAAAAATAAAAGGAAATCAAAGTTTTGGAAAAATGATTGATAATGGAATCAGAATGGAGGAAGCCATGATAAAGAAAGGTGAGTTGAAAATATAAAAAGAAAGAGTCCAGCCTCCTAACAACACTAATACCAACAATCACAATGATAAGGCAAAGTTTTGGAATAGAAATTGAAATTTTGTCAACCATGGAATAGTAGATAACAACAATTTGAAACCAAAGCAACTGGTTTTTAATTTATCCACTCACTCAGCAATGGCTCAACAAAACAACCATCACCAAAAAGCAACTATTAAAAATTTCTTTCGAAGACAATTTACAAACATTGGTGAACCCCTTGGGTCAGCATTAAAGACACTTCTCGCAAACAAATTGATCACTTTGCAAGAAGAAAGGAACTACAAACCTCAAATAAAACCACCTTGGTGGAATGATAACCATTATTGCGATTTCCATCGAAACAAGGGACATCACACAGATAGTTGTCAGCGGTTGAAACATGTCATCCAAGATTTGATTGATAATGGAGTAATGACTATGGATGGACATACAACAAATGAATCTCATACAACTTTTAAAACTCCGCTTCCAAACTATGAGAAAGGTGGATCATCAACAACAAATAATGGCAAGGGTAAAGCGAAGGTAAATTACACTCATACATATGATAATATGGTAAATGTGATTGTAGTTAAAGAAAAGCAAAATCAAGAACCTACTCATGCTATCACAAGAAGTAAAGCCAAAGTTGTTTTGCTGGGTCCTATGACAAATGCATCATCCACTACCAAACAACACAATCTAGTAGATCAATTACATAAAACACCCGCACAAATATCCATCTTAGAACTTTTAAAGCTTTCACCTGCACACAAATAAATTCTTGAACGATCATTAGTAGATACAACACTGTCCAAGGATCTTGATATCGATCAATTCCAAACTATGGTGGGACACCTCACAACCCCTCACTGCTTATCATTCACTGAAGAAGATGACATGTCCCTGCAACATCCCCATAATGCTCCCTTGCATATCGAAGTCATCATTCATAAGACGTGAGTTAAATGTGTCCTAATAGATGGAGGAGTTGGCTTAAACATCTGCTCTTTGAGTCTTGTCCATGCTCTAGGTTATTTAGAAGATGCAGTTGATCCCCGAAAAAAAATCACCATTAAAGCCTATAATGAAAAAGAATGTTACTCTAAAGGAATTGTGATGTTACCCATCAGAGTGGGATCTTTGCAGAAAGACACAACATGCCAAGTTCTAGATTTAGATTTATCATATAACATACTCTTGGGAAGACCCTGGATACATGACATACAAGTTGTTCCATCAACATACCATCAGTACTTAAATTTTCCCTACAATGGGCAGGAAATCATGATCTCAGCAGATTCAAATCCATTTCAGTATTGTAGTAATCTTAAACCAATTCAATAATTCATTGTTCCTCATAATAGGGAGGCATCATCTTCGAATACACAATCCAAGGAACAATAATTTGCCTCTATCTTGTCAAGTATGGAAAAAAAAAATGCAGCTAAGAGATCGAGGAAACAGAGAATATTCAATATCAAAATTATCACTTTCTCTTAAATCCTTTGGAAAACCATCAAACTCTAAACAACAACTAATTGTAAAACATCTTTCGATATTTGATGGAGTATTTGTTAGTGCTGGAACCTTATAAGAGAAAACAAATGAAAAAAATGTGCTATAGTGGCTATACAAGGATGAAGAATTTCAACAAAAGATCAACAATGTCCGCATACCTACATAAAAGTATGGAAAAGGATTTAAAATTCTCAAAAAAATGGGATACACTGGAACAGGTCCTATAGGAAAAAGAAAAGAAGGTATCTCAGAACCTATCCAACCTTACACTCAGCAGACTATAGACAAAACATGCTTAGGGCACAGACAAGTCAATCTACTAGAAGACACATCTTTTAGTCAACAACAAGAGGAATATGAAAACAAACAAGAACAACTGGCAATTGAAAGAGAAGAAACATTAGCTACGTAATAAACACCAGCAAACATGAAATGGGAAAAGAAGAAAACTTCAAATCAACAAGAGAAACAAACTAAAAGCACCTCTCAAGCAACATTAAATCTCAATCAAAACAAGAAAGAAGCTAATATAAGTCAAGGAGAGTTCATAGCAAAATTGGCATAACTCAATCTCAGTCCTGAAGAGGTTGAATATGAAAGAAGAAAAGATATAAAAAGAAAAGATGAAGAAACAAATCACATAATATATGAACAAATATGTAGGTTACAGACTGCAAGTGATACAGATTCTAATGAATGGGAATGGGATTCCTATCACTCTGAAGAATCAGCTGAAGAAAATTGTTTTGAAGGAGATGTAGGAGTCGATGTAGTTCACACGTATGCAGGACAAACGTCGAGAAATAGTTCACTTGAATTAGAATCACATTCGATTGACTTGGACTTAACCGAGGATGATCAGGAGTTTCTTATGCGAGGTCATTCTGATGAGAGTACCATTCTAGACATTGACATACATATTGCAAACTTTGATACATCTATCATGACCCTCGATACCCTAGAAACATCCCAACCTGAAGATCCCTTACCTCTAATCTACCCCGAGCTTATTGATTAGGAAAATGAAGGACATACCACCATTGATACCTTTCCAAATGACCATGCTATATCTATTTATCTTAACACAATCGAACCTGTAACAAATCTCACCAGGAATTTCAACAACGCATCTTCCAGTCAAGTGGGTGCCAAATCTCCTAGTCGCAAAAGTGAAAATAACGAAAAAGAATATCAAGTCTAATGTTGAAAACCATCTCTTGGCAACATTAGATCAGGAAAAAGTAAAAAGAAAGGACGCATCTAACGGTGAAAACCTCCTTGAGGTGCCGGAAGATGGAAGATTTGACACTTTACCTGAGCACTATCAAGAAAGGTCATCCATTTTGATCGAACCAACATAGGTAGTTAACATTGGCACAACCAAGCAACCAAATATTCTTCATCTAGCGACTTCTCTGTCTGAGCTAGAAGTGCAACAATATGTAGAATTCTTCAACGATGACAAATCAATTTCGCCTGGTCATATGCAGACATGCTAGGGCTGGATCAAAAGCTTATTATGCATCACTTAAATGTTAGTCCAGGAGCCAAACCATTCAAACATAAGTTAAGGAAAATGCATCATCATATTGCTCTTCTAGTCAAAGAAGAACTAAAGAAATTATTGGATGTTGAATTCATCAAACCTATAGCTTATCCTCAATGGGTATCCAACATCGTTCTTATTTCAAAACCAGATAAAAGCATCAGAATATGCACAGACTTCATAGATCTTAATAACGCATGTCCAAATGATGATTTTACTTTGCCTAACATTGAATCATTATAGATTTAATTGCTAGACACTCCATGTTCTCTTTAATGGATGGTTTCTCTGAATACAATTAGATCAAAATAGCACCCAAAGACCAAGAAAAGATAGCTTTCACATGTCCATGGGGTACTTTCTGCTAGAACGTCATGCCTTTTGGATTAAAGAACGTAGGTGCTACATATCAACGAGCTATGACAACTATATTTCATGACATGATGCATACATTCATGGAAGACTATGTGGATGACATATTGGCTAAATCATACAACAAAGAAGAACATATAGGGATACTGGAAAAGATCTTTGACCCGTTAAAACAATACAAGCTATGACTAAACCCTAAGAAATGTGCTTTTGGTGTCACTTCAGGCAAACTATTGGGATACATTGTTTCAACTAGAGGTATCGAAGTGGATCCAACTAAGGTTAAAGCAATCATGGAAATGGCATCTCCCAAAAATATCAGTCAATTAAGATCACTCCAAGGAAGACTCTAGTCGATCAGAAGATTTGTTGCTCAACTAGCAGATAAATGTCAATCATTTACTCATCTATTGCAGAAAAATGTTCATTTCAAGTGGGACCATCAATGTGAGGACACATTCAACAAGATCAAGGCGTATCTCATACAACCACTCATCCTAATGTCACCAATTCTAGGAAAACCATTATTACTTTATGTATCTACCACCGAAGCATCATTAGGAGTTTTGCTTGCACATCAGGATAATGAAGGAAAAGAATGAGCTATCTACTACATCAACAGAACACTAGTAGGATATGAGATCAACTATTCACCAACAGAAAAAGCATGCTTGGCTATAGTTTTTGCTTCTCAAAAATTATGACACTATCTATTATCTTAGTCCATCAAGTTGATAGCTAAAATCGATCCTCTGAAATATTTACTCAACAAGGCAACATTAACAGGACGACTAGCAAAATGGATCATGATCCTGAGCGAGTTTGATATTGAGTATGTTGACAAAAAAGCTATAAAAGGACAAGTCATTGCAGACCAACTAGTAGAGGCACCCCTTCAAGATGATCATCATTTACAAATTGAGTTTCCTGATGCTGATATCCTAACAATCACGACAAAAACATGGCAATTATACTTTGATGGTTCATAAACACAACATGGATTAGGAGCAGGCATTCTATTCATCACACCACAAGGTCATACAATCCCCAAAGCATACAAATTAAGCTTTCCACGCACCAACAACACCACATAATATGAAGCTTTGGTAACAGGTATCAAAATGGCTATAGAATGGAACATTACACAACTACAAGTCTTTGGAGACTCTCAGCGCATCTTCAATCAAATCAATGATGATTATCAAACTAAGGATGAAAAATTAATGCCTTATAAAAAGATGGTTGATGATATCAAGAAATACTTTATAGAAATAACTTTCCAGCAGATTCCAAGAAATGACAACAAAGCAATAGATGTCATGGCTACACTTGCTTCTCTCCTTCAAACCTAGGAAAATCAGCAGCGTGATGAATTCCTGGTGGAAGAGTTGTTTTACCCTGCTCATAATTGTCCTGATTCCGAAACTATCTGTCACCTTGTTGGGCATGATTCCTCATGCTATGGCCAAACTTACACATACCTCAAAGATAACACCTTACCTCCTGACTTATCAAAAAATCAAAATAGAAACTTTATTCGCTAATCCTCCCATTTTACTCTTGTCGCAGATACCCTGTTTAAACAAGGTCTAGATGATACTCTCTTAAAATATCTCGAACAAGAAGAATTTGAGAAGGCCTTACATGAAGTTCATAACAACATTTGTGGCACTCATTCAAGTGGTCTTACCCTTTCAAAAAAACTCATACGCTTGGGCTATTATTGGCCGACTATGGAACGAGATTCTTTTCAGATAGCTAGAACATGCAAACAATGTCAGATCCATGGGAATTTGATTCATGCACCAACACAAGAACTTCATGCTTTAGCAACATCTTGGCCTTTCTATCAATGGGGTCTTGATCTAGTAGGAAAGATAAATCCTTCTTCATCTAATGGTCACAAATTCATCCTTGTAGCTACCGAATATTTTACAAAATGGATTGAGATAGTACCTCTCACAAATATCATAGGAAAACAAATTGCTACATTTATCTTGAATTACATCATCTGTCGCTATGGAATACCAATGACCATTATCACTGATAATGGGCGATCGTTCAAGAATCAGGATGTACAAGAAATATGTGAGAAATTCAAGATCCAACACAGATTCTCCACACCCTACTATCCACAAGGGAATGGGCAAGAAAAAGCATCAAACAAAACTATTCTGAAAATCCTCAAAAAGACAGTGAACGACGCTGGAAGAGATTGGCATATTCAATTAAACCCTTCTCTATGAGCCTACCATACCAATATCCGCACACCAACAGGTGCCACACCTTCCTCTCTTGTTTATGGATCAGAAGCAATACTGCCAATAGAAGTAGAGATACCTTCTCTACGAGTATCATTAAAAGGTCTCATCCCAGATGAAGAACAAGGAGTATCTAGATTACAAGAGTTAGAATTGATACATGAATGAAGACAAAATGATTTTGATCATTTAAAGGTATATAAGCAAAGAATGTGCAGGAGTTATCATCATAGGGTCAAACCACGAGTCTTTCAATTAGGGGAACTACTACTAAAGGAAAATCCATGTAACCAAGCAAATCGAGAAAAGAAAGGAAAGTTTGAACGAAACTGGTTAGGTTCATTTGTGGTCACAACAGTATTTGGATCAGGAGCATATCAGCTATCAACACGGGACAAAGATCAGCTTGAAGAACCCATCAATAGCATGCATCTAAAGAAATTTTATGTCTGAAAAAATAGAAAAATAAAAAACCGTGAAAAAGCAAAAAAATCCAAAAATAGTGAAAAAGCAGAAAAATAAAAAAAAGTGAAAAAGCAGAAAAATAAAAAAAAAGTGAAAAAGCAGAAAAGAAAAAATAAAAAATAAAATGAAAAAGCAAAAAACAAAAAATAAATAAAATAAAAATCAAATCAAATATGAGAAAAAGTGCAATAAAAATAGATGGTGAAAACCTGGCAAATAGGTGCTATCTGTCTGCTAGCTCTTCCATCAATTAGTTCATGCATCTTTCTGCTTGCATTCATTTTTCATCAGCGCTATTCATATCCATCATGAAGCCTTTGTACATACGTAGGCATCCCAGCTAATCTCTCGCCATGGTTTGGATCATTGAGTATATCATAACGACTTTGTTTCTAGGCTTGGGGCAAAATCCTGCACCTAGCTGGGGGCAAACTTCTTGATCATTTTGAGCTTAATCAAACAAGTAGAACAAATAGTTAGACAACCCTTATCAGGCAAAAACTGAGACACATCCAATATTGAACACAAGATCAAATTATCAACCATCAAACTATCACAAAGTCAGTCTAAACACATGGATGATATCTTTTGGATAATGATTTTAACATGATTGTTCAAGTTTTTTATCTTGATTTTCGCTATCATGATTTCTGAGTGACTCCAGGATGTCTTTGACTAGAGGAACAAGGAAGGAACATGATATTTCTCTTGACTGCTATCTAAAAATTAATCATTAATATGTACAAATTTGTCTCGGGACATGATCATCGGAGTATCATCGAAGACATTTCCAATTTGCGTACTGAAATGATTAATACTACCTATTTTAGGCAAGCAACACTCAGGTCATCTTGGTTCAATTATACCTCGATGCTTATGCTAACATGCCATATCAAAATCCAGGAAAGCAGTGCTTAGGTCATCATGGTTTAATTATACTATCGATGTTTGCACTCCCCACATTTTAAAAGCTCAATGATGACAAAAAATGCAATAATCCAGTGACTGGTCTAGTCATAGCTTTGCATTTCATTTTCATTTTCATTTTCATTTTAGCTTGCATTTCATTCTTGCATGGGATCCTGCATGCTCATTTTATCCAAGGTTAAATATATCATAGGAATCATCACAAGTGTATACGCAATCAAACTAATGACTCATATCTCTCCAGATATTGTCGACCCAACGAAAATCTTATGCTATCCCTCTCAACAAAACCAACATCAGCATATCTAAACCTTTCTGCAACTGGATATCAACAAACTGTCAGTTCTTTATCTAATCAATCTTATCAATTCTATCAATCAATCTAATCGATTCTATCATGTCTTATACATGATGTATCTTTCCTAAAACCAGACGGTTTGATCTTTGTCTTATACAAGATATATCGCTCCTGAAACCAGACGCTTCGATCATCTTTGTCTTATACAGGAGGTATCATTCCTGAAACCAGACTGAATCTCGATCTTATCAATCTACCAATCAAGCTTTATCAATAATCAAGAACCACATCACCATGATTGTAGAACTCGCACTTTCATCAACCGCAGTTGCAGAAATCAAATCATTTCTAATTAGGAAATCAATTTGACAAAATTCGCAAAACTCCAAAGATCAATTAACTTAATTGATCTCCCGAGGGGGCATCTTCATACCACAATCTATCAATCAAGAGTTGGGGCATCTTATCGAACTAATATCATCATCAAAATGAGATTATTCTTTGAATCAACGCGTCATCACACCTCGCTTCGAAGAGGGGCAAAATGTATACACCTAAAAATGGTCTGAAGATAATTAATTGAACAAGCAATTATTTAATTAATCCCCCTTCCCAATTTAATTGAATTCATCAGGAATTTGATTAAATTCTCCCTTTTCATCTACTTATTAATAAATCTAAGGATTTATTTAATAGGTTCATTTCAATAGTCCCCTTTGATTAATTAATTCAAATTAATTAATTCCTTCCCATCTTCAAATCATTTCTTCTAATCTCCTAATTAATTAAAACAAATCAATTTATGAGTTCTTGAGAATTAATTAGTCTTTTCTTATTATTTAAATTTTTAAAATTCAAATTACCCACATGCCTCCTAACTTCTAACCACCTAACCTAACCATTTCTAAACCTAACCCATTCCATTTAACCCTGGGTTTAATTAAACCTACCTTAGCTTGCACATCCTGACCTCCTTAGCCTAACCTCCTATGGTGTGGATACTCTCCCCTTGAGACACATGGCATTCTTGGGCCACATGTCCCTCTCTTGGAAGCTTCTTGACACTTGTTACCATAGAGATGGCAAATGTTCCCTTTCATCCAACCTCTTTTCCAACCTCCTCCAATTTCACCATTGATATCTTTAGACTTAATCTTGACTATTGATTCCTGCCACCTCACCCTTGGCCTTGGAAATCCTATAAATAGACCCCATTTTGGAGCAATAATCATCCCATCTCATTTGCATTTTGAGCATTGTTACTATAGGCAATTGCATTCTTAGATCTAGCTTATTTTCTAGCAAAATTGTTGAATCGTGTAGCTTAATCATTCTCTTTTCTAGCTTAAATTTATCATTATCATCTTAAATTCTCCATCTAGGTGTAGTCAAGTTACTGGAATTTTCTTATCCAGATCTGAGAGCAAATCTACACCCACATTTATTAGGAGGTGATAGATCGATTAGCCATGGTTTTATCTTTATTTGTTTTAAATTTGCTAACCATGCTTGTAATGATCTATTGAGTCTTTTGTGTTGCAGCTGCAGGTATACACTTCACAGGCATGACACCCTGATTTGGCAGTCACTTCCATCATTGTGAGGAGTGCTATGAATGTGTGGAAAACTTTAATGCTTATTTGTCACAACTCTCTGCATGTTTTCTAGGTGATTACTAAATTTCTCTAGTGTTTTGCCATTCTGCACATTTGTCTTTCTGCCATTCTTGCTAACATGGGTGGTGAAAGGCAAAGGGTCAAACCTCTAGATTGTGAGGAATTTAGAAAAGATTCCACAATTTGAAGAATTCTACAATGAGGGGGCCTCACCCCTTTCATTGAGAAGCTTCATGGGTTTGATGCCAATGTGACCAATAAATTTTCTAAGGGAGTGAAGGATGGACACATTCAATTATTTGGAAGGGACTTTGAGATCAATGAAAAACTTGTGGTAGAGGTCTCTAGCTTGCATATGGAAGGGGTCAAGTTTTACAGGGACATGAGGTTGTCAGATGCGGCGGTCGAGAAATTCCCCAAAGATGATAAAGAAAGGAAGAAAGTGGCCAAAATATCCAAGAGCAACTATGACATGGGTAATATCAAATATGTTTGGCACTCTATGCTTATGATTATCATAAAATACATAACCTTAGATGGTAGGTTCACTAGGGGTTTTGGGCATCATTTTGTTCCATCGAATCATTTTCGACACAAAGTGCAGATTTCTTTTCCTTTTTTTCTGCAAGCTTCCATTAATGCTAGCATTAAAGAACACATGCAAAACAAGAAAAACCCGGTCCTTCATGGAGGCTTAATGTTACTAATTTTTGAACATATTAAAGCATAACCCTCTCCTTCTTCTAGGGTTTCAGATTCTTCTTATGATACTAAGGTGGAAGAGTTTGGGAGTTAATTATTAGATGAGGAAGATTGGAACACCAATATGGAAGAGTCTAAACTTTGAGCCGAGGAGAAGGGATTGGACTAGAGCTCAAAGAAGAGTAGAAATTTACCCATTTCCTTAACTAATTATGATTATGGGTTTTCTTATCATTGCATGCCTGATAAATATGTACCTATGACTAATAGGACTAAGATAACTCCTTTTTCTTAGGGATCTCAATATTGATTCCCCTTTAACTTGGATAGAGAAAATTCAGATGATGTTCTTTCCATAGCCCGTGATTCTGTGGTTGACAACTTCAAATTGCAGAAATGGCTCTTCAATGAAATTAAAGATATCAATATAAAGATCTGTGCCATTAGTAGTAAATAGGACAATTATAGTACTTAACAGGGGAGTGTTGAATAAAGGAAATCTATTGTTGAGTCCATGCAAAAGACTGTTAGCATTGTTAATGATCTCAAGAAAGATTGTGATAACAAGATTAAAAAACTGGAAGAGAAATTCAAGAAGGATTATGACGACAAACTAAAACAATTGGAAAACAAATTCCAAAAAGTCAATGACAACCTCATGTCCCTTGTGACCTACAACCATAAAGTGGTTAAGAGCATCAATACCATGGTTGGGAAACTTGAAGGCCTCTAGCAAGAAGGGGTGGTGGTTGATGTGGATTTGCCAGAGAAGATACAAGATGAGAACACAGGTCCCTCCAAAAGGACTAGAGCCAACTTGAAAAAGAAAGCCACCAATCAAGATATTCAGGATCTGAAAAAGATTGCTCTTAACATGACTCAGTTGGAAGCTGAGGCAATGGAGGCTCTCAAGAATTTGACTTAAGTTTTCTATAATTTGTTGTCTAGTTTCTAGTTTTTGGTTTTTGCTGGCTTTTGGCTATTTTGTCCGCTGGCTCTAATATGTCTATCTTTTTAAGCAACATTTTATAAAAAGGGTTTCAGGTCCCTTCAAACCCTGTTTGTTTCTTAATAAAAAAATGCACTCTACTCCTCATCTAAACTATATTTACTTCAAACAATTTCTATTACAAAACTTCAATTATGCATAGTACATAAATTTAATTCTTCCAAACTTTCATTTTGAATGAATCAACTCCAATGAATGACAGGGTCATCTTTAAAAGATTGACACCTCAACAGTCAACAATGATTGTATTCAATGTAATCAATTTCTTGAGTTTATTATTTTCATAGATTCTAAAAATACTCTATATTATTTCAAGAGCATAAGGGAAAATGCAAAATAACAAAATATTTTAAGGAAAATGTTAAGCCCTAAAATTAACATTAAAAGCAATTTTATTATAACCCAAATATTTTAAAATGACTATCAAATTAACATTAAAAACATTGTTCCTATTGTCAATAAGATTTGCACCATGCTAAACTTAGTGTTCAACAATCTATTGAAACATGGAAACACTCTTGGACCTGTGGGATGCCCAAAACTTGGAGTGAATCTCCAGAGAAAGTTGGTTCTTTTTGGGACTATCACCTAAAACTACTTCCTAACTGACAAAAGGGAAGAAATGCTTGGAAATGAAACCTACTCTAGTGGGTGATGCACCAAATTAGTTTTTTAGACTCTATACTTGTTGTTTTAACATACAATCTATTTTAAAAACAAGATTTCTCTCACACAACTCAAGCTCCACATGTTTTACATCATCGTTTCATAGAAAGATTAATATTTCAAACTTCATAGAATGAAAAGAGGGATTTTTCACAACTAAGAAATGATGAAAGTCATAACACAAACTATAACCTGTATAAAACATACTATTTCTGCATGAATGTACCGTGGGAAGAAAGACATATTCAAGGATTGACATATGAATCACTAGAAAAATATCATTCATCCATGTTGCACACAAAATATAGTTTAGAGAAGGTAAACACTTGCATTATTAATAAAAAAGGTGCTTACAACAGTTGTACATATTACAATACACAATAGGCAAGAAAGAACCCGTTTCAAGTTACAATTCAAGCCTAGAGCAACAAGGACTAACTTAAAAATGAAGCATAAAGTTGAGCTTTAGGGTTGCAACAACTTGATACAACAAAGGAACATTTGCTGAGAAATAAATGACAAGAAGGACATGTGTTACATTGATTTTTCTTGCTCAATCCTCCTTGGGCGTCCAAGTTGTTTGTTGCTATTTTTAGCCTTCAAATGAGCTCCAAAAAGTGGGTTTTATGAAGAAAGATCCTTCCCAATGATTATCCTATATATTAGACTCTTTAATCAACTCCTAGATGCTTGGAAATGCCTTGGAAAAAATCTCAAACTGCCCCCTAATTTTTCTCAGTGTTGTTTGAAGAAGTCTTCAACCTCCTTCTAGATGCTCTCAACCATTTGAAAAAGTCTTCAAACTATCCTAGATTCACTCCTTCACTGTTGCAGCCTCCTTCCATGGTAATAGGACATGTACTTTGTTTTTTTTGAAGTTGAAAAAGCATTGGGGTCAAATTGAATTAAAATAGGTCATTAAAGACCCCGAAAACTACTTCAAACTATGTCATTATAGCTCCAAACTACTCCTTCAATACATTCACATCCACAAAGGACATTCTCACATGTCAAAATGATACCCAAGAGTCCTAAACTGCTCTTTTCTCTATATTTTATACATTTTTTGTTGTCTTCAAAGGACCCTTTTGATAGGACTATAGCATTTTAGAGCTTTATTTAAATGTCGAGGCTCCCTTTTAGAAGAATAATAACATGATTTATGGCCTTGAACATAAACCAAACACCTTATTAACCCTTATAGTTCATAATATTTAATTTTTTGCAAATGCTAGGACCAAATTCAAGACCCTTTGATCCTAACCAAACTCAAGACTTATTGAACCTTGAGAACACAATGTTAAAGGCTATTTAGGCCACAGGGAAAAAATAGACTAACAGTTCCTAATACCCAAATTTTCTAAATTTATAATCTTTAAGCCTATTTATATTTCTATTAGTTTTACAATTATAATCCATAAAGAATGTCAAAATCTATTAAAATATTAAATGGTGTCGTAATGATTTATAATATTATAATAATTTATAATAATCATTTAAATTACATTAATATTATCCTTAAAATTTTGAAATCCCTTCTATCAACTGTAAATAGTGCCTATATAATAATCTTTCTAAATTATATCATTAAACACTTTAACTGTCTATAATATTACAATAATTTATAACATTACTAAGCATTAAAATTACATTAACATTATAGTATTATCATCAAAATTTCAAAGTCTCATCAATATTTTAGATATTTAAAATATTGCAATGATTTTTTAATATTAAATGATATATATATTTTTTCTAATGATTTGTAATAATTTTATGTATGTTTGCATGCTATTGTAAGTTCCAACTAAGTCTATAGATTTTGAGCATAGTATTTATGCTAATTGTAATATTCCAAATGTAATATGAGAATTGTTAAATTATAATATGAACAAAAATATCATATAAACCCTGAAATGTCAATAACTAATGTAAGTGTGTGTAAACATCATAAAAATTGTGTTGATATTATTATAGCATTAACATTAAAATTTTTAAAATTTTAAAATCCCTTTTAGAGATTATAAATAATGCCTATATGGTCATATTTTTAAAATTTGTAATTATATATTTTATGATTTTTTTTTTAATAGTCAATTATAAAATTGCTTTTATATTCTTATAGTTGTAGCATCCTAAAATTGCGACACTTGCAATTTCAACTGCATTTGGGTCTTCACGATGGCAATGCAACACGGAACCTGAATGGAGACCCCGAAACTTGTTCATGACACCAAAAACTGCGTTTTTCAGCACCCTGGCCTGATCCTCCTTGCACCCTGCTGTCCCTGGAGGTGGGACCATGGCGCCTAGCGCCCTGGTCCCCCAGGACCATGGCGCCCAACGCCCTGGTCCCTGGCCCTATTTTGGGCCCGGTCTCTTATAGGGCTTCGGGTCTTTAAGTTTGCAAATTGGAAAATAATCTTCCCAGGTCGGCCTAAGGTCGGAAAAATCAGTCTATCAGCCCTAATTGACAAGTATATAAACTACTTTTCCTCTCTCATTTTGGTAAGAGGGAAAAAGGCAGAAACGATATTCAAGCATTCAAACATTCAAGCATTCAAGCATTCCTTCAAGCAATTGAGCATTCTAAGTCTCCATTCAAGGCTAAGTGTTGCATTCAAGACAAGGATTCAACCATTGAAGAGGAGATCACTTACAACATACAAAATACAACATTCATTACACCTTCGCATGTAAGAATACAAACATTCTTACAACAAGGTATCAGTACTTGTTTACATTACAAACATTTACATTTACAACATTCTCATTTCTTGGTTAATTCCAAAACCAGGGTTTGACCTAAAGGCAAACCCCTCATCCCTAACCCCCCAATCGTCCTCTCTTTTCTGTGTGTAGGTTGCAGGTACGCGGTTGTAATTGAAGATCTGGAATCCTTGTACAGAGACGAACAGATCCACCTTCGTTTCGCGGATTTTTCGGAGGACCATGTGCACGCTAGGCGCCATCGTCCCGTCAACTTTCGCTCAAACTTGTAGAACAACACCGTCTCGACATTTCACTGCTAATTCCAGGTCCATAGCTTCATATCATATCCCTATCTCTGTTTATAAGCGAATATTTCCCACTTTACATGCATTCCTAGTTCAATCTTTCTATCTACATTTCTTTACAAAAGAGGGTATCCTTGATGTCTTAACCCTTGAAACTCATATAGAATCCAATCTTGCATTGCGTGGGATTGGATCTTGTGGGTTTCAACCCCTCTTTTGAATGTAAAGTCTCTCCCAAGTGAAAACCATCAACCCTAGTGACCTCCCTTCTCTCTCCTTGGAGTTGGGGAGGGGAGAACGACTAGGGTTCGATTTTTCCGCTTTACATTTTGGTGAACCCGACGTGAACATCCTCATTCTGATTATTCATGGTTAGATCTGAAAATTTTGTTTCCTTAATTACATTTCCATGTTTGATCTTTTGCAAATTTTAGAGGTTAATTGCATAAAAACCCTAAAATTTTGTTTTTAGTAATTAAACTTGTGAAATGTTTCATTGTTAATGCTTGTTTCAGATCTATCCTTCTATTGCAAATTGTCAATTCATATTTGTGCTTTAATTTTGAAAATTAAGTGGTTAAGTGTCAAAACCCTAATTTTTAAAACCTTCTTGATTCAACCTTTGACTGATAATTTCACTAATCAAAACACCTCCAAATCGGCTGTAACTTTGGATTCCGCAATAAAAT
The DNA here is from genome assembly GCF_030272615.1 of Cryptomeria japonica. Lineage (NCBI taxonomy): Eukaryota > Viridiplantae > Streptophyta > Pinopsida > Cupressales > Cupressaceae > Cryptomeria > Cryptomeria japonica. The sequence continues at coordinate 374,233,524 of NC_081405.1, forward strand.
CACAATATCTTTCATCCCTAAAAATTTGGAAAAAAGTTGCGAGGACCGTGTGCACCCCGGGCGCCATCGTCCCCGATATTTTTTCCGAAATTTCGGGAGCTAGATCTTACTGTATTTTTCTACTAAAATCCAGAATTTTGGCTGATTTTATCAATTTTAACACCTTCAAAATTAAAGTCAAAGTTGGTCTAGTGATCACTTGGATTGAGGCTTCTAATCATTCAAAAATTGTTGAAATTGAAATTTTTATCAAAATTGTGTTTCTTACAGTCCTAAATCTGAAAAGTGTGTTAGCATTCATCCAAAATTTCAGTGCTTTATTCAAATTTTTGCAGTTTGTGACTTTTGAAATTAAGTGTTTAATTGCAACAACCTTGATTTCCACTTTCAAATTTGAATTTTGCATGAAATCGAGTCAACTTTTAAATTTCAAAACCTGCATTGCTTTCAGTATTCCTTATAAAATCATAAAATTCAAAATTTCAGTTTCCCTCTCTTTTTCAAAATTCAAATTTTACATTTTTCAATAATCTTGGTAGGGTTCAATTTTGAGATTGCAACTTTAATTTGGCCTATCTACAGATCGTAAAATCACTCAATTTTTTCAGATTAGCTTTAAAATCATCATAACTTTCATCCCTGAAAATTTCGGAAAAAGTTGCGAGGACCGTGTGCACTCCGTTCGCCATGGTCCCGGATATTTTTTCCGAAATTTTGGGAGATTGTCCTGATTGTATTTAACAGCTTAAATCTAGGAGATTGGCTGATTTTATTGAAATTTGCTACCTCTAAAATTCAAAATCTTCTCTCTCTCTTTAGTGCATGAGTTTTACAACAATAAGCCCTACTTACACTATTCCCGTTAGACAAAGCCTTAGAATTAAGTCTTTCCAAGGTGTAATTACCGAGGAGATGGAACCTAATTTGAATGGCCTTTTTAACAAGGACATGGGTAATTCCTCTAATCCTCTTAATGATGAAGAAGCTCTCCATGAGGTTTCTGTAGAACAACTTTCAAAATTGGATAACCAATTTGATGATTTTCGACAATGGATGTCTCAAGAATACCCTGATAGCGAAGCTCTTTCATTAATTGAGGGTCTAAAACGTATGGTTCAAAGTGATAAGAATGGAATTGATATTTTGCGTGGTATTGCACACATTGTGGATTCAAATGTGATGCCGATGAAAAGTTGTGCCGAAACCTTAGGTTATACACAACCTCCTACTCAAGTTAATCATTCTATTCCTTTGACAACTCCTATTGCTAGTATACCTACTTTTACATCAAACATAATGACTACTTCAATACAAGACATTCCACCTATGATCACTAGTCATGGGGGCAATCCCTCTTCTTCAATCAACCCTCTTCCTTCATTCAATCCAACTTCTTCATTCATTCCTTCAGTGAGTGTTCCTATTATATCTCCACAAATGAACATGACGCAAGGGGGCAATTCGTTTAATCATTCCATTCCTCCTTGTAGTGTTCCTCCTGTCCAATCATCTCCTATGACTAACTATCATAGTGTCCCACCACCTTACTCTCTACCTTCTTTCAATAATATAACACCTCCATCACAATCTAACACGTCTAATATGAACTCTTCGACTGAAGCGACCATTAACAATCTTGCACAAACTGTTTCTTCTTTACAGCAACAAATTGCCTCTATGAATCAATCTAAGTTTAGTGTGCCCACATTTGATGTTGCGAGTCCACTTTCTCTTGACATTGTTCGAGCTATCCCCCCTAAACATGTTGAAATTCCGCATTTGGAGCTTTATAATGGTAAGGGTGATCCTCTAACACATGTTAAGACCTTTCAAACAATATGTACTGATTTTGCTTATGACCAAAGGTTGCTTGCAAAACTGTTTACTAGAACATTAAGAGATAAAGCCCTACAATGGTATTGCTCATTGCCTTCCTATTCTATTACTTCTTTCGAACAACTTGCAAATGCTTTTATTCAACAATTTCAAAACAATATAAGTCCTAAAGTTACTTTGATTGATTTAATGCATTGTAAGCAAGGTGTTAAAGAAAAAGTGACTGATTTCATTGGTAGATACAAGCATTTGTATGCTCAAATTTCTTTTCCAGTACCTGACAATGACATTCAAAGAATCTTCATTTCTAATTTACAAAAAGACATTAGAGAAAAACTCCTGTTTTCTGAGTTTACTTCTTTCCAACAGTTGTGCGCAACTCTTCACAATTATCAACTGACTGTGAGTCAAATGGAACAAGCAAATCCTATGGCTCCGAGTGATAAGGGTGATAGTAGTCAACAACCATTTGGGAAGTTTAAACCAAACAGAGAGTCAATTAAATTCAATGAAAACATCATCAACAACAATGTGAATGCAGCATCAGGTGTGCCTCCTATTTCTAAGTTTTTCAGGAAAGAAAGAAAGTTTACTCCTTTGAATGAATCATTGCATAGTATTATGAATAAGTTATTGGAACAAAATGTGCTTACTCTTCCTCCTATAAGGCAAATAGACCCTGCAAAGATTAATTCACCCTATTTTGATAACAAATCTTTTTGTCAATTTCATCGTCATCCTGGGCATGATACTGAAAAATGTTTTGCTTTAAAGGGTAAAATTCAAGATTTGATTGATAATAATACTATCTCTGTTTCTGGTGTGAATGATAAAGGCAACACATCTGTAGCTCCTCCTAACCAAAATCTTTAGATTTTTACTGATCCATTGCCTTCTCATACCTCTAATGCGATTGATACTAATGATTCATCTGTCTCACCTGATGATCTTGTGTCCATGACTCCGAATGTGATTAACTTTGTAGAGCAGCAGAAAATCCCTAAAGAACCTTCCATCACATTTGATTCCAGTGAAACTATCAGGGCACCTGATGGTCCTTTATATATAGTTGCAAAAGTCAAGAATACACCTTGCCGTGGAGTGCTTATTGATCCTTCTTGCATGGTTAATGTCATTACTGAAGAATTTCTTTTTACTTTGCAATTGAATCAAGTAATCTATGACGAAACAAATGTGGTTGTGAAACTATTTGATGCATTTTCTTCTCCTGCAATTGGTTCTATTACATTACCTATTGAGGTCCATAACAAATCCCTTGATGTGGACTTTGCTATTATTCCATCATCCGAACAATTTCGTGTGAAGCTAGGCTATCCTTGGCTATCTTCCATGAAAGCTATTGCTTCTCCTATCCACAAGTGTTTGAAATTTCCCCATAATGGTGAAGTTGTTACTGTCAATCATAGTCTCTTTAAACCAGCTGAAAAAACTTCTAGCGTTCCTATTGATTACTTTTGGCCTAAACAATTCCAATCTCTTCCACCGTGAAGTGATCATCTTTTCAAATCTTATCAAAAGTGGAAAAAAGATATGATCTTATCTCTAAGCGAACCTAGAACACCCAAACTTGACATTCCTATCATTCTTGAGAAGGAAGTTCTTCCTTTGAAAGATAAAACTAATGTCTTTCCTCAAGAAGATTCCCAACCCATCCCTATGGATGTAACTATGCCTATGTCTAATAAACTTTCTAAAGGTAGACCTATACCTCCTCGTCATGATGGACTTGGCCTCCTTCCTAAACCAAATATTCCTCCCTTATATGGAGCAGTTCCTCCTCCTTCCTCTTATGGAGAGAAGAGAGCTTCCTCTTCTCCTATTGTTCAACTTAAGAGACCACAACCTAAACACCCAAGTGAAAAGGATGAGAACATTCCTCCTCCTCAATCTCCTAATCTTCCTACTAAGACTAGACGAAATCGTTATGCACGTGAACGCCGACGAAAGCGTCATCTTAGAGCTCAGGCAACTGCTTCTCAAACTTTGCAATCCCCAAAAACACCTTCAGCTAGTATTATTCCATTTTCTCCTCAGCCGACGATTGAGCCGAAATCTCCTAAACATATGATGCATGATGGTCTTGATCCTGTGCGAGTTAAAAATCCTATTTTTATAAATCTTGATGATGATATAGATGAAAATGTTATTCATGATGAAAATGTTACTCCTGTTCATTCTGATAGTGAATATGAATATGTTCATGTTGATAACCATGTATCTAACGCATTTTCTAAAGCACTTATCCTAGCTCCTAGACAAGAACAACGTGGCTCGGAACATGAACATAGCCCTTGTTTGGATCTTGTGATAGCTCCATCTGCTGTGTTGGATGTTCCTCCTCTAGCGTGTTTCTTACCTTCCCGAAATATTGATTAGCAAGATCGGGGGGTAGATGACGTTCTAGACTAGTTTCATTAGCATAGCAGATTCTCTCCTCCTCTCTTTTGTTACTTCTTCTATGTGTTATTATCATTCTTCTATTTGTTGTCCTTAGTGTTGTCTACTTGAGGACGATGCAAAACATTGAGATCTCTTTTGGTCTCTCTCATGTTGACTCAAAAGACACATGTGTTCCCTTCTTCTAGGTGACCTTCCTTGATTGGGGAATGAATAACAATTATGCATACATACATATGATACACATGAATTATCATACAACATACTGACCCTGAGGAAAGCGAAGTCACCTTGTGCTTTGTGTTTTGTGTCTATTATCCTTGGGCTTATCTCACACTTGGGGGCTAAATCCTTGTGATAACGTGCTCCTTTCCTTTCTCATTCTTATATGTACCACTACCTTAAAGCAATCACCCCCGGTGAGGCGTGTGCGATCGCTTTAACGTAGGGGGGCATACATCCCGTTCATATCTCTTCAAGATACTTGAAAATTTCTTGACAAATTTAGCTTTGCCTTGAAATTTTTTGATATCTTTCTTGCATGACTCATAGTGAGGGAACCTTACTACTGATAGTCAGGGTTCTCCCTCATGATCTTCCCTTTTACTTTGTCAATTGAAGTTGTAAGATCCTTAGTCCACTGGGGGCTTGGTGTATCTTGCCTCCTTGATGTGGTGAAAGCCTTTTCAATGTTGTTTCCTTGTACTTTACCGAAAGTATTGGCGTATGCTTATACTCCCGCTAAAGTGGGGGCTAAATGTAGCATCCTAAAATTGTGACACTTGCAATTTCGACTGCATTTGGGTCTTCACGATGGCGATGCAACACGGAACCTGAATGGAGACCCCGAAACTTGTTCATGACACCAAAAATTGCATTTTTTAGCACCCTGGCCTGATCCTCCTTGCACCCTGCTGTCCCTGGAGGTGGGACCATGGCGCCTAGCGCCCTGGTCCCTGGCCCTATTTTGGGCCCGGTCTCTTATAGGGCTTCGGGTCTTTAAGTTTGCAAATTGGAAAATAATCTTCCCAGGTCGGCCTAAGGTCGGAAAAATTAGTCTATCAGCCCTAATTGACAAGTATATAAACTACTTTTCCTCTCTCATTTTGGTAAGAGGGAAAAAGGCGGAAACGATATTCAAGCATTCAAACATTCAAGCATTCAAGCATTCCTTCAAGCAATTGAGCATTCTAAGTCTCCATTCAAGGCTAAGTGTTGCATTCAAGACAAGGATTCAACCATTGAAGAGGAGATCACTTACAACATACAAAATACAACATTCATTACACCTTCGCATGTAAGAATACAAACATTCTTACAACAAGGTATCAGTACTTGTTTACATTACAAACATTTACATTTACAGCATTCTCATTTCTTGGTTAATTCCAAAACCGGGGTTTGACCTAAAGGCAAACCCCTCATCCCTAACCCCCCAATCATCCTCTCTTTTCTGCGTGTAGGTTGCAGGTACGCGGCTGTAATTGAAGATCTGGAATCCTTGTACAGAGACGAACAGATCCACCTTCGTTTCGTGGATTTTTCAGAGGACCGTGTGCACGTCGGGCGCCATCGTCCCGTCAACTTTTGCTCAAAATTGCAGAACAGCACCGTCTCGACATTTCACTGCTAATTCCAGGTCCGCAACTTCATATCATATCCCTATCTCTGTTTATAAGCGAATATTTCCCACTTTACATGCATTCCTAGTTCAATCTTTCTATCTACATTTCTTTACAAAAGAGGGTATCCTTGATGTCTTAACCCTTGAAACTCATATAGAATCCAATCTTGCATTGCGTGGGATTGGATCTTGTGGGTTTCAACCCCTCTTTTGAATGTAAAGTCTCTCCCAAGTGAAAACCATCAACCCTAGTGACTCTCCCTTCTCTCTCCTTGGAGTTGGGGAGGGGAGAACGACTAGGGTTCGATTTTTCCGCTTTACAATAGTATTATCATTGTAATTTTAAAATCACTTATAGAAAATATAAATAATGCCTCTATGATCATATTTTTAAAATATATTATATATATTTTAATGGTTAATAATATAAAAGAAAACGTAGAAAAGGAAATAAACTATTTGCGCTTGAAGCCATAGATAGAAGAAAACAATTTTATAGTTGGAAAGAAATCAAACTCAATTCTAAACACAATTTTGGATTCATGTTCATGTTTTGACCTACAATTTGACATGTTGTTTGGTTTCTGAAAGCATACTTGCCAAACTATCATTTTACAATAGTCAACCATCAACTTGCATTTGAAGTCAAAGGAAAAAGAAAATACCTCTATGCTTGAAGAAGTCAAAATTAATTGTAGACAACTTCAAATTCAAGTTGATATTGTGCTCTAAAAAAATGGCTATCTTTTGACCTTAGAAAAATTATATTTTAGCAAATTCACAAGTCGGGAAAGTGGTTATTTTCTAGAAGGCAACTACTTTTACATGTCTTATATCAATCTACTCACATCCTAGCCTCTATAACTCGATGAGCTTGCTAATGAAGTTTTTGATTTAGGAGCATTCCAATCAAAATAATTCTTGTTGTTGTTTTCTATCTTCTGGTCTAGTCTACTTCCAAAAAAACACAATTTGAGCATTATTTGACTGTTTCAAAAAATCTTAAACAAGGTCCAATTTACTTTAAAGTTATGCATTAGGGGGAAAAGTTGAGTAGAATTAATTTAGTAATTTCCAAAAGCCACCTTTAATTTGATTAATGGTCACTAACAGTTTATGAGTTGAGACTGAATTGGAGTAAATATTTTCTATCTTAAATGCAATATTCTAAAGTCATTTTATTCTACTATTTTGCAATGAATTAATAATATCTATCTCATGCATGTGAGAATTTGCCAATAATATCCAATATCTATAGGCCAATGAATAACACAACACAAGAGAGACAAAGATATACAAGAACAAATTGTATTCTCATCAAGATGCAAAAATCAATCAACTATACAATGAACATGATCCGGATTATAAAGACAAGGCCATAGAGAAATGAGAGTTCCACACAAGAAATAGAACTAGAGCTAATGTGGGGCTAAGAGGAAGTGCTGAAAGGAAATCTTCAAGATGGCACATAGAACATGAAAGCAGCCTAGACATTGCTAATGGGATTCAACGCACCATCCCTAAGATATATAAGAACCTTACCCCTAGTAAGTAATGAAGATCATATCATGGAATATGCGGGGGTTAAATAGCTCCCATAAACAAGAAATTTTGCATAATTTTGTTAGAGATCATAAACTTGATATAATTTTAGTCCAAGAATCGAAAATGCTTAAGGAAAGAGTTGAGAAACTTAATTTCTTCACCTCCAATGGTGTGCATGGAAACGATTCTGAAGGAGCTTCAGGAGGAGTCGCCTCATTTTGGAATCTTAATATCATTCATGGCTCTCAGGTTTGGGAAGATTCTAATCATGTTGCTACCAAATTTCATCATGTTAGGGATAATTTTAGTTGGATTCTTTCAAATATCTACGCCCCTAATAGCAAATTGGCAAGAAAAAAATTCTGGAAGTCCTTGGCTGATTTTAGATCTAAATTTCCAAATGAAGCATGGATTATTATGGGGGATTTCAATACCCGATCAATGACTCTGAGAAATTTGGTGGATCCCAAGTGTAGTTGGACAATAAGATGGATCTATTGGATTTTATTAATAATCATGGTTTGATTGATTTGGAGCTCAAAGGTGCCTCCTTCACCTAGACTAACCGTAGGGTTGGGAATGATCTTATTCAGACCAGACTTGACCATGCTTTGATTTCCAATGATTGGTTGTGCTACTATTTGTGCTCTCTTTCAACTCTTTTAAGAATTGGTTCTGATCACTATCCTATTAGCTTTTTTGTTGAATCTTTGTCAAAGAAAAGGCATTTTCCATTCAAATTCAAAAAAATGTGGCTCTCTCATCCATCTCTTCATGAAAATATCAAATTGTGGTGGAACATTAGTGTCAATGGCTTTGCTATGTTTAGGGTGGCAAAAAAGTTGGGGGAGATTAAAAGGAAAATCAGAATCTGGAACAAGGAGTCCTTTGGACATATCTTTGTTAATAAGTCATCTATCCAGTTGGAGTTGAAGGAAATTCAAGATAAAACTCAGAAGGAAGGTTACAAGGATGGATACTTAGCAAAAGAAAATGAAGTTTTGTCTAATTACCATGACATTATAACAAAGGAAGAGGAGTTTTGGAAGTAAAGGTCGAGAGCTACTTGACTTGCTTCTGACGATAGGAATACCAAATTCTTTCACCTCTTGACTATGAAACATAGGGCTTCAAACACAATTAACCATATTTTTAGGGATGTAATCAAGTTTGAGTCTGAGAGGGATATTATTAATGAGTCAGTTCAGCATTTTAGTGAGCTTCTTGCTGTAGATTTGTGCCTAAAATTTGAGGCTCAATAGTGTCTCATAGATGCTATCCCAAAAATTCTCAATGAAGAACAAAATAAGATGCTTACTGCCATCCTGTCTTGCCTTGAGATTAGAAAGGATGTTTTCTCTTTTGAAGGTAACAAGGTCCCTGACCTTGATTGTTTTCCCATGTTCTTTCAAAATCTTTGGGACATTGTGGCTGAAGATGTGTGTAATGCAATGAAGGAGTTCTTTGGAGCTAGGAGAATCCTCAAATAGATTAACTCGACCTTCATTGTCCTTATTTTGAAAGTGCCTAGAGCTGATTCTTTGGATGGTTTTTACCCCATTAGCCTTTGTAATTCTTTTTATAAAATTATTTCTAAGATGCTCACATCTAGATTGCTGACTGTGCTCCCTCTTATTATTTCATCTCAATAGACTGGGTTTGTCCCAGGTAGGAAAATTCTTGACTCGATTATTACAGTGCATGAAAATATCCATTCTTTGGTTGAATCTTAGAAATAGGGATTCTTGTTAAAATTGGACTTGTTAAAGGAATATGACATAATAGACTGGAGTTTTCTTATGAAGGTCCTGACAGATTTTGGGTTTGCTAACAAGATTCTCGATCTCATTTGGCAACTTAGCTCGACTACTAATACCTCTATTCTGGTTAATGGATCACCTTCTCACCTTTTCAGGTATTCTAGGGGTTTAAGACAGGTGAGACCCTATCTCCCCTGTTATTTTCACCATTATGGTGGAAAGCCTTGGAAGGTATTTGCAAAAATTGTTTAGAGAAGGTAGCTTGAAGGGGATCCATCCCTCTTCAACTTCTTCTATTTGTTCTCATCAACAGTTTGTTGATGACACTATTCTGATGGGAACCTTAGCTATTGGTGAGGCTCGAACCTTTAAAAAATTTGTGGTCACCTATGAAAAAGCTTTAGGACAGCTCATTAACAGAGGTAAATGCTCCCTTTTCTTTCTAAATACTCTCGTTGAAAGGCAACATAGAATTGCTAATATTTTGGGATGTGCTATTGGAGACTTCCCTTCTATTTATTTGAGACTTCCTCTTGGAACTGTCTCGCTAGAATCTTTTTGGAATTCTTTGATGGATAGATTTAATAAGAAGCTTGCTGGTTAGAAAGGTGCCATGCTTAGTCAGGATGGAAAAATTCACTTGTTGAAGGCTAATTTGTAGAATTTGCTTGTTTATGCCTTGAGTCTCTTTAAAATTCCAGCTAAATTTGCAAATATTATTGGTGGTATTTAGAAGAGATTCCTTTGGTCAGGATTTGAGGAAAAGAAAAGAATTCTTCTGATTTCCTGGAGTGAGGTTTGTAAGCCCAAGAAATTAGGTGGACTTGGATTGAGGGATATTAGATCTTTCAATGAAATGCTTTTGGCAAAACAAGTGTGGATGATCTACTCAAAGAGAATGGAATGGAACTCAATATTACATAACAAGTACTTGAGACAAGCTACCTCATTTAAAGACTTTATTACTTCTGATTACTTACCTCATGGATCATATATCTGGAATAGTATTATAAAGGCTAGAGACTTGGCTTGAAAAGGTGTTGGATGGAAGTTAGGCAATTGTTCTAATGTTTGGTTTTGGGAAGACTCTTGGCTTGGTTTTGAGCCTCTTTGTCTTAATTCCTCCTTCAATCCCCTCAAGGATGTTTGCATCAGTAGATTTGGTTATTTGGTTGAAGATTATTGGAGGAATGGTTTGTTGGCATTCTAATACAATTTTGTATGACTGGTAAATGATATGGTTGTCATTGTTGGCAACATCATCTCCTTAGTCTTCCCAATCCTTGGGGAGTAAGCAAACTGGGCAGTGAGTAAATCGACAAACAATAAGTATACTGGCAAGTAGTAGACCAGCAAGTAGTAGACCGACAAGAAGTAAGGTGATCGGGTAGCGGTGAGTAGATCGGTAAGGAAGATGTCCATCGGCTAAGCAAAGACTAAACCGGTACACAGGAAGAAATTGGCTAGACAAGGTTGTGATCGGTTCATCGAAAAAGTCGATAATCGACAGACTGGTAACATTTAGTTACAACCAGTTAAATTGGAAGTCTTCTCTCAATCAACCAATAGACATATCGACATGTTCAACAATATTGACAGAGATTCCTGCATGATTTCAGAAGCACATTTTAAGGCTTGACAATGAAATTTTTGAAATGTATGTTTTGGAGGGAAAAGTTGGTGAAAGACTTAAGGGTCTATAAATTCACATATCTCATTCTTGAGAGGGTTGTTGTCAAGGTGAATGAAGTTAATGTGAAAAAGGACCAAGTGACAGAAGACCGATAGAGTGGGGGTTTCACAGAGAAATGACTCAGGTAATAGAGGACCGACAATGTAGGATTCAAGTATCAACAAACCGATAGAAGGAAGATTTGTGAAGGACAGGCACAACCAATGCAGACCAAGGTTGATGCCTAATTGTGATCTGATTAGGCTAATGTGTAGCTTCATGTATTTGATCATTTATCTGTTGTTTTGAAATGACTGCAATATAAATCCCTTAACTGGGCGGACTTTAACATGTCCCATTATATAAATCCCTTAACCGGGTAACATCTTAACTGATGTTCTAAGTCCTTTAACCAAGCTACCTTTAATAGGGTAAAGGAACTAATTGGCCTTGGTCAAAATCCCTTAACCAGGTGGCACCTAACTAGTGTCTTTGTAATCTCCTAACAGGGATGGCTCTTCACCAGGTGTACTCTAGAAGAGTACAAATTTTGTGAGTTCCTACTCACACCGTGGTTTTCTCCCTATTGGGTTTCCATGAGATAAATCTGTATGTCTTTGTGTATCTTTTTATGTATGCTTAATCTTTTGTAGTAAATGTGTACATTGGTGAATGGTTAATTAGTTCATATTTAAAGCTAAAGTATCAATTAGTAAAAACCGGTAATGTACTGATTCACCCCTCCCCTCTCAGTACCGATTGGGACTAACAATTGCTATCAGAGCTCAGTTCCTCTAAAGTGAAACTTAACGGCTTGAGGATAAAGATCATGGAAGAGTATCGATATCAGAAGCAGATTGATGAAGCCAATGAGATTATTGCTCAGTTGAAAGAGAGCCTGAGAAAATCTCTTGCTAAAAGGAAGGAATTGGCTCAATAGCTAAATGAGAGTCAAGATATCATATATCAACTCTCTGAATAAAGTGGATTTGAAGAAGTTGAAGAAGCAGTATTAGAACTCATGGAAAAGAACAAGAAGTTGACCGAAGAAATCACACATCTCAAAAGAGAACATGAAGGTCAGGCCCTGAGAATGGCTGAGATACTGGAAGCTGGTATAAGTGTTGATGAAAGAAAGGGAGAGGCAAAAGAAGATCTGTCAAAAGATGAAAGAGCTAGGAGACATGCTGAAGATGCCCTGAGAGAAAATGATGCAATCATGATTGAGAAAGATGAAGAGATTCGAGTTCTCACTCAGGAAAATGAATACATACACAAACAACTAAATGACAATGTAAAAGAAAAGGAGAGGTTGATAAAAGACATTGAACAACTCAAGAGTGAGTTGAAAACAAAAAATGAGAGAAATGAGAAGCTGTGAAAATTCAATGAAAGCTCTGAGAAGGTAGATAGACAGTTGAAGGCTCAGAGAAGAACAAAGGATATAACTGGTCTTGGTTACCCTAGTTTAGGTCCTATGGAAACTGGAGAATCATCTAAATCCAAAAGAATGAAGGATGATAAAAGAAATCAATCGGAAGTAAGAGGTATGAAGTCTTTCAAATTCTCTTCTAATCATTATGGAAAATCGGGTCATAAGAACAATGACTGTAGGAATAAACCGGTTAATCAAAATAACACTTTTACTTTTGATGTTTACTTTTGATGGTTACTGCCAGAATTGTCATAAATATGGTCACACTGCTTATGAGTGTAGACCTCAATCAAGCAGCCTGTCAAGTGCAAAAATATTTAATGGACATTGCTTTACTTGCAATAAGTTTGGACACAAATCAGAAGAATGCAGGTTCAAGACAAACATATCAAGACCACTGTTCAAACCGGTTGGTCCTAACAAAAGGAGTAATTAGGTGAATGCCACCCGTTTCATGTGTGGTAATTTTGGTCATGTTGTTGAAACATGCAGAATGAGGAAAGGTCAGAAAAACAATCCAGGACCATGGAGGACAACTAGTATGCCATGCTTTAACTGCCATAAGATCGACCACCTAGCCAGAGAATGCAAAAATCGATCCTACAACCGGTTTGCAGACAAGAATCAGTTTAGCAAGAAAAAGGAGCAAAATGACCTGAAAGGAAAGAAGACAACTGAAGAAATAAGAGATGAAATGAAAAATACATGGATCAAGAAGGATGAAGGAAAATAAGGACAAGGACATTCTGAAACCAAGTCATCATCCATCAGTGATGACACTTCTACTTCTAACTAGGCATACCGATGTCCAGGGGGAGCACATATGGTAAGCTTATTCTTGAATCCCCTCAACAAATGTAAGGATGTGTTTATTTGCATAGTTGTGATGCACAAAATTTGGTCTAAAATTTCTTAATTGAAGTTTGTCTTGTGAGTTATTTATTTGAGTATCGGTATCGGCAAATAATCGATGAAGTCAAATCGGTGTACTTTCAGTTGTGAGCTTCAAATTTGACTGTTGGATCCTAGCATCGTTAAATCTCAATGGATAAATAAGGAAATGGTGGCACATTTTCATTTACCTAACTACTTGTGAATTTTCTTAAGCCCCCGTGTGTTCCAAGGCGATTTGAAAATTCCTAAGCTTTGTTTGTGCAAAAAAGAAATTCAAGCAGAGCGATAGTGGTGTTTGACATTCCCTAAGAAAGGGGTTTTTAACTGCATCTGAGAAAATCCTGATTGAAGGTCATCATGGCAACATAGTTATCGACTCTTGTGTCGGTTGAAGCTATCAAGGAACCCCAACCCAAGTTGAAACTGAACCCGATGAAAGCCGGTGAAATCGATAAGATCGGTGCTTTATTATCTATGCCCTTTGGTGTATTGTTGGTAGAAGATATCCACTCCTATATTCATTGCAAGCTCAAAGAACTTGGAGATAAGTTCATTCGAAGTGAGTTTAAAGGGTTCTGTGAAAATGATCAGTTGAAATCAGGGTTCCTACATCTGAAGGCCAAGGGTTTGGCATATGCTGTAGACTTTCTAGATCAGTTTCATGGTGACTGGGTTAGATATGTATTGAGTAGGGTTCATGATCAATTTTTATGGCAGGAAGATCATGTACCGATCAATATCACAAAGGAGATGATTCAAAGAGTGACAGGATTCAGTGCAACCAATGAAGCATTAACCCTAAGAATGATTTCATCATCTGAAGTCACCCGGTTAACCAAATCCCGGTGTGATAGTAGAGAAATGACTATCACTCATATTGAGGATGTTGAAGTAAGATTTGCCTTTGCAGTGTTGGGTTATAGGGTATATCAATCAAGCTGGATGAACAGTGTGCCGAGCGGTGCCATCCATGCTGGATATCAGATTATCGAAGAAGATGCAACATATGATATATGCGAGATGATTCAAAGTCAGTTCATGGTAAACATGGAAAGAATAAAGAAGGATAAGAAGCAATCCTTTAAATATGGCTCTCTATTGGTATGTATATTCTTCTATGTGCTTAAATATTTTCCCAGTAAGGGTAATGTAGTATGGTCATAGGAGAAACCTATCATGGTTCAGATAGGTGAAATAATTAGGGATCTGGGAGATAAATTTGGGGAAGCAATGTGGGGATATTTCAAAGAATTCCAATCTAGAATGGACAAGAGGGAAAGAATTCCAACCGAAATAGTGCAGAAATACAAGAACAACATTTGTTTTCTTGTAGATACAGATTGTTGTATTGTCCAAGCAGTTGAGCCCATAACTTTTTGGGTTCCACCTATGGGGTATAAGGTTGCAATAGATCTTGTTTAAATTCATATCAATATGCTTCTATTTAAACTAGTAGATTTGAAGGCAAAGAGGTTTGGAACATATGAAGAGGCAAGTTCAAAAATAAAACAAGAACTTCAGGTGCCTATCATTAAAAGAAAAGTAAAGAAAATGATTGATACCCTTGACAAGAAATATGGAGGTTAAGCATCCAGTGCAACTACCTCCATCGGTGCAAGTGAGCAAGCAGGGGTCACACCTGCCAAAGATGAAGAACTGACCGGTGAAAGGAAGAAAGTGACAAAAACAAAACTAAAGGGCACTGCAGCAACTAAACCGACAACATACACAAAGGAAAATAATCTAGGTACTTCTGGTATCTTCACCAAGCAAAGATAGACCGGTAGGAGTAACTTACATCAGAAAGAGAAAGAGTGACCCAAAACTTAAAGAGGATAAGAAAGAAGGTGAAACTGGGTCAGATGTGGAAGTAAAAGAGGTTAGAAGAAGTGAAAGGAAGAAAGCTCCAACAATTGATGAGAAGGTGCATGGCATCAAAGAATTTGGAGGTCTGTCCGGTGTTGGAAGGAGATATTCTCTTAGTAATGATGAAGACAAGAGGAAACTTGAGGAAGCTTTGATATGAAAATTGCACACCTTTTGTAGAACTCCCAGTGAATTGTATGGCATTATTCAATCATATTTGCTGGATAAAATTGAAGGAAGATGGAAGATTGCTCTAGCTATTGAAAAAGAGCTCAGAATAAAAGCAGTCATCGAAGTGCGGCATGAATTAGATTTTGATCAAGCTTTACTGGTGGCTGAAGCATGCATTCATAATTTCAAGATAAGGAACAAAACTAGAAGAGTGGCGGTAGGTGAAATTAGAGAAGTGCATGTTGAAGGTATTGCCCTGTGGAAGGAAATTATGGACCAGCAAAAGAAGAGAAATTGAACAAGAAACTAAACAAGATAAAGGGGCAACTGTCCTTGATAAAGGAAAAGCTAAAGACTCCACTAAAGGATTTGATACTTTCTTTATTGAGGACATGATAGAAGATGTTGTGTCAGACATCCCCAATCTAACAATAGGTATTAAACAACTGGTTCATACTTCCTCGGTAGAGGAAGTCGATAAAACTAAATTGTTAGGTCAAGATGAAGTGTTAGTTGAAGACACTCCTTATGAGGATATACCTCACAAAAACTTATCAACACCAAATCCTAATCTCTCTCAAGAAGGAAAAGAGGAAGGAAAGAAGACAGAGGAAGAGAAGAGAACAAAGGTAGGAAATGGGGAAGAAAAGAAAACAGGAAGGTAAAGAGGAAGGGGAGAAATCAGAGGAAGGAAAAGAGGAAGAGAAGAAAGCAAAGGAAGGAAAAGAGGAAGAGAAGATAAAAGATAACACAGTAGTGTTGGATACCCCTTCGGTAAAAAAAAAATTAGACTTAGATAGGGAAAATATAAAGCAAAAGGTAAGAATCGTCACAACAACTAGCTCAGAAGCTGAGCCCTTAAAATTTGAAGAAGAAACAGAGGAAGAAGAAGAAGGTGATTCAGTTATAGATATAAAGAAAATGAACCCTAAATAATTGATGAAAGTCTCACAAAAACTGAGAATCCAAGCTAAAAAGGTAAAACTAAGAGAAAAGAAAAAGAAGGCAAGAATCCTCACCTCTACCAAAAGAATTCTCTCTGATCTCATCCTGGATATTGCAGTTGATGATACTGCACCCATTATTGAACAGTTGAATACTCTGGTCAAAGCAATCAATCAAGAGGCAACCGATTTGGAGAAGGTTGCAATAAGATAATATGAAACAAAGCGAGGAGATAACCTAATGGAATAGATATTAGTTGGAAAAGCTGCTCTATCAACCAGAACATAAGAAGTTAAGACCACTCTACAACAATTTGGTCAACTCCTGATGAAATCTTCAAACTTTCCTGTCTTAATCAAATATTTGGATGATAACAGAAATCATATTCAAAAGGAGATTCATGATCTGGTAAGCTCATTTGATCCTCTTAGTAGTTCAACATCAACTTTCACAGGAAAAATCAAAATGTTCAATCATCAACTCAGAAAGTTGAAAGATGAAGAAGACAATATAAGTCTTAGCATGTTAGAGCTCCAGTGCTATTTAGCACCAATTATAGACTTCATGCAACTAAACATTAAAGAGGTAGACCACGTAATTCATGCACCCGACTGCAAGACAATTGATGATATGGAGCTCTTCATTGTAGTATTACATGGCCACTTTACTACCATGAAATAAATTCAATCTTCATGGGAATCTTCTTTAAAAGTTTCTCAAGAAACCTTTAAAGAAATTTTTGCTTTATTTTGACAAATCATTTTTGATAGTCTTTGCCATTGATGGCAAAAGGGGGAATTTTGGCTTTTATGGAGTCTTGTCAGGAACAGGGGCCATGGGACCGACACAGTAGTTTGTAGAATTTGCCACCAATGCCAAAGGGGGAGTTTGTTGGCATTCTGATGCAATTTTGTATGACCAGTAAATGATATGGTTGTCATTGTTGGCAACATCATCTCCTTAGTCTTCCCAATCCTTAGGGAGTAAGCAAACCGGGTAGTGAATAAACTGACAAACAGTAAGTATATCGGCAAGTAGTAGATCAACAAGCAGTAAGGTGATCGGGTAATGGTGAGTAGATTGGTAAGGAAGACGTCCACCAGCTAAGCAAAGACTAAACCGGTACATAGGAAGAAATCAACTAGACAAGGTTGTGATCGGTTCACCAAAAAAGTTGGCCGTAACCGACAGACTGGTAACGTTCAGTTACAACCAGTTAAATTGAACGTCTTCTCTCAGTCAACCATCAGACATATCAGCATGTTCGACAATATTGACAGAGATTCTTGCATGATTTCAAAAGCGCATTTTAAGGCTTGACAATGAAATTTTTGAAATGTATGTTTTGGAGGGAAAAGTTGGCAAAAGACTTTCTATAAATTCACATATCTCATTCTTGAGAGGGTTGTTGTCAAGGTGAATGAAGTTAATTTTAAAAAGGACACGGGGGGAGTTTTAGAGTGTGCAGAGCTGAGTGACAGAAGATCGGTAGAGTGGGGGTTTCACATAGCAGTGACTCAGGTAATAGAGGATCGACAGTGTAGGATTCAAGTATCAGCAAACCGACAGAAGGCAGAGTTGTGAAGGATAGGCACAACCAATGCAGACCAAGATTGATGCCTAATTGTGATCTGATTAGGATAATGTGTAGCGTCATGTATCTGATCATTTATCTGTTGTTTTGAAATGACTGCAATATAAATCCCTTAATTGGGTGGAATTTAACAGGTCCCATTGTATAAATCCCTTAACCAGGTAACATCTTAACTAATGTTCTAAGTCCTTTAACCAGGCTACCTTTAATAGGGTAAAGGCACTAATCGGCCTTGATCAAAATCCCTTAACCAGGTGGCACCTAACCAGTGTCTTTGTAATCTCCTAATAGGGATGGCTCTTCACCGGGCGTACTCCAGAAGAGTACAAATTTTGTGAGTTCCTACTCACACCGTGGTTTTCTCCCTATTGGGTTTCCACGAGATAAATCTGTGTGTCTTTGTGTATCTTTTCATGTATGCTTAATCTTCTACAGTAAATGTGTTCATTGATGAATGGTTAATTAGTTCATATTTAAAGCTAGAGTATCAATTAGTAAAAACCAGTAATGTACTGATTCACCCCTCCCCTCTCAGTACCGGTTGGGACTAACATGGTTGTCGAGTTAACTTGATTTAGATTAGTTCAAAATTACACCCACTGTAATCTCTCCTGAATGTAGGCTATGTGACTTAGTTGACTGATTTTGGAAAGCTAATCCCTCTGGTAAGTGTATATGGTGAAAATGGATAACAATAATAACAATATTGAAAGGCTAAATGAATTCAACCACAAAACCCTAGCCTAACAATCAACAAAGATCCACCATAACATATGAAGATTACCTAAGACAATGCAAATCACATGAAATCACAAAGATTATACCATCACATGTCCAATAGGGTTTTGATCTCCATTCTTCCTATCTCCATTGATCTTGCTTGATATATTTGCTCTCAGATTTTATGTGCACAAGAGCTCAACAAAGAACGGAATGTGGTTGCAAGTACGATTGTCTATGCCAAGTAGTCAATTGATCAAGTCATTAGGGTTTGATAATGAAGGAAGCATCTCCTTATATAGAAGACACTATATGAAATGGAGGGATAAGATTGAGAGATGTAAAAGGAGGCCGGCTATGATTAGAGGGTAGGTAAAAGAAATAATAAAATAATGAGAGGGGTAGGTAGTGTATGAATTAAGAGATGAATGACATGTGTCATATGTAGAAAAGGCTAATGAATTAATTAAATAAATAAAGATTTATTTAATTAATAGAAGAAGTGGGATAATTAAATAAATAAGAATATTTATTTAATTTAGGAAAAGGATAATTTAAATAAATAAATGTATTTATTTAAATGAGAAATAAGGCTAGAAGAGGATAAATGAATTAATTAAATAAATAAAGATTTATTTAATTAATAGAAGAATTAAGCTTAGATAATTAAATAAATAAAATATTTATTTAATTAGACATGACAATTTTAGGTGTCTACATTTTGCCCCTCTTTGAGACAATGCGACTTGTCGCGTTGTTTCAAAGAAGATAAGATGAACTGATACAGAGTTGCCCCAGAATGGGAATGATATGCCCCCTCGAGAGATTGGATGAAAATGTCTGAAAAGATTGCAGACAATCTCTCGATAAGAAAGAAAGGCTAGAATGGACTGACCGGATAAAATGACAAAGTCACAGGATAACGAAGACTGACTCAGGAAATGAAGGCGAGGGCCAGGAGTAGTCTATAAGATAGACCACGGGGGAAAATACATCCTCATTGTCATCGACACGTCCACAAGAGCATATTGCAGAGCGAGAATAGAGCAGGAGCAGTCAGCAGCGATGGCTTTCACTCACAGATTCGACCGCGTTCGCCGATTCCAGAGGCCAGCAGAGGCAGGAGAGCTGGTAAGTACCACCAAACCTCCTCGTACTTTGACGCATTTAATTTTGTCATTAATGCATGTCGAATAAGGTAATAAATGCACTTAGAATAGGGTCCAAAAAGTGTCAAAAAATGTTTTAGGCATGTCTGCGTTGGTGCCAGGCGCGTCTATGCTTGCTAGGCGCGTCTGTGTTTGTGCCAGGCGTGTCTATGTCTGGACCCGCGTCTATGTCAAATGCGGCCGTGTCTGTGTTGTTTAGGCGCGTTTGTGCCAAGAAGGCATGTCTATGTAAAATAGGCGCGTCTATGCAGAGCATAGGCACATCTGTGTCAGGCAGGCGCATCTATGCAGTCTTTGAGCGCGTTTATGTCATGTAAGCGCGTTTGCGTTTGAAAAGTATGAATTTGCATCTTCTAGGTCAAATCGGCAGTTCTGTGATGAACATACGCTGTTGATTGGATAAGCTGCTAAGAGGATACACTCAAGCAGGTCCTCTAGGAAGACTAGGATAGATCAAGGCACTTTGTGATGAACAGTGAGTACCAAGATAGAGTACTTTGTGATGAATAGGGAGTACTGAAATATGAGTAGCACTTTGTGATGAACAGGGAGTGCAAATGTGAGTAACACTTTGTGATGAATAGGGAGTTTCAGACACGTAGTACTTTGTGATGAACAGTGAGTACCACTAGGATAAATAGCAACACTTTGTGATGAACAGTGAGTGTCACTAGGGTAGATAGCCATATGCATTTAGATAGCGAGTAGCATTTTGTGATATACAGTGAATGCCACTATAACTGACATGATTGAATTGTTTGACTGCAGGAGTATTTGCCGATGCTAGAGTCACGGGAGAGATTCCCGTCGACGCAGAGGTTGCGACCTGAGTTGTCGCTCGAGGAAAGAGCTGCCATCGAGAAGATGGGTTTGAGACATATTCTGTATGTGCCTGAGTTTCGGGTGAACATGGGATTGCTGACTGCGCTAGCGGAGAGATGGCACTCTGAGACGTGCACGTTTCATCTGCCGATGGGTGAGATGATAGTCACCCTGGAGGATGTATACAAGATTCTGCGGGTACCGATCGATGGGGAGCTGATCCCATACGATCGAGATGGAGATAGGGAGGCATTGAGACGGGTATTTCAGGACCCTGGATTGGAGATGTGGGCAGGACATGTGGCATGAGACACCATGACAGCCACAGGGTTAGCATTGCCGGCAGTGATCAGAGGAGCTATTAGTGGGTTCCTATGTCCGGATAGGGCGACATGGGGATTGGCTGTGGGTTGGGGGGAGCACTGGAGACGCTGATGACATAGCATACTAGATATGCCTGGGGACCGTGTGTGCTGGCACACTTGTACTACAAGCTGCATCAGTTTGTTTATCATGGATCAGTGGGATTGGGCTGCAGAGTGACATTGCTGCATGTATGGGCCTATGAGCATCTGCCGGTTACCCGACCCATACACTTCAGGGGCAGAGGTTATGGATCCAGCTTTGTGCATTTATATGATATGATTGCATCACAGCTGCGGATTGGTAGGCTAGAGTACTGGCAGCGAGTGATTAATGACATTGATGAGGTCATATGGAGACCATATCTGGGTTGCAAGCAGTGGGAGGATGACGCAGTTGAGCTACCGTACACCTTTCAGAGCAGGTACTTGATTGGGTGGATGCCCTATGTGCTAGAGAGGCAGCTGGTAGACAGGATTGGCCGACAGTTTGGCCGGATTCAGAGGATGCCACAGGGCTCAGGCATGTATGCCCGCACAGTGAGAGATCAGGCACAGTTTGGGCTGCTACTGTCATATGATCAGGCAGTGACTCAGCTGGTGGAGATGATACCTCTACCTTGGGACATGTGGCCTGAGATCGAGGACGCCGGGATGGATGCAGAGTATACAACATATTGGGCAGAGCATCCATTCCCCCAATTGACAGATCCAGGAGAGGCACTGGAGGGAGATGGTGGTGGTGACGAGGATGATGGTGGAGGGGATGGGGGTCGAGGCCGACGGAGGAGGAGAGGAGTAGTTGGAGAGAGGCGAGTTGCTCCGCGGAGGGAGGGTGGAGAGGAGAGACAGGCTTGGGTGGTGAGGGGTCGCGGTGGATTGCCTTTACAGGTGCCAGCAGCATAGGGTCCCAGGCAGGTTCAGATACAGGGATAGGGATAGAGACAGGTACCAGTATAGGTACCTGTACAGGCACAGGGGCAGGTACCCGCAGAGGAGGAGCCACAGGCAGGGGCAGAGGCAGAGGGGGTTGACCCAGTGGAGGCTGAGCTGCTGGATCTGAGGGAGATCTGCCAGGGCCAGGCAGATGAGATTTAGGATCTGGAGAGGGAGAGGGATCAGCTCAGGACCAGGCTCAGGGATACTGAGTGAGAGCGGGATCAGGCTATCCAACGCTACACAGAGGCTGAGACAACACTGAGGGCTGGGAGGCAGGCAGCAAAGGATACAGGGGCCGGATATGCCTATGTCCTGCGGGCAGGAGAGGAGATAGCCTACTGGAGGGACCTCTACTATGGTGCAGTGCCAGCAGATCAGCGGGCGAGGAGCTTCCATAGACCGTCGCGTACAACGACAGCTACGGGAGGGAGCCGGAGGAGACAGGCATCGAGTGGTGGGGTCATGGGTCCTCCACCACCACTAGATAGAGGAGACAGGAGGGATGATCCTGGGGTGGGTCCTTCAGGGGCTCAGATTCCACCGAGGCCAGGCGGCTCTGAGGGAGGGAGTTCATCATAGCCTTAGAGGGCTCCCTATGTATCAGTTTTTGTACCATTTTTGTATTGTAGACACCTGCGGGTGCTTTTGTAGCCATATGATTTTGACATCATTGTATCATGACACTTTTGATTATATATATGAGATGATTCATCTTTGCGGCAGCTATATGCATGTGTACCTATGTGATGAGATGTTCTTATGTGATGCTTATGATATGGATGCAAATATGTATGTACTGCAATATTTTTGTTCTTTTATGTTTTAAAATGTTATGCCAATGCAAATGTAAATGTATGAAGTGCAGATGAATATGATAATGCAAATGTAAATTGTGCTAACAGGTGTTGTGTGCAGGATGTGATGTAGTTGTGATATCTATATGTATGTATGAAATGCTTATATGTGGTAATGCAGGTGCAACTACATGAAATGCAAATGTTTTTGGTGTGTCATTATACTCAGTCCTGAGATAGCAGGCTATGCGGACTCGAGAAGGACGATGGAAGTCAATCAAGAAAGGGGGATGGAAGACAGAAGATATGAAAGTGAAAGAGCTTCTTGTGCGTTATCATCATTGAGCTTTATTATGGAAAAATAGGTTATGACAATCGAGGCATATGTTTGACCTAGAAAGTCATTGTACCTGTTTGCATGGAGATAAGACAGTCACAAACAAGGAATGCCCCAGTTCATACTAGACTCATAGTGTCCTCATATCCTTGGACAAGTCATAGCATTACTAAGAGACAATCCATAGACAACAAATACAAATAGATGATGATACCCCATCCTTGCCTTTCTAGTCAAAGACATCCTGGAGATAGAATCTCTAGTCAAAGACATCCCGGAAAAGCTAAACGACATGTCACCAAAAAAGATGAAATCAAAAGAAAACCAAGACTCGACACCAACATCCACTGTAGTCCTCAAGTTTAGTGTCTCTTGTCACTTGTATAAGTCTTATTTGATTGTGGTCACAATGTTTACTTTCACAAAAAGGATAGATAGCACTGAACCTTAATATCGTCTGAATCTGTTGAAAGATTTGATTTGTTGAAGCCCATTGTTTTTGCTATCTCATTTGAAATTGACTGAATCCATGAAACTGATACTTTATTGCGGAGAAGACGAAACTTTATTGTGGATCTGTGATGGAAATGTTGCTTTATTGCGGATTGTGCGCGGATAAACTGAAGGAAGCTGGAAGAAACTGTACCCCTCGAAACATGTGATGTTCTCCATTCCACACCCATCACTAGATGTAGGATTTGCCTTAGCCACAGATAGGATCTGATTTATTATGGATGGAAAGGGAGGTGAAAAGGGAGGTTTATTATGAATGGCTAACCAATCTTCGGTAGATTAATAACAAGCCATGATGGGAATGGGTAAGTTTGTTATGAACGAATAGGTTGTGAGTGTGTGCAAAGTGAAATGATGAAAGAGAATCCTGAAGGAGGGAGGAGCAATGTCTCTACGCATGGCGCCGGTGACCCAGTTTTCACCATGGTACTTGCCCAGGGCACCACCGAAGTGGTTTTCACTATTGGACGAAATTATTTCTCTTGACTTTTTTCAATTTTTCAATATTTTTTGTGTCACAAGGCGCCTGTTTGCCAGGTTTTCACCAAGTAACGATTTTTTTGTTTTATAATTTTTTTTTTGTATTTTTGAATTAGGATACTCTTAAGAGCTATGTGTAGAACCTATGAAGGTGCATGCTGTTGATAGGATCCTCCAAAGGTTCACCTTCTGTAGTTGAGAGCTGATATGCACCAGATCCATATGCTGCTGTAATAATGTAGGGACCAAGCTAGTTTGGTTCGAACTTGCCCTTCTTCTCTCTGTCTTGTTGATTTTTAGGATTTTCTCTGAGGACTAAGTCACCTACCTCAAATGTGCGAGGCTTGACCTTGTGATTGTAGCTGCGACTCATTCGTTGTTGGTAAGCCTTGAGATGACTATAAGCAGTTTGTCTTCGTTCATCCAATAGTTCCAGCTCTTGTAAGCGAGAGACCCTGTAGTCTTCATCACTGATGATGTTTTGCAAAAAGACCCGTAAAGAGGGTAACTTGACCTCGATAGGCAAGATGGCTTCAGAACCATAGACTAGCGAATAGGGTGTAGCTCTTGTAGGTGTACGGACGCTTGTGCGGTAGGCCCAAAGTGCAGGATTAAGTTGAATATGCCAATTACGACCAGCATCGTCGACTGTCTTCTTTAGGATTTTAAGGATTGTTTTGTTAGACGCCTCAGCTTGGCCATTACCTTGGGGGTAATATGGTGTGGAGAAGCGATGAGAGATATGGAAGCGGTCACAGAGTTCACGAACATCCTGATTTTTGAAGGGACGCCTGTTATCAGTGATAATGGAAATGGGAATACCGTATCGACAAATGATATAGCTGAGGATGAATGTAGCAATCTGTTTTCCAGTAACTTGTGTGAGAGGCACGGCTTCAATCCATTTTGTAAAATACTCTGTGGCAGTGATAATGAATTTATGACCATTGGAAGAAGGAGGGTGAATCTTGCCTATGAGATCGAGCCCCCACTGACAAAAGGGCCAAGGAGACGCAAGTGGTTGAAGTTCTTGTGCTGGCGCATCTATGAGATCTCCATGAATTTGACATTGCTTACATTTCTTGACAAACTGATATGAGTCTTTCTCCATATTGGGCCAGTAATATCCAGTCCTGATGAGTTTCTTGGCCAAGGTAGGACCACTAGCATGTGGACCACATATCCCTTCATGAACTTCCCGTAACGCAATCTGAGCTTCGTCGCTTTCTAAACATCTAAGAAGAGTGCCATCTAGACCTCGCCGGTATAGGATATCAGCTAAAATGACATATCGAGAGGATTGGCAAATAAAAGTGCGACGTTGATTATTTGATAGATCAGGAGGTAAAGTATTGTCACGTAGGTATGTGAAAATGGAACCATATAACTGGGATTCGGGACCAAAAACGCATATCATCTCAGTAGGCATTATCTCATATGAAGTGACCAAAAGGTTATCCACCAAGAACTCATAGCGGGTCTCGTTTGGAGGTAAATCGATCAATGAAGCAATTGTAGCCATTTTGCTCTCTTGGTATCTGCTCAAAGTCTATCTTTGTGAAATGTTGTTTTAGACCATCCACCATTTGTTTATAAGGCATTAAATTTTCATCTTTTGTCTGGTAATGCATAGTTGCTTGATGGATAACAAGTTGGGAGTCCCCAAAAACACGAAGTTTCTGGATCTTCCATTGAACTGCAATTCGTAATCCTGTTGTTAATGCCTCATATTCTGCTATATTGTTAGTGCAAGGAAATGATAAGCGGTATGATTTTGGTATAGAATCCCCTTGAGGAGTTATAAAGAGGATGCCAGCTCCTACCCCATGCTGTGTGTATGAGCCATCAAAGTACAGTTGCCATGGCTTTGCATGTGACATTGTCAAAATGGATTCATCTGGAAATTCTGAACTTAGAGGAACATCATCTATCATGGGAGCATCTGCTAATTGATCTGCGATGGCTTGTCCTTTTATTGCTTTTCTGTCCACATACTCGATGTCGAATTCACTCAGTATCATTACCCATTTGGCCAGTCACCTAGTAAGCGTTGCCTTATTGAGAAGGTATTTCAACGGATCTATCCTTGCAACTAACTTTGTCTTATGAGTAAGCATGTAATGTCATAATTTCTATGAAGCAAAGACCACAGCAAGACATGCGAGCTCAATTGGTGTGTAGTTTAGCTCATATCTCACCAATGTGCGACTGATATAGTATACTGCTTTTTCCTTGCCTTCAGCGATTTGTTGCGCTAAGAGTGCCCCCAGTGCTGTTGGAGTAGCTGATATGTATAGTAACAGTGGTTGATCTAGAACTGGTGGCATCAGAACTGGCGGATTCAGAAGATAATCTTTGAGCATTTGGAAAGCCTATTGACAGTTGTCATCCCATTTGAATTTGATGTTTTTATGTAGCAGGTGCTGAAAAGGATTACACTTATCTGCCAGTTGAGCTATGAATCTTCGGATGGACTGGAGTCTGCCTTGTAAAGATCAAAGTTGACTGATATTTCTTGGTGGTTGCATTTCCAAGATAGCTTTGACTTTTGCTGGATCCACTTCAATTCCTCTTTTGGATACAATGAATCCTAGGAGCTTCCCGGAGGTTACTCCAAAGACACATTTCTTAGGGTTTAATCTTACTTTGTATTTTTCCAACCTATCAAAGGCAACTGAAAGTATGTCCAAATGTGTATTTTTGTCTATTGATTTGACCAAGAGATCGTCAACATAATCTTCCATAGTTACATGCATGAGATCATGAAAGATAGTAGTCATGGCTCTTTGATATGTAGCACCTACATTCTTTAGCCCGAAAGGCATGACATTCCAGCAGAAAGTTCCCCATGGACAAGTAAATGATGTTTTGTGTTGATCCTCGGGTGCAATCCTTATCTGATTATAACCAGAAAATCCATCCATTAATGATAGCATTTCATGACCTGTTGTGAGATCAACAATCAAGTCAATGTTTGGTAATGGGAAGTCATCCTTGGGACAAGCTTTGTTGATGTCTCTGAAATCTGTGCAAATTCTGATGCTGCGATCTGGTTTACTAACAGGTACCAAGTTAGAGATCCATTCAGGATAATCAATTGGATGTATGAATCCGACATCGAGTAATTTCTCAAGTTCTGCTTTGACTAGTAATGCCACTTGTGGATGCATTTTTCTTAATTTCTATTTTACTGGTTTTGCCCCCGGTTTGACTATCAGATGATGCATTACCAAATTCGGATCCAATCCAGGCATATCAGTGTATGACTAGGCGAAGTTGATTTGTTGCTCTTTGAAGAAATTTATGAATTTCGACCTTTCAGACTCTATCAGTGATTGAGCTAGGAATATGTTGTGTGGAACCTCTTCTGTACCGATGTTTGTTTTGATAGTCTCCTCTACCAACATGGATGATTTTTCCTCATATGATGCTAGAAGAATGTTGAGCCTTCCATCTTCGAGCACCTCAGAGAGGTTTTCACCCTCAGATACGTCCTTTCTTTTTACTTTTTTGGGGTCAGATAGCGCCACAATGTGGTTTTCGCTATAAGACCCTTGATTTGTTCTTATTTTCACATTTTTGCGACTGGAAGGTCCGACACCCTCACCAAAATATGCCACGCTATTGAGTTCTATGGTGTATCCCACTTTATGGTCTCCAGGGGGAAGATCATCTCGTATGCCTAGATAGTCAATAAAAGCTTCATCATTTTGAAATGTATGCAACTGTGCAGGTCCTTCATGATCCCAGTCAATGAGTTGGTGGTGAACAAGGGGAAGGCCGTTAATGTCTTCAAAGTTAGCGGGGCTAAGAGTGAAGATGTGGTTATATTCGGGTATGTCAAGGTAATTATCGAGGTCATCGATGGCACTCTCCTCATCAGTCTCGATCACAAGCGAATCCCAATTATCATCACTAGTAGCGCATTCTGGGACAGGTGTTCTCATCCTATATGATTTCAACCTAGAACCTTGAGACAAGGACTGTGTAAACTCCTCATGGGTTGTTTCTTGACCAACTCTGAATTTGTTATAAAACTCCTCCTCTTTTGTGGGTTCACTTGGCTCTCTGAATGTCTCGGTGAGCTCGTAGTCATTGGAAGACTTGTTGGAACCCCATTCCCATTCATTGGAATCTATGGAATAGCAATTCTCTTGTTGAATTTTGGCAGCTTTGATTTGTAAGGCTTCTTCTATCCTTTGGGTGTGGACCTTGGAAGTTAAGAAACCAAGTCATTTCGAGCGTTCCTTCTTGAGAGTCAATTCAGGTTGCAAAGGTTCAATGATGCCTTCCTTTCGTAACCCCAGAGGGCTTTTTCCATCATACCCAAATTTTTGTAGAATTTTGAAGCCTTTGCCATATTTCTCACATGGTAGATTGATGTGATCTTGTGTTTCCTCTTCATTATCTCTGAAAAGCATTTGGTATAAACCTTCCTCTTCTAGTTCACCCCATCTTTGAAAGATAGTAGGGTCCCATTTGAGCGTCATGATGGAGATTTGCTTGTTAGGATGTGGTCTTCCATATTCTTTTGGGGAACTCATGACTTGTCTTAAGTACATGGTGAAAGTATATTCCCCCATGCCTTTGTCCTGAAACTTGCCTTTAAGCTCACCTTGTTTTGATGTCGAAGGTTTTAATGACTTAGGATCAATGTAAGCTGATGAAGGAACCGCCTCATGATTACTAGGAATGATGGTCTCAGTCTTTGATTTTAGGTTATTGCAATATATGAATGGATTAGGATCACCGTTAACTGTTACTTCCACTCCATTATGAGGAAACTTAATGCATTGGTGATATGTAGATGGGACTGCCCTCATTTCATGAATCCAAGGACGTCCTAGCAATATGTTATAAGTGAGATTTAAATCCAGGACTTGAGAGACCACATCCTTTGTAACTGGCCCAACTCTGAGAGGTAAGATGACTGTACCCTTGGATGAACGCTCTTCATCATCATATGCCTTAATGGTGATCTTGTTTGTAGAATTCACAACTTTATCAGAATATCCCAATTGTGTGATAGTGCTTAATGTGCAAATGTTTAGACCTGCTCCTCCATCTATCAGGACTCGTTTTATTCGATGTTTGTGTATGAAGGCTTCAATGTGTAAGGGTGCATTATGTGGCTAACTTACAGAGGCGTCATCAACTTCCGTGAAAGTAAGTGAATGCGGAATGGAAAGGTATCCCACCATGGCTTGAAACTGGTCCACATTTAGATCAGTAGGAACAACAGTATCTCTCAAGATTTTGTCAAGAATGGATTTATGTGCGGGAGATATGCGTAATAGTTCAAGGATTGAAATGAGCGCGGGTGTCTTCCCTAACTGTTCTACAAGGTCATATTCAAGTTTGGTTGATGAATAGGCCGTGTTTTTAGTTGGAGCACCTTGCAAAGTGATTTTACCTCGACGAGTTGTAACATGACATTCAGAGGTAGGTTCGGAAGAAGATCCAACACCTTTTAAGACAATCTTGGGTCTCTAGGTAGAATTCTCAGACGCTTTGTCCTTAATGATAATGGTAGAGACATAATTGTCCATTGAAATGTGATTAATAGTTGAATCATAATGGTAAGATGCTCTGGTATAGTTGGTTTGATCCTCTGTGGCTTTAGCTTTTCCCTTGTCATGTTTTGGGAATGGTTCCTTAAACATCTCATGTTCTTGATTGGATGAATGACCCTCAATCTCAATATCACCTCTATCAATGAGATCTTGTATGATGTTCTTCAATCGATGACAATTTCCTGTCTTATGACCCTTGCTCTTATGAAATTCACAATACTCATCATCATTCCACCAATTTGGTTTAACCTTTGGTTTATATGGAGGAAAATCTGGAACTGTGATTACCTTGTTTGCCACAAGCTTCTTGAAAACTGACTCAAGTGGTTCTCCCAATGGAGTGTATTTCCTTCGTGATCTGGAAGTTGTTTGAGTATTCACTTGATTGTTGGTAGAACTTGATCCAGAAAAAATGAATTTGGGTCGCACTGTGTTGGCATCAACAACACCATCATTGACTGTGTTCTTGTTTTTATTCCAAAATCTTGGCTTGTCTTTTCCTTTAAAGTCATCTTTGTTTTCCTTGAATATTTTAATGACTCCTTGTTCAATTAGGACCTTTTGTGTCGCTAAGCCTTTTTCAATGACATCCTTGAAAGTGGACAAACAAGCTTTCCTTAGATCATAGCCAATGTCTTTATTAACATTCTGGGTGAGCATTTCTACCATTTGTTTTTGTGGAATTTCACAAGAGCATCTGCTGGCTAGATTTCTCCATCTTTGTAAGAATGATGCAAAAGACTCTCCCTCTTTTTGCTTAGTATTGCACAAAGTAGTGACTGATATGTCTGTCTCTATGTTGTAGGAGAAATGTTGAATAAATGCCTCTGCTAAGTCACCCCATGACTTAATTCCAGGTGGAAGTTGGGAGAACCATTCCATAGCTTGATCACCTAAGCTTTGTGGGAATAATCTCATCAAATATGTCTCTTCTGCTGCTACCTCAATGCAAGCTGTGAAAAATTGTCTTATGTGTGCCTTAGGATCCCCTTTTCCTCTATACTTATCAAATTTAGGCGTCACAAAGTGTGTAGGAAAAGAAGGCATTGGAATGCTCTTGTCAAATGGATAAGGAGATATGTCTCTCATTGTGTATGTTGGCTTCGGTGTATTTATGTCATCCATTTTCTTTTGTAAGTCCCTGATTTGTTGCTCCAAATTGCTTTTAGGTGGAGATCGACTTCTTGGACCATATCCTATGCTTGAGGCACCAATTGGAGGAGGAGCATGTTGCATATATGGATGATATTGATCATACACATGTTCATATGGAGGAGGTCTGTAATGATGTTGTGTATATGGACCACTTGGTATAGATTCATGTTGAGGAACCCCATATCTATTTTGCGCATGTATACCATATTCTACAGGCATGTCATGTTCCATTGTGTTGCCCCCAAATTTGACATGAGGTTTACTTGTGTCCAAATTTTGTGCATGCCTTGGAATATCCCATTGCTTTGGTGGTTGATCCTTAGCATTGGTATGTGATTGAGCATATTTTTCTCCATAAGACTTCCATAATGGTCTGTGAAGGTGAGTATCATATTTTTGACCATGTGTATGTGGGACCTCTGGTTTTTGAAGCAAAGCTGATGGTGATTCAGGTACCATATGTGGTCCTCTACTTCCTCCGCTATTAGTTATCCTTTGATCCATATTGGAGTGAGGTTGTTGCAAAGGTCTATGTTCCATTATTTGAGACATGTCAAAATCATGAGGTATCTTGGCTCCACTTTGTGCCATCATTTGTAAGAAGTATTGTCTATCCCTCCTCATTATTTCCTCAACCAATCGATTGAAATGGGGATTCATGATGGATTCTTCCACATCTGCTGAATGTACTGAAAAGTTGTCCACATTGTCATTGTGTATAGCATTGTTGTTTATAGTGTCCATGTTCTCAACATTTGGATTGTTTCTATAGACATCCATGTCAGGTAATGTAGTATGATCAGAATTGAAAAAGATATCATTTTCATACTCATAAGAACTCATGTTTGCGGACTCTTGAGCCTCTTTAGTTTCTCTCCTAGATTTTTGAAGACGGGTTTCAACCATGAACTAGGTATTGACCAAGATGTGAGAGACTAGATGAAAAATGGAAAAAGCATGGAAGACCAAGAGTTGAATGGAATGTAAATGAGTCTGAAGTGTACTTGCAATGTCCAAAGTGTAAGACCAAGTATGTATGTAGTAGAGTAGGTGTGACTTCCAAAGAGAGGATAGTTTCTCTTGATGAGGTAAGTTGACCTTGACTCTAAGTAAAACCAAATGAGACCCAAAGGTAAGAAACCTTGATGAGGGACCACTTAGCAAAGTGTTGTTGTATGTAGTGTGTTGACAAAGTATGATGAGGACAAGCAAGTGACCTTTTGACTCAAGTTTAGACAAATGTGAATGTAAAGTGAGATGTGAAGCAATGATGGACTTTGTGAGACCCAAAGACAGGTTGAATGCTAGATGAAACCCTGGAGAAATGACCTAGGAAGCTCAAGAATTCCGAAATTGACCGTGTTTGTTTGCTGGACTGTAACAGTTTTTCAATTCTGGACACAGACGTGCCTGTATACTTCACAGACGCGGTTTCCCGACACAGACGCTTCTCTATTTAACACAAACGTGCTTCTGAGATTTTTTTGTTTACCAAATGCAATGTTGACTGTTAGAACACAGACGCGATTCTGTCCTTCACAGACGCGGCTAGACAACACAGACGCTATTATGCCCGACACAGATGCGCTTCTGCAAATTTTGTGCAATTTTTCCAATCTGTGAAGTTGTTTTGTTGTGACCCAATCTGACTGTTTGACTATTTTTCATGACAAGAGGACACAGTGTTGATGAAGACCCAATGTTTGCAAGTGTTTAGACTCAAAATGACTCCAAGAAAAGTGTGTTGTTTGATGTAAAAATGTTTTGCATACACTTGAAGACACAAAAGACACAATGTTTTGTTGTTTGGTCTTGAATGTTTTGAATGTTTAACATAAGTCAAGCACAATTCTTATGGCTGGCCAAGACAATAGTTGTTGATCCCACATGGGGTTTTACCCTCGAGGCTACGCTATTCAGAGCGGATACTTAGATGCTTGACCTCACTGGCTCCACCCTCGGCACTCACTTCTCGGGTCAGCCAAGCATCAGTCCCCATGAAAACTCCCCATGGCAAACTTTGTATCTCTACTAAGAACCGTATGTGTGTGGGCCGCTACCAGAGGTCCGACCTCCTGCCCCAACAACTAGAAGGATTTGGACCTCTAAAACAAAATGGTGCTAGTAAGGGCATCCGCTCGTGTGGCCATACATGCGACACTTTCAGCTCTGTAAATACAGAAGGCTCCCAGCCGGTAGGGGTTACGCCTTACAACCGATCAAATAAATTTGATCAAACGGGTTTATGGGGAGACATAGTGTCGGTATGAACTAATCAGCACACGTTATTCATAGTTTTCACCATGAATACATTTGATTATAGTGGTTCGGATGAGGTGGGTTTTCCTTGCTACCACTTGGGTCATCCTCTTCTCACTAGTAGTCCTAATGACCACACGGGAAGACAGGCCCTCTAAAGATTAAACAAAAAGAGCCTATTGCTCAAGACACAAAAGACAATGATTCAATTTTAGTGCACTAATGGAAGTGTTTGCTAGTCTATGAAAATAAGGCACACAATAAAAATCCAAAAAAACCCTTACCAAGGACCTGCACCAAAGATTTGTTAGTAGTTTGGGTTGTTTGAAATAATCACCCCTTCCTGCAAGCACACAAGTTAGGTAAATTTTTAAAACCCAAAAGACTTTGTGAAAATAGGGGCCTTCAACCAAACGATTTTGCTTCCAAGACAAGCTGCACCAATTTCGTTAGCTAGATCTGAAAATGTTAGTCCAAAGATAAACCAGATCTGAAACCCTAAATGCAGAATCCGAAAACTGAATCAATGAAAAATTTCAAAATTTTGAAACAGGTGATACACAGACGCGATTACCCCTGACACAGACATGACTCTATGACACAAATGCGGTTCTGTGAGACATAGACGCGGATAAAAACCACAGACGTGCTTCCCTGACACAGACGTGGATAAAAATGACACAGACGCGTTTCTGTACCACAGACGCGCCTTTCGGAAACTTGCAAGATAAAATTTTGTCGATGACACAGACGTGTTTCAAGATGTCACAGACGTGCCAGAAAATCAAAAACGCGATTCCAGATGTCGCAGACGTGCCAGAAAATAAAAAATGCGATCCGAAAGTATGCAGACGCGAAAATGTCGAAAATGTTGTCGGAAATGCCTGATCTGCAACTTCAAACACAAAATCTACAACAAAAGGTTAAATGCAAAAGGGACAAGTGTCCCACCGGGCGTGCCAAAATGTATATGGTGAAAATGGATAACAATAATAACAATATTGAAAGGCTAAATGAATTCAACCACAAAACCCTAGCCTAACAATCAACAAAGATCCACCATAACATATGAAGATTACCTAAGACAATGCAAATCACATGAAATCACAAAGATTATACCATCACATGTCCAATAGGGTTTTGATCTCCATTCTTCCTATCTCCATTGATCTTGCTTGATATATTTTCTCTCAGATTTTATGTGCACAAGAGATCAACAAAGAATGGAATGTGGTTGCAAGTACGATTGTCTATGCCAAGTAGTCAATTGATCAAGTCATTAGGGTTTGATAATGAAGGAAGCATCTCCTTATATAGAAGACACTATATGAAATGGAGGGATAAGATTGAGAGGTGTAAAAGGAGGTCGGCTATGATTAGAGGGTAGGTAAAAGAAATAATAAAATAATGAGAGATATAGGTAGTGTATGAATTAAGAGATGAATGACATGTGTCATATGTAGAAAAGGCTAATGAATTAATTAAATAAATAAAGATTTATTTAATTAATAGAAGAAGTGGGATAATTAAATAAATAAGAATATTTATTTAATTTAGGAAAAGGATAATTTAAATAAATAAATGTATTTATTTAAATGAGAAATAAGGCTAGAAGAGGATAAATGAATTAATTAAATAAATAAAGATTTATTTAATTAATAGAAGAATTAAGCTTAGATAATTAAATAAATAAAATATTTATTTAATTAGATATGACAATTTTAGGTGTCTACAGTAAGTATTTAGTATCTTCTACTTTTGCTTTGATATCTGAGAATCTGTATACCTCTAGCCCTGTTTTGGCAAAGTCCTGGATGGAAAACCTCACTCCTAAGGTCAACATCTTTTCTTGGATTCTTCTCCAAAACAATGTCTTAACCATTGATAATTTATGTAAAAGAGGATTCCTCCTTCCCAATGTGTGTATCGTTTGTATGGGTGATCTTGAGTCTGTTGCCCATATTTTTATTGGATGTCCCTTTGCTCAGGAAATATGAGAGAAAATGCTTCAATCTTAGGATCTTAGCTGGGTCTTTCCTTCTTCTATGCTAGATTTGTTCACTCAATGAGAGCTCCTACTAAAAATCAAGTCATCAGAAGACTATGGTCCTATACCCTTCTGCATCTTGTCTGGGGTATACAAAAGAGAGGAATAATAGGATTTTTAGAGACCAGGCTTCTTTTGCTGAGATTTTTTTTCACAAGATTTAGAGAAATGTTAAAGAAAACTTCAATAGTCTTAAGGGTGATCAACAAAGAACTAGAACTCATAGATGTATTGAGTATGATAAGAAGATATCCAATTCTTGGCAAATCCAATTGGATTTTTCTAGAGTGTTCAAGCCATTAAGAAAACCTTGTGAGTGTTCCCAGTGGTTGGAGCCTCCTTTGGGATGCATTAAATTAAATTTTGATGGTGTTGCTAAGGGCAATCCTGGCACTATTGGGTGTGGAGGAGTGATTAGAGGGAGCAATGGAATATTTATTTCTGTTGTGGCTCTTCCTTTAGGTAGTCAGACTAATCGCATTGCTAAAGCTATTGGAGCTTTTTAAATTCTTTTGATTGCCAAAAATAATTTTTTGGCTAAAGTTTGGATTGAAGCGCCCTCCAATAATATTACTCAATGTCTTAAAAGAGAAATCAAACTTTCTTGGAATATAGAGAATTGGATCAAATCATCTCTTTCCAATATTAATTCTTTTGAAGAAATTATAATTTCCCATACCTATAGAGAAAATAATAGGGTGGCAGATGATTTTGCCAACATAGGAGTTGAAGCCCTCGACAAAATCATATGGCATGAGGGGGACTATCTTGATGATAAAGTTAAGGGACTTATTAGGTTGGATAGTCTTTCCAACCGAGAACTTAAGTTTTAATGATTATCATGATACTTTATATATTGGCTTGGAGATGCTTTGTAATGAATTCTAGTTGTGTGTGGCATGTGAAGGACACTCCTTGGGAGATTGGCATTAATTACTTCTCTAGACCCTTTCTTTTGCATGTTTTCTGGGTGCAAGTGGGATTAAACAATGTGCACAAATATTCTGGGTCCACTTTCTCTTTGAAGAGCTATAAAGTGTGGTGGTTTGCCGACAGCTTTTTGGGCACAGTGATTTTGATAGAAGGGTGGGATTTGAAGTGAGTGGAGCCCATGGATTATACAAGGCTGAAGAATGACACTACTATTTGGAGAATCTTGGCAAAAGGTGGTTTTACGCCCTATTGAGAAATTACATGGAGACAAAGCCAAGGTTACGAGTACCTTTGTGAGAAATTATAGTAAAGGATCAGTTTCTCTTTTTGGCAGAGATTTCACTATCAATGAGGACCTCATTGCTCAAATTAATGGTCTCTCTATGGATGGTGCTATGTTCTACAAAGATAGGAAGTTCTCTAAGAATGTCATGAAGCTCTTCCCCAAAGACAAGAAGGAGAAGCATGCCTTAGTTAGAGAGGGGTCAACAAGCTATAATACGACGAAGATTAAGACAATATAGGGCAATGTTCTGAAGGTTTTAATGGAGTATGTCACTCTTGACGATAGGTATACTAAGGATTTTTCCTATCATTTTTATCTTCTAAATCATTTCAAGAACAAAGTGAGAATTTCCTTCCCCATTATTCTTGCGAGCTCTTTAAATGATAGTTTAGTTGGATATAAAAGGACTCGATTGAGTGCCCTGTTTTACATGTTGGTCTCATCCTTCTGATTTTTGAACATGCCAAATCCTTGTCATTTGTGTCATCCTCTCCCCTTGAGGTTAATACTGATTTGGAGAATACTCAGTCTCTAGAGGATGATTACCACACAGTTTGATGATGAGGATTTTTCCCCTCACGCGACTTCCACTAAAAGAAAGGGGAAAGCCATTGCAGCTAAAATCCCTAAACCTAAAATTTTCCCTAACCCTACTGCTAATCCTCAGAGTCAGGGAAATATTCACTCTCCTCCAGCCTCTTATGATTCTCCTCTCATTCAGAACCCTAAGAACTGCCAACCCTTTCCTAGAAATCTTGTTCCTTCTTCAAACCTGCTCGACTTTGAGAAGGAAATTATTACAGATGTTTTGGCTTCGACTAGGGATGGGGTTGTTGATACTTTTAAGATCTTTAAATGGAACTTTCATGAAGTTAAGGATGTTCAGTTGAAACAGAGGGCTAATAGAAGAAATTTAGAGATGGTCAAAGACAAAGTTAAGCAAATGGAGAAGCTACAGGTGATTGATGAGATTATCCCTAGGTCTTTGAAAGATAAGGGTTTGGTCATAGACTGTATTAAATTCACTATAGAGGCTTTTGATGACTTCAAAAAGAGTTATGAAGCTAGGATGGTCACTCAGGAAGATCAGATGGATAAAATCAAGAATGCAATCAAGATGATTGTTAATACAAGCCATGGGGTGTTGAGTGCCACTGTGGATAGTTTCAAAAATATGATTACCAATCTCAAGAAGCAATTCCAACTGAAGGATGTTGTGGACATGGATACAAACATTGAGCAGGATACCAATTCTAGATCAAGTATAAGGACTAGAGAAACGCTGAAGAGAAACGTTGCCGCTCCTCCTCTTGATTTTGAGAAGCTTAAGAAAATCACCACCACTATGATGGAAATTGAGATATATATGGAGCAGTCCATGAAACTATTGGATTAGTGTTGGATCAGTGTTGTTTCTATGCTGGTGTTTTCCTCTCCAACTCTTTCTGTCTATTTCTATTTCTTGTATCTACTCTTTTTGTTATGCCCCTATAATGTAATGTTGCTTATGGTTTGTGTGGGGCTTTTTTGATCTAGTTGGTGTTTTTGGGCTTAACACCTCTTTAAGTCATATCTGCTCTCTTTTGTTAAAGGGTTTCAGTTCTCTTTAAAACCTTTTTTCTCTCTAATAAAAAAATATGTTGGCCCAATGAGATACAAGGTTAAGTAGGAGAAATAATGGATAATTCCACTAAAGGTGGATCACCCATCAAAGGTGGGATTTATCCTACATCATAGAGTAAATAGGAATAGTAGAGAGCACTGATTTGGGCATTAATAATGTAACAACATACGTGATCCATCTACTCTTCCAGCCCTCTAACCTATTGACACAACAATCCACTATCCTATGCCATAAGTTGACTATGCTAATTCCCCAAAAAAGAGGGGTACCAAAAAATCTACCCAGAAGAGTTCCAACTTTGATTCTTAAAACCCTAACAATATCTCTTACTTGTCCAAAGGAGTAATAAAAAAGAAAATTTATAACTTTTCCCAATTTACCTATTGATCCGAGGCTTCACAAAAATAACATAAAGCCTTTTTAATAGTGTGTGCTTCTCTCATTAAGGCCTCACCAAACAAAATGGCATCATTAGTAAATTGTTGATGAGTAGACGATTCAAGACCTGCAACAATTCTTACCCCTTTACATTTATTATCTCTCCTTAATTTTTGAATGAGCCTACCCAAAGCTTCCACTAAAATAATGAAAAGGAAAGGGGAGAGTGGATCTCCCTGTCTCATACCTCTTGAGAATTAAAAGAAAACCTGGGGGCTGCCATTTACCAACACTAAGAACCATGGTCCATCAATACAAGCTTTCAACCAATTTAGCCAATGCTCAACAAAGCTAAAACAATTCATGACTTGAATTAAAAAAGAGCGGTCCACCATATCATAAGCCTTTCTAATGTATAACTTGATCAACATTATATCCACTTTTGCCTTCTTAATAGTGTGAATAGCTTCATGAGCTATTATGATCCCTTCCAATATGGATCTACTTGGGACAAA
The DNA here is from genome assembly GCF_030272615.1 of Cryptomeria japonica. Classification (NCBI taxonomy): domain Eukaryota; kingdom Viridiplantae; phylum Streptophyta; class Pinopsida; order Cupressales; family Cupressaceae; genus Cryptomeria; species Cryptomeria japonica. Next base: position 374,272,190 of record NC_081405.1, read on the forward strand.
GTCGCTTTGCTCCTTCGAGATGATAAATTTTAAAATTGACTTTAGCCTGTGCATCATGACCTTAGCAATCACTTTATATAAAGTATTGCATAGGGAAGTGGGACAAAAAATCACTAAAAGTTTCCACTTTTTCAATCTTTGGAATTAAAGAAATTAAAGTACAATTTATCTCCTTCACCACACAAGCCGTTTCTCTGGGTTCTTCCACCACTTGCCAGACTTCAATCCCCACCACATCCCAAAAAACCTAGTAAAAGAAAGCAGGAAAGCCATCCGGGCCTGGGGCTTTGTCTCCTTCCACCGAGAAAACCACAACTCTCACTTTCTCCATAGTGACAAGTTTACATAGAGTTGCATTCTAACGATCTAATATAATCTGTGGGATGTTTGAGAGCAATATATTACGCTACTAATCGTTCACCAAGTCATTACTTATCAACAAAGAACATAAATAGTCCATTGCCTCCTTATTAATAGCCTCTAAAGTGTCAAGCTTATTATTACAAGAATCTTTGATCTCTGTAATATTATTCTAGGATCTTCTCACCTTCATTTAATTATGAAACAATTTTGTGTTTCAGTCACTCGCTCTCAACCGACATTATTGATATTTTTGCCTCCAGTGGACCTTTTCCTAAGCCAAAATTTCATTTCACTTATTTTTTCATTTCTTTCTCCTTCCAAAAGAGATCATTTGTCATTCCATTATTCATAATACTCTCTTTAATCACACTCAAATCAGCCTCAAGTGATGCCTTGCCCACAAAAATGTCACCAAAGTTTGTTCTATTCCACTCCTTCAATTTCTCCTTAATAAATTGTAACTTCTTAAAAAACCGAAAAGTATGAGTTCCATCCAAATTTGGGGCCGAGTCCCACCATTGTTTGATCAAGTCCCAAAGGCCACAGTCCCTTAATCACAAATTTTCAAATTTAAAAGGACAATAAAGAGGGGTGCTATCTAATTGAATAATCAACTCCACAAGGAAATGATTAGAAGCAACCAAAGGCTTAACAAAGGCTTCAAATACCAATGGTTTATCAACCCAATTTCCTCCCCAAAAAAATGATCCATTTTTTCAGCAATATGCCCCAAACCCAATCTCCTATTAGTCTAAGTAAAGGCACAACCATTAGTCTTAACTTCCTGAAGTTCATTAGAGGAGACAAATTCATGGAATCCTCTATGAGAACACTTGAAACCCACAGAGCCTCCAATCTTATCAACCAACTCTAAAGTTGCATTGAAGTCACCACCAATAATTACTAGATCCTCAACCAAATTTTGCAAAATTGTAGAGATTTGGTACCACACTTTCGGTTGTAATGGGCCTTTTGCTGAGCCATAGACATTTAAAACAAAAAAGTCATAGTTTAGCCCAAAAGAATGAACTTTATACGACTGCCAAGAAGAAGAGTTAACCAACTCCTCAATCACTAGGGAGTCAAGATTCTATAAGATTCCCATACCACTTGTAGCACCATTCACCTCCACAAAAATACCCAACCAAGACCTCCAAATTCTCAATAGGCCATCAGACTCCTCCTTTCCAGGCTTAGTTTATTGAAGACACACCAAATCCGAACTCATTTGATCCAGCCCATGCTTGATCAAATGTTTTTTTTGTCAGGGGCATTACATCCCCTGACATTCCAACTTATGATTTTGATTTCCCTTTAGGAAGGGTTGCCCCCTTCCCTACTACCAATTTACTTTTCCCTTTAGCACTTCCTGCCATCTCCAATCTCAATTTGTTTGATTTCCTCCCTCAAGATTTTTTTTCCCCAAGCCTAGCCTTCTGGACTAGTAACTTAAAATACTTAATGGTTCTGACATACACAATAACTTCCTCATCCATCATCCCCCATTCATCATCCTCTTCATCAGAGGACACGTCATATGACTCCTTTGAAGCACTATCATCTCCCAAATATTTTGGATCACCTAAAGGTTGTGATGCATTCAAACCTCCAATGGTTCAGGCCCGACTCACAAACTACTCCAATCAACGTACCTCCATCAACTCCATTACTTTCTCCACTCTAGCAATAGCTTCGTCCACTAAAAGAATCACTTCCTCTTGATTATGTAAAGGAGCAACATCATCGTTTGCCACCTAGGCGCGAGCCGACAGTTCCCCCATTTCACAAGAAAAAGAGTGCAAATCTTGTCCAGAGGGAGCCTTCACCCTTAGAGAACGGGAAGTACCATTATTAGAAGAGAGAGTAGTACCCACCTATCCTAACTTTAAGCCCGAGGTAGTAGCATTATCAGTTATATTATCTAAAGTATGATTATCCATGTTAGGAAACACAATATTCTTACTTTGTCTCCCACCATTCGATAACTCCCTCCTATCCTGCATTTGCATCAAGTGCTTAGCCATACTATTTGTATCTAAATATTTACCCTTTATACCAGCAATACAGATCTCCTTCGTGTGTCTTTCATTCTACATCTCTTACATTGCTCAAAATTCTCCTCTATTTCAATTTGTTGATGCCAACAATCCACATTTGTATTGATCTCCAAAGTTTTTGGTAAGGGGAAATGAGGTTTCCAACCAATGTAAATACGAGCATACATACTAAAATCCTTTTCCTCAATGGTCTCATCAGATTTAATGTAAAAGCCTAGTTTGTTTCCAATGGTCAAAAAAGTCTCTTCATTCCAATACTCACATGACAAGTTATAAATCCTTAGCCAAACAGGAATTTATTCAAGTTGGACATTCAAAGGATTGAAATTTGGTTCCCAATCCTTCAAAACCAAACCCTTACCCCCCATGAAAAAGGGGCCATTTTTAAAAACCCAGTTTTTGTTCTCACTATTTTCCATGATTGGGCATAGATTTGAGATCAAACTCAAACAACTAGTTATCTTCACACCATTTTTTAACTCTACCAAATGTAGGCCATTCACCTACCCATTTAATGAAAAAGGCCCTTTCCCTCAAGAAAGAAACTGAATCATTCCAATTGTGATTATTCCAAAAAAAAAGACAAAACTTTGGTCTTTGGTTGGGTCTGTCTTACCTTTTCACCACCCTCAAACTTTTGAATCTTCTTTGGCCACCATTATTTTTCTTGAACCTTCCGCCATTCCATTTTTGGGTCCTCAGAAAAGCCATTGAAACCTCTAAAGGTTGGAGCAAACTCATCTCTTCTCCATCCTTGAGCATGATCTCTTACACCATTTTCCTTCCATGAAAAATAAAAATTCCCTTTCCCGCTCTGATCCTCCCTTACTCGTTTTGGTTTGTGCCATGATCTGGGAGTATGTAAAACATGGTACCTATTCTGATCTCACGAGTGAAAAGCCCCAAAATCTTGCAGCTGCAACCCTAGTCTCCTCCTTGACGCCATTGATCACGTATATCAGATTAATTTTTTTTATTAAAAATAATAGTAAAGAATTTTTTATTTTTTTGAAAAAATTCCATTTAAAAGAGTTAATAGTAAGGGTTTTTTATTTTTTTAGTAAACTTAATTTAAAAAACATTATTTAAAAGAGTTAATAAATAAAAAAATGGGGTGTTCCCTTGCTACGATCGTAGCCGTGACAGGTGGGACCACCCGCCCTGCGGGCCCCAAAACACCCAAACAATTTTTTTTCCGATTTTTAAAACAAGCATAGCAATAACGCCCCCTCACCCCCATCCCCCCCAACTTCGAATTTAATTGATATTTTAATTTTTTTTTTAAATTCTAAAAAAAATATTAAAATAAAGAATTTTTTTTTTCTAAAAAATTAGACTTGCAAGTCCATAAGGTGGCTAAGGAGGGGGATTTTTCAACTTTGGGTGCCCTGATCTGATTTCGACAAATTACTATGCGATCTTTGGTGTTTTTGGGCCTCCTGAGTGTGATGGCGATGTTAGATTTTGGTCGAAGTGCTCCAAAATTGCATATTACTTCTAGGTATGGTAACCACCTTCCACCTTCAAATGACTCTAGTTGCTTCCAATGTCAAATTTGGATGAAACAAAAGGTGATTCTAAATTTCTCAAACATCCTCAATCCAATGGTGACGTTAAATGGACCCAATAAGCTCCAAATTTGACTTGCAATAGAAAGCTCCAAAATATAAAACCCCAAATTGCATTAAAATTCTCTCACATGACTATCCATGGCACCCTATAAGCTCTGATACCGTTTGAGAATTTCCCAATTATAACCAAGATCTAGAGGCCAATGAATAGCACAACACAAGAGAGATAAACATAGACAAGAACAAAATGTATTCTCATCAAGATGCAAAAATCAATCAACTATATAATGAGCTTGAGCTTGCTTATAAAGGAAAGGCCATGGGGAAATGAGAGCACACAATCATGACATGTGGCCCAATGAGATACAAGGGTAGGTAGGGGTAGGTAGGAGAAATAAAGATAATTCTACTAAAGGTGGATTACCCATCAAAGGTAGAATTTATCCTACAACCATATTCCCTAGATATGCAATTCCCTAAGTGTCTCATATGCAAATTACTATGAAATTCATTATCCTAAGTCAACTTAAGTAAAGTTTAATTACATGAGACATAAATTACACCAACAATGTCTAATTTCTAAAGTAAAATTTGAGGGAGTTTTTTACATTTTCATACTCTTTCTAAATAGAATCCTCTATACCATAAAGGCTACCTAATGATTAGTAGAAAACTTAATGTTTCAAGATTGGAAAGCACCTAGAAAAAATTTACTTGTATGTTGTAGCTAATTTCAACGATGTTCACATAATAAAGAAAGTCACAAATAGAAATTTGTCAAAGATACATGGCAATAGTAAGACCCATTTCTTGCTTCTCCTGAGATAGCAACAAAATAGTTTCAAAATCTTCATAGTGTTACTTTTTATTTATATAATAGACTAAGGCCACTCGAAATAGCAATACAAACTATTGAATAGATGAAATAATAATATAGAATGTATACATTATGTTTGATATGAAGTAACTTGTAGCCAAGACTAAGGACAATCCCTTAATTGATTTGATGTTGGCACAGTCATTTCTAACACTCGTGTTGTCCTTCCTAAGATCAAGATTCTTTGATGCTCATATCGTTCTTCTTTCACTTTTCTCTATTAGGCTGCTCACATTTTAAATTTAAGATGTTTGAGGCGATGTGTTTGAAGGCATTATCTAAGACATTTATTTGCAAATTGACAAAGCTGTCAAATTTTATTTTTTAGTGCATGATCTTCTCTGATTTCTGCTACCTATTTTTTGAAAAAGGGTAAAAATTTATTCATATAAAACAAGAAGACAAATCCAAGAGAAACCAACCCCAAACTAGGAACCAACAAACTAAGAAAAAAAGGGGGCCTGAGGGACACCCCTTTCCAAAGAAACAACTATATCATCCCATCTTCCCTAATTATCCTTTCAAGAATGTTAGAATACTCTAGGGTCAAAGACCCCCAATCCTCAACATCCCACCGACCAGGAGACTCCGAAGACCACTTAGTCAAGCAATCCACAACTCTATTCCATTCTCGAGGAATATGCCTAAAAGAAATATACTCCAAAGACAAGATTAAGTTTAGAATATGCTTAATTACAAAATCTAGTTGCCAGTTAACATCTCCCAAATCTTGAGTATTTAACATGTCAATAACAATCAATGAGTCAGACTCATAAATAATTCGCTTCCACCCAAGAGAAATACTTTTCTCAATAGCATGGAAAATAGAAAGAGCCTTTATATGATTATTAGAGTGAAGCCATTTAAAAGAAAAAAAAAGAACACAACTCTACCAATGTCTCCAATTCCAGCCAAACCAATATTTCCTCTCGAAGAGCCATCTGTGTTAACTTTTAAAACTCCATCCAGAGGAGAGAACCATCTCCCTTCTTGTTGGACTTTTTGCCTAGTCCTCCTCATATTTCTTCCAACAAGAGATTTAAAGCCATTATCAATAATATTTAGCTTCTTAGCAACATTCATATTGGCTGGATCCACCTCAGTTGAAAGATTGCACTTGGCCACTATAGTTTTCTTAAGCTTTTGAACAATCCTATGCCACAGGAGCCCATTCACCAATTCTATCTCTTGAAAGTTTTCTTAAATTTATTTCCAACCATATATTCTAAATGATGAAAGAGGGACCAATAAACCATGCAATCTGGAGAAAATGAGCCAGGGATGGAGGTCTACCCAAGCTTTCCCAAAACTCCATGAAGGAGGTGGCATGAATAAAAAATTGATTCCATACCCCCCACCAAAGACACCTGATTTCCCTTGAGTAGGGGCATTGAAAGAAAAGGTTAGACACCCCCTCAACATTATTTTTACAAAGGACACACATTAAAGGTCCCTAAAATATTCTCTTTCTTATATTATCCCAAGTCAGACACTTGTTTTGGGCTAGCAACCATAGAAAAAAAATGCACTTAGGCAAAGAAAATCTATTTTAGACTTGTTTCCACTGGGAGATGTCTCTTTTGCCATACCACCTTCTATCAAGATCAAGGTATCCTAAAGATATAAAAAAATTTCCTTTTGGGTCAAGACTCCAGGCTAAAGTTTCACTTTGCCTAAGGGAACTGCATAGTCTTTCAACAAGAATCCCGACCAGCTCTTGCCAATCCTCCTCAGAACCACCCAATGGCCTTTCCTGCGGATCTTTCCAACAACATACCACCATATGATCTTAGGATTTAAACTTCTTGAAATATTGTACCTTATGCCAACCAACCTCAACAAAGAGGTTACAGAGAGTCTGGAGATGAGGGTATTGAGACATAATTGGGGGACATCCGTCAAGAGAGTCATATGAAAACAAGGCTTCATACTAGAAAAGACCATCCTTAATAATCTTGGCCCCTTTCTTGAGAGTGTCCCAAATCATTGACCCCTTCCCCTCAAGAGGACATCCAAGCACCTTGCCACCACTCACTCTCCTCAGATACTTATGGGAAAGAATCTTGGCCTAACCTTGATGCTTAAAAGTGCACCACCTCTAATACAACTTAGTCAATAAAACTGGATTATTCATTTTGACTGGGCGAAGCCCCAACCCTCCTTCTTGCTTCGGTCTACAAACAGATTCCCACTTAACTAGAATCCACTTGGTCGAGAGTAGACTACGAGACCAAAGAAATTTCCATGATAGAGCATCGAATTCCTTTACAAAACTCGAGGGGGCAATTTGCACAAAAATTTTATACAAGGGAAGGGCCTGGAAAACTGACTTCAGGAGAGTCACCCTCCTCGTTGAAGAGAGCCAATGCAAGGTCCAATGGATAACCTTCTTACCAAACTTCTAAAATGTCTTGCCACAATTCTCTATGGTATGAACCTAAACCAAGAGGAATTCCCAAATACACCAAAGGAAGGGTACCAATTTGAAATCTAAGAATATGAGCAATTTTGCCTTGAATGAGCTGAGGAGTATTAAAGAAAAAATGGATGAGTTGGTCTCATTAATTATTTGACCTGAAACAACCAAATAAGTGTCCAAAGTTTTCGTAAAGTTGATTGCTTCGTTAATTTTAGCCAATCCCATCAAAGTAGTATCATCAAAAAAATAGAGGTGAGAGGAATGGGGCAAGTCATTACTCCATCTCCATCCCTGAATCAATCCTTGATTCACCCAAGACTTGATACATCTACCAAGCCCTTCTATGAAAATGATGAATAAAAATGGGGAGAGAGGGTCTCCTTGCCGAAGACCTCTAGAGGCATTGAATAACTCAGAAGGTTCACCATTAATGAGAACTGAGAAAGAAATAGAGGAAACACAACTTATGATCCAGTTGATACCTTCACTCGCAAATCCAAAGGCTAACAAAATTTTTCTTAGAAACATCCATTTGACCCTATCATAAACTTTTGCCATATCAAGCTTAATAAATATGGCTTTCTCCTTGGACGTTCCCATGGAATGAATGGTTTCCGTAGAAATCACAATCCTATCCATAATTTGTCTACCTTCAACAAAAACCCCTGCTCCTCAGAGATCAATACAGTGAGACACACCTTGAGATGATTAGTTATAAGTTTGGTAATAATATTATACACAATAGGTCTAAACTAATATAACTTTTTAGCACCTTATTTTTTTGGAGTAAGGGATAGAAAGGTAGCATTCATAGCCTTGGACATCTGCTTATTTATGTGAGAATCCTGAACTACCTCTAAAAGATCAATTTTGATAATTTCCCAAAATTCCTGAAAAAACTCAACAGGGAATCCATCAAGGCCCAGGGTTTTACCTCTCTTCATGTTAAACACAACATCTTCCAACTCCTAGATAGTAATAGGTCAAAGAAAAGTCTCATTCATCTCTTGAGAAACCAATGACAATATGCAATCCAAAATTGCAGTTTCCTCCTCACACGCTAGGGGAGAGTCCTTCATAAAAAAAGTAGCAAAATGTCGAGAAGCGTCTTGAGATATATCAGCTTTTGAAGATAAGAGAGTGCCCTCTGAAGACACTAAAGATATAATATATTGTCATTCCTTTGGCCCTTTACAAAGTTGTGAAAGAAAGCTGTATTCCTATCCCCTTCTTGAAGCCAATCGATATGAGACTTTTGTTTCTAGTAAATCTCTTCTCAAAGCTTCCATTCTTCTAACTCCTTAACTACTAATTATTCCTCTCTACTCAACTCCTCGGTCATGCCTTGGTCCTGAATTAAGTGGGTAATACCATCAATTTGAGCTTGAGAAACCATTTTTCTTGAGTGAAGGTTGCCAAATCTTTGCTTATTCCATCTCTTAAGCTTATATTTCACAAATTGAAGTCTCTTGAAAAAGGAGTACATGGCTCTACCATGAGCTGATTTTCCTTGAGACCACCAAACTAAGATTAGATCATGGAGAGAAAGGTCCCTCAGCCACATCAGTTAAAACTTAAAGGAAGGATTCCTTTTAGCTATAAAAGCCTCCATTGAAAGCTTAATTAGCTAGTGATCCGAACCCCTCCAATCTAGGATTTCTGAGCTAGTAGTCCATCTGTTACTAATCCAAAAGAAAGATACAAGGAACTTGTCAAGCCTCTTTGAGATTGCATCCTCACCATATCTTCTATTATTCCAAATGAATGTACCATTATTTGGATTCACATCAATGAGGTTCAAAAGCTCAATATTTGTATGGAGAAGGTGAACATAAGGGTCAAACCTTGTGACACCTCCTCTTTTTTCCCATAAGTTGTAGATTTCATTGAAATCACCAACCATAATCCACGGGAGCCAGGGCATTAGGTAACAAGCATATCTAATATGCTCCCAAATATGAGATTTACCCAGGAGATCCATAGTAGCATAAACATTAGTTAAAAGGAAAAATTCACTAGAGACCAAGCTGAAAGCAACCAAAGAAATAGAAGAAAGGCTAGCCATCAATCCAAGGGGAGTAACCTTTTGTGGATTCTAGAAACAAGCTAACCCACCCAAATTGCCAAAAATCTCCCACACACTGACAAAGCCCATGAGACCAAATGCTAGGAGCTCTCTCCAACATACCATCAATAGTCAACTTTGTTTCTTGAATGGAAACCGCATCAAGGAAATGAGTATCAATTAAAGCTCAAACAACCTTTTGTCTAGGGATGTTGTTCATACCGCTCACATTCCAAGAGAGAACTATCATCTTTGGGGTGGGAGAAATGAGAGTATCTCCAATTAACTTAACTTAACTTAACTTAACTTTCTCCAATTAACTTAACTTTCTCTTGATTTGTCTTACGACCTATCCTTTTAAGGGTTTCTCTAGAGACCCTTTTTTAAGAACTTTTTTCTGCAATCCCAAGGCCTGAGAAGCCTTACTACTCTTTCTTGACTCTGTTGCCCCTTTTGCTAGAGAAGACACCTGGGTATCCAAAGCAATCCCAATAGTAAGCACCATTGTCCCACCAAGATGAGGTACATCAGGTATTTGGGGATTCAACTTCATGTCCATTAATCTCTCATCGATTCTATATTACCAAAATTTGGTTATCATTCCCCTCATCCTTATAATCCAGGACATCAAACCTATTAAAACTTAAATCACTTTTCCTGTCTATCTAAGTTCTCTTTTGCCCTCTCCCCTTATTCAAGCCTTGACCAAGATGAAACCCTCCTTATCTGCATTTACATCAGCCATAGGGGTTTTGCCCTTATTTGCCTTTGGGTCAAGTCTAGAAGGAGCCTTAGATGCTAGGGTAGACGAGTTATAATGATGACACTTCCTCTTCAAATGCCCATACTCATGATAGATTCTACATCTGGAGGGGATGGTTTCATAATCCAATGGTTGAATCCAGGAAGAGGAACCTAGACAAAGTTCTATAGAATCTGGCAGAGGTTTACTCAAATCAATTTCAACATAGATGAAAGCAAAATAGATTACCTTTTTGTCCTAAGTTTGAGAAGAAGATCCAACTGGTTTGCCAAGCAAGAGTGCAATCGAGTGAAGAATATCATGTTTTCAAAATTCTAGTGGAAACCTTGGAAGGTGAACCCAATCACAGACCCTAGAAGGATGCTCCTCTATATAATTAAATCCAACAAGCCATAGATTAATTAAAAAGCCAACATGATTAAAGAAATAAGGCCCCCCTTCAAAGGCTCTATTTATATCTGCTATGTAAGAGAAAACTAGTACAAAATAATTATTTGCAACTGATAAAATCTCCATTTCCCCCTCAGGATTCTAGGTTCGCCGAGCCTAGGATTCTAGAATTGGAAGAGAAAGTTTTCACCCCATTAAATTGTAGATGGGGGCATGATTTCTCCAATATGCCACATCATCTGAGATTGAGTCAGGCTAGATAATTAAAATTGAACGATCTTGGCTCCTTTCTAGACAATCGTTAACTTTTTTTATTCTAGATAGATCCCTCGAGGATTCAGGTCCACCACTCGAAGGATTTCCCCCCACCCTGATTTCTTAGCCCCTGGGTGCATCATAGAAGACAAATTTGAGACATCCATGGTCCCAACAATCATCTGATTTAAGGATTTGGAACAAAACAACCTCCCTGAAAAGGAAAAAAAACCCAAACGAGAAAGAAAGAAAGCCACAAGCCTTCAAACCCTACCACACCCATCCTCCAACCAACAACATACAAAAGACAAGACACAAAAGAGTTTAAAAAACTTGCGAGAAACATTGGATGCCGCCATAGACAAGAAAGAAAAAGGGAGAGGGCAACTTCAACGCTCGATCCTCATTGCCCCCACACGTCACACACCACCCCTCAACATCATGCACCGAACCCCCAATAAAACCCACAACCAACCACAATTCACATGTCCTCAACTGCAAAAGAATAGAAATGAAGAAAGAACCACTAGGGTTTCCCCTAGCTCATGCGCTACAAACTCACCCTCCAAGCACTCTATACCATCCTCAGAAACCAAATTTTTTATATTCAACAAATTTCCAATTTCTACTACCTATTACATTATATTTAATGTGTATTTAATATGAGTTATAAAACCACCTTATACAAATCTATGCAATTTAATCTGAATGATTTTTTTGAATTTGTTTATTATTATTATTTTTTAGACTGCAAGAATTGGGTATAACACCCCCTATAAATTGTAATACGTAAGACAAAATTTTTAACATGACTGGTGATGCTGGTGTGACATGTCCTTAGGTACCACGTTGGCTGGGGGAGATTAGACCTCGTGTTTTTCCACTTGAAGCTCTTGCCAATCGAGCTAGGACCCTAGCCCTAAAATTGTATATTTTTAATTTATAAATAACTCTAGTAATATTTTGAATTTATTATATAAATAATTTATTAATGGAATCTTCACCGTATGTGACTTGTAGTTTTATCATAAATACCATTCATTTTCTTGCAAAGGATACCACTTTAAGAGCTCATCACTTTTGTTTAAAACATGCTGATATAAACAAAAAATCAAACATAAATCTTCCATGGTTTCTATGGATCCTTCACACCTTGACCAATTATACTAAAAACCAATTTTATAATTATTATTAATGATAAAATCAAAGAGGGGTTTCCATGGTGATGGAATATTTAGTCAAGTATTGATAGCTTACAAAAGACATGGCAACATGTTACTGAAGTCGGAAGATTAGGCCATGTTCATTGTTGTTTATGTCATCAGGTTTTGTCTTCTTCCAATGCAACACAAAACATAAAATATACCTGTTTACCTCATCATATGTTGTGAAATGGATTTAATGACAAATTAGATTGACAGGAAAAAACTCTGGCAAATGTATGAAAATTTAGAAAAAAGATACTAGAATCCAAAATTTTAATTTAAATACCGAGTCAATGTAAAATTAAATATATATATTTTTTAAAAAATACTATAAGGAAATGTACCTACAATATTGATACTATAAACATATATTATTGCAACAAAGTATTAAAATTATTAAACAAAAATTAAAACTATTATCTTAAAAATATTATTAGTACTTTACACATGATATCTAACAAGTTTTCCCCCATTTAAAAATATTAAATTTTACTTCCAAAATTTTATTATAAATTTGGTCTTGGTTTTTGTTGAATTTTGCAACACAAAATATTGCAACACAGGTCCGCAAAATTAAATGACAAATAAAAACACCTTCCACAAACAAGAGTTGCACAAATGAATGCTATATTACTCAAAATCAAAAAGTACAAAATTACAAGATGAATTATAATTTTACAATGAGGTTCTTATAAAGAAAGCACAATGCTAAATTTAGGAAAACTAAAGTGCAAGCATGAGAATTTGAATAAAGCTCCACTCTAGCTAAACTAGATGCATAAAAGCTAAACTAGGTGCACAACTAAAATTAGAACTTCTAAGTGAACCTAAGCAAAAAAGCAAAAAAGCATAATTAGTTGTAAAAAAGCAACTGATAGTTAAATATGTTCTAACACCACCCCTTAAGTAAAATTTAGGGTGAGTAGAGAAATTCTAAATGCATGTATGTAGAAATGGGTCCTGGAAACAAAAGGCTTGATTAGGTACCCATGTACAAACCAATGAAGTCTCTCTAAGCGAAGAAAAGGAGAAAAACCATGTTGAAAGAAATCCTCTCCATAAGCGAGAGATGCAATACACTAAAAAATATTAATTGCTAAAAAAGGAATGAAGGACTCAAAAGACTCCAAGAAAATATCCCAAAAGAATAAGAACATGAAGAACATCCTTGAAACCAAGATGATCATCTAGATCAAGAAGACAACAATTTGTATGAGTATCCCCAACGACAATACTTGAACAATCAAATGGAAAACAAAGGCAAAACAATTGTCAATCGAAGATATAGATGACACATGAATCTACACAAGTGACCCGGCAACACTACTCAACCATGGAAGATAAACTACTAGTTAAAAATATAGGTGCCAATAGTTTGAAGAACTTTGATCAACAAAAGATGGAATGTTACTCCCACAAAACTGGAATGTAAGAATGTCTAACTCAAAAATGAAACCAAGGAAGAATTTGCACCAAAAGTAGAAGCCCTCCATATTGCTGACAATGGAGAGACATGACAGGTCCATCGAAACTGTGTGTCACCATGAAGTGCATGAAGAAAATTTGAATGTGCTCAAGAAAGTACCTACAACTGAAAAAGGTATGTAACTAATGCACACATGCATGGGATAAGAATCTATAGGATTTAATTTTGTCATGGAGGGACACTCATTGGACAAAGTTGTGATGGTAAAATAAAAGGAACTACACAACCCCCCATGACACTTCATAATATATTGCATGTATAAAATAAGGCACAACAAAATATATAAAATCTCCAAAAGCCATACACAGGAGTGCCACTTTATCTCAGTGTGCCTACAAACAAATATGTGCATGAAAAATATGTTCAAAATGCCCAAATAGGAAAAATTTATGCAAATACATGTAGGAAAGCCCAAGAGAAGCCATCCATTGTAGACAAAAAGTTTCTAGGAACCAGAAAGTCCAAGTAATTAACCATGAAGTATAAACACAAAACATTGAATAAAATTTACTTGGGAAAAAATATGGGAAATACAACAATAGATCTGAATAGATGACTCCAAGAGCTTTCTAATGATGTATGAAAGTCGAAAAATAGAGTCTTTTTGCCCAAGTTATGGCCCTAGAAGTGCAAAAAACAATTTTGACTTTGGAGGCTTGTAGCAGACACCTAGAGAAAAATTTGATAAAACTACTGCCATGTACAAATTAGTGCCAAAATGATCTTTCCTACAATATTCATAAGTAAAAAAATGGATCTCATGTGACCAAGTTATGAGTAGAAAATCAAAAGCACCTTTTTATGGCTTGGAAGGTCAAATTGGTCAAACTTGTCAACCATGTTGATGTGGCAAAAAAATTAGACCCCTTCAAAAAATCCTCTAGAATATACTCTGGTCCCTAGAATATTCTTTGTGCATGGAGGAAAGGCATGCCGGGGTACAAAGTCCGTCTATATGAATTTGTACGATTCAACACAAATTTTTGTGCCCCTTACTGATATTTGATTTTGATGAATTGACAAGCATTTTAGGGTTCTTGGTCACTCTGAACATGATGGCAAGGTCCTTTTTGTTGAAAATTAACTAGATTTTTCATTCACCTCTAGAGCTCACCTCAAAAACATGCTCTCAGTGAATTTGACCCCAAATTTCAACTGATCAGATTTTGACAAAATGATCATCAATCTTAGGTTTTTTCGACGTTGTAGACTTAATGGTGATGCTTGTTTTGCTCCAAAGCTAATAAACAAATCAACCACAACCAAATCCACAAAAAAAAGAAAATCTAGGATTGTGTAACGCTTCTATGTAAAGAAACCCCTCAAAGCTTGAGAAGAGGTTTGTTGAATCCACGCTCTAATACCATGTTGAATTCAAGTGTGCAAGATCAAATGACAAACAAAAACACCTTCCACAAACGAGAGTTGCACAAACGAATGCTATATTACTCAAAAGAAAAGAATATAGAATTACATGATGAATTACAATTGTACTATAAGAATTTGTCAAAAAAAAAGCCAAGATCAAGATCTCAATGAATAGCACAAGCAAGAGAGACAAAATATTGATAAGAACAAACTATATTCTTATCACGATGCAAAATACCATCAGCTAGATCATTACATACAATGTAGATGAGCCTGCTTATAAAGGCAAGGCCATATGGAAATGTGAGCACACAATCATGACATGTGGCTCAATGAGAAACAAGGGTAGGTGAGGTTAGGTAGGAGAAATAATAAAGTATTCCACAAGAGGTGGATCACCTAGCAAAGGTGGAATGTAACAACAAGATAAGACCGCAAAAGGTGGAATTTCTCCTACAAGCAACTTCCCTACGTGAACACTTCCCTAAGCATCTCATATCCAAACTAATATGAAATGCATTACCCTAAGTCAACTTAAGTAAAGTGTAATTATGAGACATAATTTGCACCAACACCCCGTTAGCACATATTTTTACAAAATATTTTTGTGCTATACATGGATCCCTTTTTTCCATCATACGAGCATTTACTTCTGGTGTCTTATATGCAGGAGCATAACTGAAGAAAATGAAGTTGTCCAAAAGATCAAATGCCTCATGAATGGTGTTGCCAATCCTCTGAGCCTGCACAAATAGAGCAGTAGACCAGACATTAGAAACTTCCAAGCAAACACAGTTGCTAGGGGTCGCGTGGCTGCATACTAGGCTCAAAAGTTTTCAAACAAAGGCTCAAGCGTAGAAAACATGCAATAGCAGGGGAGGCATAAAGCCATTTATCCCACATTGGCTGTATAGAGGGAGTTTTATATATTTAAATATAAGGCCACGTGTATACTTAGTGTCAAGAGCTGGAAGGCTTTTGGCAAGTGCTAGCTTAGCGCTGGTGGGCCCCCTGCATGCGCATGCATCTCAAAGCACCCAAATTTTACAACAGAAGGACAAATTAAAGATCGAACAATTTGGGCAGATCAGACGGTGATCGTAGAAGATTTGATGGCCATCGCTATACCGCAAGATAGAGATGCACGCTGGTTTATCCCCATGACTTGGCGACAAAGCACATGCAGAAAAGGGGAGGTTAACGAGCATGCAAGTTCGAGATTGATCCAACGATGGTCGCTATACCACGATAGGAAGTTGCATGACTTATATCCTCCGCGACATAGTGACTGGAAAGGTGGTAGATGAGGTGTCATCCTGGTGGATCTGCAAGCGAATCATGATGTACCATGTGGCAGAGCGCAGAAGAAGAACCTAGGTCTAAGTGGTGGGTAGGTGGATCTGCGAGCGAACCAAAGAGTGACACGTGACACAAATGGATAAAGAGAAGAGAGAGACACTCAGGTAGAGTTAAAGGCCAAGCAGATAAGGAAGATCAGATGGTCGACTGATTCAATCTGACGGTGGTCGCTATATCGCGATTGGAAGATGTGCGATGTTTATTCACCGTGACATGGCGACTGAGTGGTGGGGCCCACTAAGGAAGCAATTCAGAGGAGATAACATGTGAGAAGGTTGGAAAAGATCTAATGGTTGTCCCTGATCCGCTATGCAGAGATGCATAATGAATATCCATCGCGACTAGGCGACAAGGGAGAGCTTCATTCTGGCGGTTAGTGAGGTCATGCTAAGGTGGCAGGATAGAGACCCTAGAGCCAATCTAGAGGTGACACGCAGTGGGTCTGATCAAAATGAGTTAGCAACTGAAGTCACAGTCAGGTGGCATGTCATCAAATCCATAAAGTAACTTATCGAACAAACCTAAGCTGCGATGGATCTCTAAAAGGACTCACCGAAAGCAGCAGTTTCATCGACATGAAGATCATCGAAGAAATCAGAAGCGATCCCATCGAAAATAAAAGGTATCGATGAAACTACAGAATCGATAGGACATGAGAACAACTCACCGAGGGAGGAAGTTTGGCCGAAAGAATAATAAAAGGGAAGTATTTCTTATTGTATCACACTGCCTTATCTATTATTTGAATGTGCGTTAAAGATGAAATTTATGTATATCTATCCTAAATAAGTGCTTTGAATATATATTTTAGGATAAAATATTATTTTATATAAATGGATGCTATGTTTGGAAAATATTTTTAAAGGGAAATACTTTGATTTAAATTAATTATTTTAAACAAGTATAAGGAAATAAAGATTATTGACTTTTCAGACTAAAAGCTAAGGTGGAATAGGTTTTAAATTTTAAATCAAGGAATTTGATTGGCTTATCTCATGTGCAGGAGATAATGAGAAGATGATGGATATTTGCTGAGGAATTTTATCAAGGCGGAGAATAAAAGACATATGTTTTAAGTATCATTTAGTATTTTTAAGGATTCTCATTTGTAATTAATTATTAAACCAAAGGGTGTGTCCTTTGGAATGTAAATGTCTGTAGCTTTCTCTTCTATGAATGAAAGGTTGTGTCCTTTCATATATGTCTTTTGATTGACATACTTATTGGGAGTCATTCTTATATGTAAAAAGTGGGGGGGGAGAGTCAGGAGAAAAACATACTACTGTAAGGACTGCAAGTTATATGTATTAGGGAAGTCTATAGGAGAAGAAGTATCTTTTTGTGCAAACACACTGTAATGGAGTATCTTCAAGTGCAACTTATGTATGCAATCATTTCCTAAAGATTAATATACAAGGTTCGTTGTTTCTTTTCTAAATATTGTGCATACTTTTGTGTTGATGAGTTATCTTTGTCCTCTTGATAAACCTGTCATTTGATTTGCTATGATGTGCCATCACATGCTGTTACATTAAATGTGAGATTGGGTTTTTATTGTTTGTGTAACACATACCAGAAACCTTCATAGTTGATGATTAATATTGTCTCTGGAGTTGATAAGATCTCTTTTCCACATAGTGTCATAAATATCCTTGGATAGAGGTACTGGTATGTTATTTATCTTTTAAGGTCCTGGTTTGTTATGCATTTAAGGTCCTTGATAGAGAAACATTCTTCCCAAACCCTATATGAATTTATCTTTTCATATTTCTTTTAAGTCCTGAAAGAAATCTCATTTTCAATATACATTCACAATCATTTCTTTTCAAAGCATTCAGTTAAAGCACATAATAAAGCATGGTTGCAGAACAATAATTTGCCAGTTGTGTAAACTTGCTAAAAGGTTTAAATCCACCTTAAATAACCTCTTTTGTACTTGAGAGGAAGAGGCATACCCACCTAGGTTCAGTGGAGCCTAAAGTGCAGAAGGATTTGGTCTTTGACCATCCCTGTTCGTTGGCCAAGGCCGATTGGACTACTTGAAGATTTGGCAAGTCTTTTGGTTTTCCAATCAGTGAATTTGGGAACCAACACACCCCTCCTTAAGTGCAACTTAGGGGAATGTAAACTCAATCTAATAATGCAAGATGAGTCCTGACTATGAGGCCTTGTTAGGTACCCATGTATAAATGCAAATGCAAGCAATGGAAACTCTCATAAACAAAGAAAGGGAGAAAACCATGTGGGAAAAAACTTCCCCCCAAAAGAGAGAAGAAAAATATAGAAGAACTCTCAAAGAAAAAGTATGAGAAGGACAAAACCCCATGTGAGGAAAAAGTCCCTTGCATAAGAGAGAAGAAGAGAGATCAAGTAGCCCTCCTCAATGTAGAATCTGCACCAATGGTAGAAGCTCAAATATGAATGGAGAAGTTGCTCCATGATTGGCAAATAATGTTCCTTCCCTTAGGAAGAAACAAAACCAAAGGTGTATCCATGAAGTCTCCCCAAACATGAAGGGAAGATTTTAGGGAAAAAACTCAAGATGTATGGAGTCTCTGAAACTTGCTCAAGTGTCCCCATATCGATGTTGAAAGTTTCTCCCTCTAAATCAAATGTACTAGGACACACTACTGAAAAAGGAAATCCAAGATCTAGTGAAGATGAATGTAGAACATGACCCAAAGACTCACATGTCTCCTTTAAGGATAAATAGACCACCTCCAAATATTGTACATAAGTATCCACAATCATGTCAAACTCAAAAGAATGATCATGTAAAGAATGAACAAGAGGGTTAGAGTGTTCCCTTGCAACAATTGAAGAAGGATAATCTCTATCAAAGTGAAGATGAATATCGTCAATGATGTTTCCCAAATCTACAATGTAGGACTCCACAAACAAACCTGCAATGTCTATCAAGTAGTCATCCCAAGGAATTATATTTGGAAGACAAGTAATATTCCGCTGCACTAAATCACAAGAAGGCAAAACTGTAGTAATATCTGAATCATTAGGTGCAATATGAATAGGAGGAGATGAAATGCAAGGCTCAAGAATGAGATCACAAGTGAGAACACCCAAGTTCAAGTAACCAAAGTTCTCTGCAAAATCTGAATCCACACAAGAAGTGTGAACTTCATTTGAAGAATCAACCTCATCAATAGGACCAAAATTTGAAAAGGAATACAACCAAGATTCATGATCCACCACCTTAGTTGCAATGATATCTCCACTCTCCAAGTCTTTAATGATAACTGAATCAGTTGTGAATTCCACAGTCTTCCTTGTTTCCCCATGAGTGATTTGATAGATGGAAAGAAGATTATTTATCAAATGAGGTACACACAAAACATCATTGAAGGAGTTATCCCCAATACCAATATATCTTTTCCCAATTACATTCATGTATGTATAATTTCCCATCAAAATCGGTGGCATGTTGCAAGGATCAAATGAAGAGAACATATACTATGAAGATGCCATATGATGAGAAGCTCCTGAATCTAGAACCCATCTCCCTAAATCATGACTTATAGTAGCACAAAGAGATTGTCCTTTACTTGTCCCAAAAATGTGATCCTTCCCTTTATCAAATTCCTTTTCTTTGGAAGAAGTTGAATTAGAAATTAAAGAAGGCAAACTGATTCTATTCTTCTTAAGAAGATGTTTCAATTCATCAATATCCTTCTTCTAACAATGATGTTCATCATGTATTGACTTCTTGAAATATGCACAAAAAAGCTTCTCCTTATATGATTTCTCCTTTGGTGAGGATGTAGAATCGCCATGTTTTGGAGAGGATGATTGTGCTCTATCTTGGTGTGGATTTGTCTTAGACTGCTTTTAGTTCTTGCCTTTTTCTTGATTGCTTTGATTCCCTTTATTAGCCACCAAAGCTTGGGACTTTGCAGACTTGAGTTGAAATTTTATTGCTCATGTATCAACATCTCCTTGAATGCATCAAATAATGGTTGAGTGAATGAGGCACCTGAAGTCAACCAATGGGTGTGAAAGCTAGAACCAAAAGTTGCATACTCTAATGGAAGATTGTCCAACAAATTGTAAACCAATTGAGCATCTTTCTTGTCAATGCCACAATTCTTAATATTTGCTCTTAGCTCATTTTCATTTGTGACATAATCTTGGATTGTATTAAAATACTTGGGATCTGTTGGGTCAAATTTTTTTAAACCCAGTGAGGCTTACAAAATGTGAATTTTCACAGCAATGTGGGAGACAATACCTCTCAGAAGGAAAGATATGATCTCTCTTATTTATAAGGGAAGGCTCCTTCTTTCTACTGCAATTTCTATCTATTTTTTATCTACCTGCTATCTTTACACTAATTTTAGGTTGATATAATAACTTAGTTCTCTTTTTTCAAAACAAGTATTTTTTTAATTTTATATTTAGAATAGAGAAACAAAACAATTTCAACTTGCAGTAATCTTGAAAATCTATGCTAATTGGAAGTAAAGTTTCCATGAAAGTGGAGTCTTCCATTGCTTCCTTTTCTAAAAATGACATAAGGGATGGGTATTTTGTATACAAAGAACTCAAAGTCTCCTTCAAATACACAAAGCCTATCAACCACTGTAACCCAAATATTGATATATTGTGAGCACAAAGTCTTCCAAATATATCACAAAGCTTTCTACTCTAACAAGATAACTCAACAAAGCACAAAGTCTTCACCTTATTATCCACTTAATACACATTTTTTAGTAAGAGATCATAACACAAAGTCAACAATATTTTACTTTATCTCTTTCAACTCAAATACTTTTCACAAAGCAAGATATAATCTCAAAGAAAGTAGAAAAGAATGACATAAGAACATTCCCTCAAACAATAAAGTAGCCCCAAGACACAGATTAGATGCAACTTGTTTTCTTCTTTGATTAAACTTCTTGAATACACTACAAGATCAAATTCTTAGATAGCTTTTCAATTCTGTAGAGTTTCAACGTATTGGCTAAAAGATGTTTATTATAAAAAGATACCTCATATATATAGAAGAGGGATGATGCAAAAAAATAGGAAAAGTTACAACTAATTGTGGCTAAGTCAAAAGTAGAGACCTATTTGACTTTGGACATGTGCAGTCCTACATTTGTACTAATGCATACATGAAATGATGCCTGAGGTGTCGATTGGAATTAAAAAATGCAACTGAGAAAGCATAAAATAATCTAAGTATCTTTATCTTCACATTGATCTCATTCCTGAAATTCTTCAAACTTTTGTAGAACAATTTTCATTTGGGCTTCATCAGGCCCTTGAGTATGACTCCAGTGATGACCTTGACCCATGTAATAGAATCCCCCAAATCAATACAAAATTTCTTATATTTCTTCAAGAGAGAATCTAAGAAATCTAGAATGAACTAAAGATCAACCAGCTTATCAATAGAGGACAAAGAGAAGTCCTCTTTGACAATTTCAGTAGTTAGCAACAAACTAAACTCTTTGATGACCATATCAGATTTTCATCTAGGAAAGTATAGGGAATTTCTGATATTTTATCAACAATCTCCTTCTTTTTATCCATAAATTCCTTTTGATCCTTTCTTAGGTCTTTGATAAGCCGCTCCATAGTATTCATTTGATGCTCCAATGCTTTCTGCTGCTCAACATACATATTTCAAGAAGGAATGACACCCTTTTCTATAAGAACATTTGAGTCAAAATCTTCAAGTTTCAACCATGTATCAAAGTCCTCTTGTGTTTCCAACTCTTGGGAGAAAAGTTCTATAGTTTTTGTAGACACCTAAAATTGTCATGTCTAATTAAATAAATATTTTATTTATTTAATTATCTAAGCCTAATTCTTCTATTAATTAAATAAATCTTTATTTATTTAATTAATTCATTTATCCTCTTCTAGCCTTATTTCTCATTTAAATAAATACATTTATTTATTTAAATTATCCCTTTCCTAAATTAAATAAATATTTTATTTATTTAATTATCCCACTTCTTCTATTAATTAAATAAATCTTTATTTATTTAATTAATTCATTATCTTTTTCCACACATGACACATGTCATTCATCTCTTAATTCCTACACTACCTACCTCTTTCATTATTTTGGTATTTCTTATACCTACCCTCTAATCCTAGCCGACCTCTCTTTTTACACCTCTCAATCTTAACCCTCCATTTCATATTGTGTCTTCTATTTAAGGAGATGCTTTCTTCATTGTCAAACCCTAATCCCTAATGAGACATGCCTAACTACTTGATCAATTGACTAGACTACAATTCTACTTGCAACCACATTCCGTTCTTTGTTGAGCTCTTGTGCATACAAAAATCTGAGAGCAAGTATATCAAGCAAGATCAATGGAGATAGGAAGAATGGAGATCAAAACCCTAGTGGACATGTGATGGTATAATCTTTGTGATTTTGAGTTATTTGCATTGTCTTAGGTAATCTTCATATGTTATGGTGGATCTTTGTTGTTGTTAGGCTAGGGTTTAGTGGTTGAATCCATTTTAGTCTTTCAATATTATTGTTTATTGTTATCCTATTCCTAGCGCATTTATTGCTCCTAAACATGCATTTATGACAAAACTCGAAATGCGTGAAAGTACGAGGAGGTTTTCGGGTACTTACCGGCTCTCCTGCATCGGCTGGTCGCTGGAATCGGCGGACACGGTTGAATCTATGAATGAATGCCATCGCTGCTGACTGCTGCTGCTCTTTTCTCGCTCTGCACTGTGATCTTCTAAGGGTGTGGATGACAATGAGGATGTCTTTTGCCCGTGGTCTATCTTATAGCCTACCCTAGCCCTGGCCTTCATTTCCCGAGTCAGTATTCTTCATCCTGTGACTTTGTCACTTTATCCAATCAGTCCATTCTATCTCGTCTTTCTTATCAAGAGATTGTCTGCACTCTTTCCAGACTTTTTCATCCAATCTCTCGAGGGGGCATATAATTCCTTATTCTGGGGCAACTTTGTATCAGTTCATCTTATTTTCTTTGAAACAACACGACAAGCCGCATTGTCTCAAAGAGGGGCAAAATGTAGAAACCTAAAATTGTCATGTCTAATTAAATAAATATTTTATTTATTTAATTATCTAAGCCTAATTCTTCTATTAATTAAATAAATCTTTATTTATTTAATTAATTCATTTATCCTCTTCTAGCCTTATTTCTCATTTAAATAAATACATTTATTTATTTAAATTATCCCTTTCCTAAATTAAATAAATATTTTATTTATTTAATTATCCCACTTCTTCTATTAATTAAATAAATCTTTATTTATTTAATTAATTCATTATCTTTTTCCACACATGACACATGTCATTCATCTCTTAATTCCTACACTACCTACCTCTTTCATTATTTTGGTATTTCTTATACCTACCCTCTAATCCTAGCCGACCTCTCTTTTTACACCTCTCAATCTTAACCCTCCATTTCATATTGTGTCTTCTATTTAAGGAGATGCTTTCTTCATTGTCAAACCCTAATCCCTAATGAGACATGCCTAACTACTTGATCAATTGACTAGACTACAATTCTACTTGCAACCACATTCCGTTCTTTGTTGAGCTCTTGTGCATACAAAAATCTGAGAGCAAGTATATCAAGCAAGATCAATGGAGATAGGAAGAATGGAGATCAAAACCCTAGTGGACATGTGATGGTATAATCTTTGTGATTTTGAGTTATTTGCATTGTCTTAGGTAATCTTCATATGTTATGGTGGATCTTTGTTGTTGTTAGGCTAGGGTTTAGTGGTTGAATCCATTTTAGTCTTTCAATATTATTGTTTATTGTTATCCATTTTCACCATATACAGTTTTAACCACCTCAGTTTTCATAGTTTCAAGATTATTGACTATGGTGACGACTAAACTCAAGAGCCACGTTCCTTGACTGAGCATTCTATCCATCCATTCACCCGTTGCTCTGCTCAATGAAGCTACTTGGTTGTCTCTCTTCATGACCTCTTCATATAGTGATGAAGTCACTAGTTTAATTGCTTCAGAGGACTTGGTCACCTTGATTAGAACAGTAGTGAGTTGTTCAACTTGTTCTTTAAGTTTATCTTTGTGGATTTTGTCCTCATCATATCTATCAATGAGAGCATCTAGAGATATTTGAATATCTCCTTTGATAGAGTCATGAGTTTTTTTGCCCAAATCAATCCTACTAATAGTATAATCTAAGTCCTAAACTTGATCCATGTCCTTATCAGTAGGAGGAATGACAATCTTTGCATATTTGTTCTTAGCTTTATCTACCTTTATCCTTGATAAGGTCTTGGATTTCTTGGTAGTCTTAGGATTGGTGGAGATGAGATGATTGAAATAAAAATCATGTGGATAAACAACTTGTTTATTCCTCTTAGGATCATTGGAGAACAACCATGGTGGTAAGGAAGAATCATCATCAACACATGTGACTAAAGCTTGAGAGAGATTTGTTTGTTCCTGAGAAGTAGTAGCCACAATAGGTGAAGTTGTAGTAACTATGATGGGAGGATTTTCAAGAGATAACTCATTAGGTCTAGGACCAGTCTCTGTCATGAATTTATCAAATTCATCTAGCATGGTGGCTGATACCTCAGACAAATTTGGAAAGGTAGAGAAAACATTCTCAATATTATCATGTGGGGTATCTAAAGCAGACTCATTGGTACTACTGGAAGGAATACGAACAATTTTACTAGGAGTAACACAAGTGAGAATAGATCCAAAATTTTATGATTCAATGGTAGAAACAGGAGCATGAACCATGGTTGAGGAAGAAAGTGATACATGTGGAAGGGACTCATGGAACTAATCTGAGTGAGAAGTCTTGGAAGATCATGGTAATCCCTCTTCATCATATTCATCGTCATGTTCCTTATTTCCCTCCTCCTCATCTTCAAGTTTATCAACATCAATAAGCTCTAGATCAAAAGATTCACCATCCAAATTCTCACCTTGTACCTCAATCTCTTTTTCCTCCCGAACACTTGAAATGGATGGTTCTCCTTGGACTTTTCCTTTGTTATCCCCAACTATGAATCTCAACTTTAACATGTCTGCGCAACCTTATTTTAGGGTCATCACATCTTATTAACATTTCTTCTATGGCACACATTTGATCTTTATCATATGTTGACATCATGTCATTCTTTTTCATTTCTTCCCTATTCGATTCTAATCTCTTGCATTTTGAATTAGGTCTTGTCTGTATCATTTTTGAATTGCAATCATTTGTTATGCTCAATTTTGTCATGTCAGTTGGACATCATCAATCCTGATTGGTGTCAAACTAGGGTTTTGTCTTGGATTTCAATCATTTTTAATCAATTTTCAATCATCTTCAATCAATTTTGATCATTTTAGTTCCCCTTTCAATTGTGAATTATCAGTCAATCTTGTCAAATTGCGATCAGTTCATCATCGATCTTTGTCAATATCAATATCATGTCATCCTTCATTAAGTTGACCTTTTATCAGTCTTTGATAGATTTATCATCGATCTCAATCAATCATCAATCTTCGTCAATTTTGGATCGATTAGTCATTGATCGTTTATCAATTGTCATCTATCAATTTTATCCTTTTGTCAATCTTGATCAATTTGTGATTGATCTTCGTCAATCAATTAGTATCAGTTTCTTGTCATTATCAAATTCCTCGTCATTTTGTCCTTTGAATTGCAATCTTTATCATTTATTGGCTTCGATCTTGTCTTAACCTAATCTCATTTCTAATTTATCCATTAGGGTTTTATGATTTGTTCATTTAATCCCATTAACATTTCTCTTTAGGTTAAGGGTTAATTTCATTTATCCTAAGTCTTTCATGTCATAATTAAATAAATCATTTAATTGGCTAATTTTTATTTTTGTGAGTTAATTAATAAATGTGAATTTATTAATTAATGTCACCTAATTCGTAATTTCTTAATTTTCTAATTTTCTTTTTTCTACCTAATTACTAATTTTTGAATTTCAATTCCCACTAATTCCCCCCCCTAATTTTCTCCCCTAATTAGCTCCTCTTTTCATGCTCAATCATGTCATAAAATTAAAGCTGTTTTTTCTCAATTTGTTTTTCAATCATGAAGCTAATTTGTTTCCACCTTTTTTCTCAAATTATGAAAGAAAATTTTGTGGTCAATTTATCATAATTTGGAGGCTTAAATCTCTCAAATTGTCATTCATTTTGCATAGAAACTTGTCAATTAATTTATCATAATCATGTCATTCAATCATGCCAAATTTCAAATTTTTTGCCCTTTTCGAATGCTTGTCAATTTTGGAGATTTTTGTCTTATAAACTCAGCTCCTTTTTTGATTAATTTCTAACCACATTTCGAGTGACCTTATGCTGTGATTTTCATCCCATAATCCTTTTGCTTTTCACTTGCATTTGTGTTTGTAGGTGATATCCACATCCAATTTGAAGGTAAAAGAATAACAATGGAGATCAATGGAGGCAACATCTACATTTTGGTTTGTGCTTTCTTTCGATGTTTTGTCTTTCATTCTTCTACTGATTGAATTGAGAATTTTTATCATAGCTAATTAGGTTTGTGGTTGCCTAATTCTGTGCTTTTGAAGCTTTTTCATGAATTCCTAGTTACAGAGCCTTCTGAGGAGTAGTAGGATCTTGTTTGTTTTTTGTTCTAATATCTGACCTTTTGCCAACAGGTTCAACATTATCATCATCAGAACCAATAGAGAAAGGCTTCAACTGGATTCCTTTGCAAGAAAGCCAAACATTAGTATTCACAAGAATACTTTGGAATCTTTATTTGATGGATGTTACCTCTTTCTGTGACCATTGAATGATTGGAAAGGGTGTTGATGAAACTTTCCTTTCTACATAGACAAGGTCAAGAAAACTACCATCACCCTCAAGATCATCTACAATATCTGCAAGGTGAAGCTCATGAATTTGGTCAACTGTGAGCCGACAATAATCAAGCTTCCTGATATCGTGCTTTGTCCTCCAATCAATCTAGATGTCTTCAATACAGTGTACATGGACATATGATTTCTTCAATTTATTCCTCATTCCTCTATTTCCAAAGTCTCTCCTTGCCTTGAATAATTTCATAGTTACTCATCTCATTTCTTCTTCCATTGACCTTGCCTTGAAGATTGAGT
This sequence comes from Cryptomeria japonica, assembly GCF_030272615.1. Classification (NCBI taxonomy): domain Eukaryota; kingdom Viridiplantae; phylum Streptophyta; class Pinopsida; order Cupressales; family Cupressaceae; genus Cryptomeria; species Cryptomeria japonica. The sequence continues at coordinate 374,299,495 of NC_081405.1, forward strand.
ACCTACCAATAGTCAATGAGAAATTTGAACCCGTCTTATGTGAACCAGATTGTGCCTCATGTACTGCCACCATTTGACTAGCCAATTCCATCAAGATAATTTTATCCGATGGATACCTTAAGAGCATAAAAGGTTCACCATTAAAGCATCCAACCCTAAGATAATTGAAGGTAGAGAACTGTAGTAACATAAATCTATACTCATTCACTTCTTCCCATGCATGATCTGACACACTTGCATAAATATTTGTTTAGCATGCATATGTGATGGCCCCTTTGAAAATGATGGAAATTGTTCTTCAATACCAATTGGGAATAGTATTCATATACAATAACTTGTCTTTTGTCTCCTGATGCAGACAAACCTAGGAAATGTCTCATAGAAGTTTCTACGTACACCAAATAAGATGTCATATAGAACTTAAGGGTAGTTGATACCTTAGTGAGTTGCTCACATATGGCATCACTTATTTACTTGCCCCAAAACATCTTCTCCTTATTTTTCCTAATGACATGGATGTACTGATACAACCATTCATAATAGGTATTTTGAAGTAGGAAGTCCCTTCACCTTGCTCAGAGAGTAGCCAATTCATTGACCTCTTCAATAAGATCACTTCTATGAAAGGTTTTTGGCCACCTGGCAATTATAGGTCTTGAGGTCCTTAACCAATTGTCAATCATATTTCATTTGCACTTATATGAATTCATGCCATAGTAAGCTTGTGCCAATTGCATGGTGATATCAAAATACTTTTCAATGTTTGGACAATTGAAGATAGTGTCGAAGAATTCTTCATCAAGCCTGATTAATTTCTTTCCATTAGTATCCTTCACGCTCCTGCTAATAGGATCAAAATGATTTGCAACCACAAGAACAAATTCAGGATCCTGAGCAGACATTGGGAATGCTGAGACCAGTTGAATACCAATATTTATAGTAAGCTCCATCTTATAGTATGAGGGTGGCTGCTCAATCCTCTTGAGAAATTCTGCTAGGTCTACATGACCTATTTTAGTATCCCTTATATGATCAATATTTGAGGACATTGATGAAGGTGGGAAGACCAGATGTGGATCTTGCTTCTTGAACTTCATGGTCTTCTTGCCTGGAGATGGTTCTATCATATGTACAAGAATGACACTAGAGCATAAAACAATCATCAATGCTTGAGAAGAACAATCATCAATCATCTTGATCATTTGAACCAAATAGGATCATATTTGTGTTAAATTTGGTATCATTAGGGTTAAAAAAACCCTCATTGTATCATGGTAGAACAAATGTAAATTGGGCCTACAAACCTTATTTACATGTGTGTGCAATTGGTGAAATTTTGCTTCATAGGCCTAATTTACACTTAAGGTTAAGTGTGGCTCAAAGGTGCATTTCTGGTTCGTAGACACAAACTACACTTGAAAAACAAAAATAAAGACCACGTGTAGTTCGGGTCTATGAATCCGAACTGTACTTAGGAAAAACATATCCTTTGTGTAGATCGGTCTCGTGGATCTGAACTACACCTAAACATTGCTTTTGATAGAATAGGTGTAGTTTGGACCTACTGGCTTGTCATAGACCATGAAAGGGAGGAGAGTGGTGGTGAAGTTTGGGTTTGTAAACCCAAACACCACCACTAATTGATGTGGTTCAGGTTTATAAACTTGAACGCCACCAAACACATTTTGCAAAGGTATATGAACGTAATTCCATTTAGGTTCATCAACCCAAATAGAACCAAGCCAGTGGTGTTGTTCAGGTCAATAAAGCCAAATAATATCATTCACACGACATATGATGTAGAGTAAGGTGGTATTCGGGTAGGGCACTGAGAGACAATAAAAATATATGAAACCCAAAATACCATATAAAACAATGTGGTTTGGGTTTATAAACCCAACCACACTATATAGATGCATTCCAAAATAGAATGCCCTAGCTAGGGCACGAAAAGAAGGACTAATAAGGAAAACGAATGAAAAGGACTCACCGATAAAAATAGAAGGATCTCTGCAACTTTAGAGAAAAAAAATTTCTCCACGAATTTGCCTCAAGCAAAGCAACATATCAACAAGAAGAAATGCGAGCCAAAAAGACTTAAAATGAAATAAAAGACTCCTAAACTGAATTGGAAAAGGGAACATTAATATCACACAAAGTGTCATTAATAGGTGCAAGTCGGCTTCATAAACCCGATTCACACTTATCACTAAGACAAGGTGCATTTCGGGTTCATGAACCCAAATTGTACCTTGGTGCAAAAGGAAAGGCACATAGGGAGGTGTAAATCAGGTTTACAAACCCGATTTGCACCTAAAAAGTCAAAATGGTGTAAATTGGTTTATAGTTAATGTGCTAGGAACTCTAATATACTGACTGCACACGAGGTGATATAATCATCTCAAAATGTATGCATAGAGCTATTGCACCACAAATGGGCCAACAATTTGTAGGGTTACCCCAATGTTTCCAAATTGGGGATAATGAGATCCAACAATGTGAGTTCATTGTCAAGCTTATAGCCCCTAATCTCATTAACTTGACTATACAATTTCTCATAAATATCCCAAGCACCCTTGACTATAGTACATTTCTCAATGTGAAAAATGAGGTCATCTGATAGATAATTTCTCAAAGTTTCAAGAGCCATAAAATTTTTAGTGAGCCATTCCAATTGAGCATTAGGTGCTATAATTGTTCCATTTATATAATGAATGAGTCTTTTTTTATTAGCTTACTCCATGCTTTAATTTTCCATGATGCATAATTATGTGGAGTTAAAAGTGGAAATATAGGACAACCCATAGAAACAAAATGAAAGAGCACAATATAGAGAGATACACAATCACACAAGACACTCCCCCAAATTCACTCAATCAAAATAAAAAAAATAAAAAAATAATAATAAAATAAAAATAAAAATAAAAATGATGATTTGACACTTTATACTTTGTGCACAATGGGCTAGTTGCAAACAAACACAAAGTGGGTTTCTAATTTCAGAATTACAACTGCCTCAAATAGGCTATACAAGAATTAAACCAATAATGCAAGAGATCTAAAATAATATTCAAGCAAGTTACAAGAACCAAATGTGCCAAAAAGGGCCAAATACTAAAAGTACAATTTCTACTCAAAATGGTGAAAAACTGATAGCACCACATGAAAGTAGACAAAAAATTATGCACTTAAAAAAATGGCACCTGAAAAGGAGGTTGTATGAGCTTGAATGGAGCCTCAAAAATTGTAGAATCAAGGATTGGATAGGTAGAGTTGTAAAAAACAAAATTCTAAAAACATTGTTCGTTGAAATCAGAAAATAACCACACCACTGCGGAGAGCACAAAAATTTAGCCCAAATAAAAAAATGCACTAAAAAACACCTCAAATTGACCAAGATATGAGCCTCTAAAGTTGGACTGTAAAATTAAAATTCTCATTGGAGAGGGGTCCAAAATTTCAAATTTTTTGTTGATGTAGTGCTGATGTTAGCATTTTACTAGTTTAAATTTGATGGTCGTATGACCATCATGGCCAAAAATACTTGCTTGTACAGACTACATAGATTCGATGACGTGGCCCAATGAAAATTTGACATGTGGCGTACAGTTGCTGATTGGGTAGGTATGAATTGTACAGAGGCCCTGACATGGCAAGCTGACTGTGTTTTTGTACGCTGATGTGGCATTGAGTTGGTAGACTATACGATGACTAGATTGCTTACATGGCACTGATGCAGGGTCTTATTGTGCTCTTACGGGTGAATCAAAAGGTGCCACTTGTGCGATGATGTGTGTAGGATTGGCAAATAAAAGAGTGCCACATGGCATTGTCTGCAAAGAAAAGCACCCCATGGGCGTATGAACTAGTGTTGCATGACCCTGTTGGTACTCTCTTTGCAAGCTGAAGGTGCTTTGGAGGTGATAGATGCTGGGTAGGGTAGAGGTTGAAGCGGTGGCATCACGAAAGGCGAGTCGAAGGTGCCGACTGAGAAAAATTGCACGGTTAGCTAGAGAGTAAGGGGTGCCAAGAAAACAACCAACGGCTGGAAGAAAGAGTACAACGACCCCTACATAAAACAAATGTGGTTGTACGATGGGGGGAGGGAACACAAACCCCCTCACAAATAAACTTTTGACTTTTAAATAAAGCAACTTTTCACAACATAAAAAAAAAAGTGAAAATAATTCTTTTTTTATAAAAAATTCATAGATTTTTGTTTTTGAAAAATTGTATCGTACGACTCAAATAGGGAAAATTTTTCTTGCAAAACCCCGAAATTGACTTTCACCAAAAATAGGCAAATTTATACTCAAAATTCATGGAAACAACCTCCCGGACTCAATGGTGAGGTCAAAATTGATGTAGGATGCTCCGAAATATGTTGCTCCTCAGATTGGAAAGATGAATGCTCTAAGATCTCTCAAAAAAGACTACTAAATGAAGCTCCAATGGCTTTGATACCATGTAAGAATTTGCCAAAAAGAAGCCAAGATCAAGTGTTCAATGAATAACACAACCGAGAGAAACACAATATGGATAAGAACAAACTGTATTCTCATCAAGATACAAAATACCATCAATTGGATCATTACATACAATGTAGATGAGCCTACTTATAAAGGCAATCACATAAGGATATGCGAGCACACAATCATGACATGTGACTCAATGAGAAACAAGGCTAGTTGAGAGTAGGTAGGAGAAATAATAAAGTATTTCACAAGAGGTGGATCACCCACTGAAGGTGGAATGTAACAACACGATAAGACCACAAAAGGTGGAATTTCTTCTACAAGCAACTTCCCTATGTGCACACTTCCCTAAGTGTCTTGTATCCAAACTGCTATCAAATGCATTATTGTAACTCAACTTAAGTAAAGTGTAATTATGAGACATAATTTACACCGACATGTACAATGAGGTGCTTATAAAGAAAGCACATCTAGCTAAATTTAGGAGAACTAAAGTGCAAGCATGAGGAGCTAAATATAGATCAACTCTAGCTAAACTAGATGCATAAAATCCAATGTAGGTGCAAAAATAAAATAAGAACTCCTAAGTGAACTTAAACAAAAAAATAAAAAAGCATAACCAGTAAAAAAACAACTAATAGCTAAATATGCTCTAACAATTTTTGCTCTCTTAAGCGATTTAAAAAAAAAGATAAGTACTACCATTACGGGGGTAGCTTCTTTATATTAGATAATTAATTAAAGTCTTAAATTCTCAGCTTGTCTTCCTTGAAGAATAAGTCCTTGTTTGTAGCAAAACCCAAATTTGTCGAACCAAACTCATTGTCAATCATAACACATGATTTAAATGTTTCCCAAGTTTTTTTCTTTGTATGTGTAACAAATTTATTTGATTTATCTCATAGGATATAATTACACTTCACTTAAGCTTACATGAGGAAATGCATAGGAGTAGTTATTTATGAAGGGTGGTTTATTTATGCTTAAGCTTACTTGTCCTTTCCTAGGATGAATAGTTATTTATGAAGAGTGGTTTATTTCTAACTAACTCATACTTACCCTTGCATCTCATTGGGCCACATATCATTATTGTGTGTTCTCATTCCCTTTTGCCTTGCCTATATAAGCAAGCTTATGTACATTGTTGGTTGATTGTGCTATTTGCATCTTGACAAGAATATAGTTTGTTCTTGTCTGTATTGTTCTCTCTTGTTTGTGTTATTTAATTGGCCTCTAGATCTTCGGTTGCTATAGTCAATTCTTACATGGTATCTGAGCCTATAGGGTAACATTAATATTCGGCTTTGGAGAGATCTTGGTGCATTTGAAGGTTGGAATATTGAGAGATTTAGGGTGAAGCACATTTTAAGAGAATCTTACGCCAAATCTAAGCCCACCATTGTGTTGGAAAGGTCGTTTCCACGAATTTTGACTGTAAATTTGTTTATATAACGTGAAAGTTGATTTTGGGGTAAAATCTTTTTTGCAGGTGGGTCGTACAACCCTACTTAAGTACACAATATGATTTAAAAATAATAATTATATTTTTTTGTGTATTTTCATTTATTTATCGCAAAAAAATTTAATTGGAAAAATTTATTTGAAAAAAAATGAAACAAACAATTTTTTTTTCTTTTCGAAGTCAAGTTCTTTTTTGCAAGGTGGTCATACCCTATGTAGACACCCTACCCCCGTAGTCCACCTGTCTTTGTGTTTACCAACCCCTTCGTACCGGCCTTTCTCCTGGTAGCCTCTGTAGATTGCACCCTTTGACCACTAGTGTCCTTCTAGCCCCATCGTTCCTCTGACCCTCTTCGGTGGCTGTGTCTCCAGTAGACTCATTACCCCTAGTGACCTGCCTGATCTCTATGCTTCGATGACTCTCACCTTTGACACCAACTCCCGGCTATGGTGCCAACTCCCAACAATTTTTGATGGTGGCACTTCCTGGAAATGACAGTGTTGACTTTCTTCTCGATGTTGCAATCTCTTATAGCTTCCTATGTGGCACAATCTTTGACGACATCGCACCGATTGTCGTATCCACCTCTGGTCTTGATAGTCTACCACTTAGTGAAACATGTCACACTTCTATTCACAAGCTGCCATATCAACATATTTGCACAACCAACGACTTTGTTTGTGATGCACAGGCGCCAGATCAAACATCCATAAAGATGTGTGGCAGTTTCTAATTAGTCATACTTGCCACATCATTTGTTGATGTCATCATTTGTACAACTCAGTTAGTGAGTTAGTACTACCACATCAACTAGTCTATACTACCACATCAACACCATGCCACTAGTCCGTACCATACAAATGTGCACACAAGTAAGAGTGTTTTTGGCACGATGGTCAGACAACTGTCAAATTTGATCACACATTTTTTGATATCAACACTACATCAACATTTTTTTGAAAGTTGGCATCCTTGTTCATTGAGCTTTTCAGTTTTACAGTACAAATTTGAAGGCTAATATCTTGGTCAATTTTAAGGCCGTTTTTAGTGCAATTTAAAATAAATAAATTATTTAGGCTGTTTTTTGTGTACATCGTTGTGCTGTGTTTAATTTCTAATTTTGGTGGACAAATTTTCCCATTTTTTTTAGTTTTTCACAATTGTACCTCTTCAATCCTTGTTTCTGCAACTTCCAAGGCTTCGTTTAGGCTTATACGACCTCCTTTTCAACTGCCATTTTTTTTTGAAAGTGCATAATTGTTTTTCTGCTTTTCTATGGTGCCATAGGTTTTTTATCATTGAAAGTAGAAATATCACTTTTAGAACTTGGTCTTTTTTGGCCTATTTTGACATATGTAATGCTTAGATCTCACAATAGTCTTTTTGCATTAGTGATTTGAGTTTTTTCTATCCTATTTGACGTAATTTAAGTAACTGAAATTAGAAGTCCACCTTGCCTTGGTTTGCAAGTGGCTCATTGTACACGTACTAAGTATAAAGTGCCAACTCATCTTTTTTTTTTGGGGGTGGGGGGTTCTTTGATTGAGTAAATTTGGAGGGGTGTCTTGTGTGATTGTCCCTAGATATCTATCTCTTGTGATCTTTCATTTTTAGTTATGGGTTCTCCTAAATTTCCACTTCTAACTCCATATAATTATACATCATGAAAAATTAAAGCATGGAGTAAATTAATGGAAAAATGACTAACTCATTACATTGATAGAACTATTGAAGGACCACCAGATCCTAAAGCTAATCCAAATGAACAAATGGAATGGATCACTAAGAATACTATGGATCTTAGAAGATTCAGGAAGTATGTATCTAATGATCTTATCTTTCACGTTGATAGGTGTAAGACAATCAAAGATGCTTGGGAAAAGTTTGCTCAATTGTATGGCCAAGTTGATGAGATTAGGGGCTATAAGATTGACAATGAACTCACAATGTTGGAGCCCAAGGATTTTGATACAATCTAAGACTATGTAACTAAAGCAACTGAGCTAAGAGCAAAACTCAAGGATTGTCGTATTGACAAGAAGGATGCACAATTGGTATACCATTTGTTGGAAAATCTTCCATCAAAGTATGCAACCATTGTTTCTAGTTTCCAAACACATCAGTTGACTTCAAACATTTCTTTTATTACACCATCATTTGATGCATTCATAGAAATGTTGATGCTTGAGCAAGTAAAGTTGATCACCATGGGGATTCTCAAGTCTTTAGAGTCAAAAAATTTGGTGGCTAATCAAGGGAATCAAAGGAATCAAGAAAAAAGAAATAAATAGAAGCAATCTAAGCCAAAACCACACTAGGATAGAGCATAATCATCCTCTCCACAATAAGGCAATTCTGCACCTTCTTCTAAGAGGGAAAATTCAACCAAGAATGAGAAACCAACTTGTTCATATTGTAAGAAAGTTTATTATTATGAAAATCATTACCACTCCAAGCAAATTTATGAGTTGAAAAACATCATCAATAAGAACACCATCAATTTTCCATCCACCTACAAGATGAAGGATTCATCTCCTTCCACTTCCTCACAATCAAAAGGAAAAGGGCAAGCATTTGTGGTAACTACAAGTTCTTCATAACAATGGATACTTGACTCAGGTGCCTCTCATCACATGGGTTCTACAAGGGAATAGTTTTTCATTGGATCCATCCAAGGTGCCTCACATTTTCATAGGGGATGATACACAAGTGGATGATGGAACATTTGAGAATGTTCTCTATGTTCCTAACTTGAGCACATCCTTTCTTTCAATCTAACAAATTACTCACTTTGGAAATGGAAATAAAGTTGAGTTTCTACTTGATTCAATTATGGTCAAAGAACTTGAGAAAAATGCCTTGGTAGCAGTGATACAAGCAAATCATAACACCCAACTTGATTCATTCTCCCACTTTGTGCCTCTATCTCTTTCTACAACCTTGCTCACTCAATCAAATTCAGAAAGTAAGTTATGGCATGAGTGGTTTGGACATCTCAATTACCGTTATCTTTAGCAACTTAGCTCCAAGGATATGGTCACAAAATCCCTCAAATTAGCTTTTCAAATGGTGTAGTTCAGTTTGTTCCATGGGCAAGCATCTCGAAGAGAAGTTTGACAAAGGAAACTTTTGGAGAGCTTTGAAAGTTCTTCAATTGGTTCACAGTGGTGTAGAAGGTCCATTTCCAGTGCCATCATTTAGTAAGGCCTGCTATATCCTCACCTTCATTGATGACTAATCTCACTTCACTTGGGTCTACTTGGCTGCAAGAGTGAAGTGTTTGATAAGTTTATAGAAAGTAATCAAGGAAACAAGTCAAGATTCTATGCATAGACAATGGAAAGGAATGTGTAAATAATAGACTTGAGGAATTTTTCACTCTTGATGGGATTGATCTTAAATACTTAGTTGCCTACACTCGACAACAAAATGAGGTTGCAAAAAGGAAGAATATAACGTTGAAGGAGATGACTAGTTACATGATTCATGCTCATTCTCTTGGACCAAATGTTTGGGTAGAAGCTATTTTTTGTGCCACACACATCCAAAGTTGGGTTCCCCACAAGTCATTGAAAGGTATGTCTCCTTTTGAGGCTTGGTGTGGTAGAAAACCATTTGTGAGACACTTCAGAGTTTTTGGTTGTCCAGCATGGGCACACATACCTCCACAGTAGAGAAAGGCATTGGAACCTTAGAATAGGCCTTGCATCCTTGTTGGATATACTAAGGGTGTCAAGGCATATAGAATTTTCGATCCAAAGACATATTAGTTATTCATTGAGTGGAGTGTTCACTTTGAGGAAAGATCTCCTAGATTGGCTTCTAATCCTCCTCATCCTTCCTCCATAGTGGAAAGTCATGATAGTGACTCAGATGATGATTCCACCTCAACTCTAACTTGTAGGATCACACCTCAACAAGAACCACTTGAAGTTGAGGAAACTCATCCTTTATCTCCTACAAGACCTCATTGGGCTTGACAAATTCTTGAGTTAGCAGGTCCTCTTGTTGGGGATCCTTTAGACACTCAAAGGACTAGGTCACAACATTAGCATCCTCCACATGCTTAAATTGCTAGTGCTTCCAATCCACAATCCTTTTAGGAAGCATGAATATTTCTTGAGTGGGACTCAACCATGGAGGAAGAGTATAGTTCTTTGATGAGGAACAATACATGGGATTTAGTTCCTCTCTCTAAGGGGAGAAAGATGGTTTTATGTAAGTGGACCTATCAGACTAAGTTTATAGTAGATGGAAGTGTGGATAAGTGCAAATCTTGACTTGTAGCAAAAGGTTTCTCATAGGTTCCTGGTGTTGATTATATAGATACTTTTGCTCTCATAGCTAAGATGAACTCCATTCACTTGACACTTTCTATTGTTGTAGCTCATGGTTGGGATGTACATCAGATGTATGTGAAGAGTGCATTTCTTCATGGGGATCTTCAGGAGGAGATTTACATGGAGCAGCCATAGGGATTCATCAAGGAATTCTTCTTTGGTTTGCAGATTGAGGAAGTCTATCTATGGTCTCAAGTAGGACCCTAAGGGTTGGTATGCCAAGATGGATTCCTTTCTTCTCTCAACATGATTCACTAAGTGTCATTTAGATCCGAATGTCGATATTTTGTGACAAGATGACTCCCATTTTCTACTTGTGCACTACTTTCTTGAGATTGAAATATCACAGTCTTCTTCCAGGATCACTCTTTCTTAGCCCAAGTATGCTCTTGATCTTCTAGCTCACTTCCACATGGTTTATTGTAACCTACAACAACTCCCTTTCTTTTAGGAGCAAATCTTGAGGCTAAGTGTTCCACTCCACTTGTTGATGCCATAATGTATCATCAACTTGTTGGGACTCTCATCTACTCGACTCACACTCGCCCTGATATTTCCTTTATAGTTGGCATGGTTTGGCACTTTATGCAGGAACCACATGAGCTTAATTGGAAAGATGACAAAGGCATCTTGCATGCATACATGGTACATATCAATTTGGGTTTCATTATGTAGTAGGTACAAGAATCACCTTGGTTGGTTACATAGACACCAATTGGGCTAGCGATCTTGATGATCGTAAGTCCACTTCAGGCTACAACTTTCATCTTATATCTAACCCCATTTGTTGGTAGAGTAAGAAGCAACATGTTATTGCTCTTTCTTTGACTGAGATTGAGTATCAAGGGGTTGTTAAGGTATCTACTAAGGCTATCTGGATTCAAAATATTGTATCAGAGTTTGGCTTGACCACTCAATGACCTATAGTCCTTCATTGTGACAATCTGAGTGCAATTTAGATCTTGAAGAACCTGGTTCACTATTAGAGGACCAAACACATTGCGATCCATATGCACTACATCAGAGAGTTGACACAAGAGCAAGCCATTGATTTGCAATATTGTCCTACAATAGAGAATATTGTAGACATCTTCACCAAACCCTTCACTGAGAGTAAGTTTCATCAGTTGCGAGCTCTCTTAGGGGTGCAAGATATTTAATTAGGGGGGTTAGTTGAGTTATCTATTCTCTCTTATGGGGGGGAATTTTTCCTCACTCAAGGTTTTGTCTTTCTCATTCTTCTTTGAGATTTATTTTGCATGTTCATATCTCATTTGGGTTTTTCTTTTCCTATTGGGTTTTCTCCCTTTCTTCATTTGTGAGAGATTGCATTTCATTTGTACATGGGTACCTATCATGGCCTAGTAGTTGGGACCCATATTGCATTGTTAGCTTGAGTATATGTTCTCCTAAGTTTAACTTAAGGGGGGTGTTGGTGTAATTAATTTATTTAATTTTTCTCCAGGGATATAATTAAACTTTACCTAAGCTTACTGAGGGAATTGCATAGGAGTAGTTGGAGTATTTTCACTTTAGGTGGACTTATCCTTTCCTAGGATGCATTGTTATTTGTGAAGGGATGTTGAGTTCTAACTAACTTCTACCTAACCTTGCATCTCATTGGGCAATATATCAATATTGTGTTCTCTATTCCCTTTTGCCTTGCCTATATAAGAAAGCTCGTGTACATTGTTGGTTGATCATGCTATTTGCACCTTGATGTGAATACAATTTGTTCTTGTCTATATTATTCTCTGTTGTTTGTACTATTCAATTGGCCTCTATATATTTGTTTGCTATTGTCAATTCTTACATTCTTAAATGAAAAATATTTAATAAACACATTTTTAAAAATTTAAAATATTTGATAGTTTAATCATCCAACACAATATCACATTCATATTCTAGACATGCATGAGAGAGAGAGAGAGGATAAAATCTTGAGGAAGCATGTATAAGCATATAAAACCATAGGTAAGCATTAATCTTTATGTAATGGAGGGAATTTTCCACCTCAAGGATGATGCGCCCTTGAGGAAAAATTGTCCTTTCGATTACCTCTGCGAACTGGCGCTAAGATGAGCCAGGGGATAAAATAATGAACCAAGACAATTGCCCACAATTTGGGATTCATAGATGATCATGTCAAGCCTTTATCCCTAGGATGAGTGCATGGAGTTGGGACACCAGTGCGGCATGCTATCATCTTGTACGGAAGAAGTACAAAACACATACAAAAACTTTCGAATACATGGACAATATAATAAAACACAAAAAAAATGAATGAAGGAAGCTAAAAGTTGCAAGATGTGAAATGACTAAAATAAAACAAAAGGAAAGGGGAAGGATGAAAACACTCACAATCGGTCCATAATTGAAGCCTCCCCTTAAATGACGATCCTCTCACCTCCGTGAACCTACACACAAGCAAGAAGGGAAAATGTTGGGGTTGTGTTTTGGAGCCTGCCTAAGTCAGACCCTCGTTTTGGTGTTTCCACCTCCAAGGACAACCCAAGAAAGCCACGAGAAAGATAACTGATAAAGAGAATAACAATGTAACATGAAATTGGAAATAAAGTTGATAAATATGAAAGAAAGAAGATAAAGATAACTCCCCTATCACGAACAAAGATTGGAATGCTTGGTAGTGCTACAAAAATGGTGGAATGGCTTCAAGTTTTCTCCAAGAGATCAACTTGCAAGAAACAATTAACCAAATTGCCAAAAATGTCCTCCCAAATGCTTCCCAAGTGAGAGATATAGAGCCAAGAAGAAATTTAGATGTCGGTGGGTTCATACAGAGGCATTACAATTCCTTTCGGGCGCAAGTGTAATGCTCAAACGACCACCTGCAGACTATCAGATTCGTGGGACACTAGTGCACCGTACGGACATCTCCGAGCCGTGCTTGTGTCCCCGAAGGTGACAGGTTGGCAGAGCTAGTAATGCTTTGGCCAGAGTTGACATGGATGGTCTGAGAGGACAAAAGGATAAGATGGTGGATCTCGACCTCCGATGACATGGAGGAAAAGTGCCATTTGTCTCATTAATTACAAGGGATAATATTTTTGATATTACATTTTGCCCCCACTTTAGCGAGCCTGCCTTTGCTGAGGTATGCGAAGCTAAAGTAGAGGAAGATACAGAGAAAGAACAGTCACGATAGGGAGACAAATTTTTGTTGATCAGACAAGGTTGCCCCCAATGAGATGATGTGGAGATTTGGTACAGATGTTGCTATTTGGTACATCTCAAACATACTAGTTGCAAACTAGTGTGATGGATGGTAAGATAAAGAAATGGATAAGATAGCATAACAAAAACAAACCTCGCTCAAGAGGAAATCCCCTGGATACGAAAAGATATGAGATGAGCAACCGCCATTGGTATAAAATATGCTGGTATGGGTAGCAAGATGAGTTATAATAGGTGGCCATACAATAGGGTGTGATATGCCGGTATGGATAACCATATGATAGGACAGATAAAGATAGATTTTGATGGCATGAGTAATGACACGCTAGATAGCCATGCGGTAGGGCAGAAAAAGATAGATTTGCCGGCATGGGTAGCGACACACTAGATATCCATGTGATAGGGTAGATAAATTTTGTAAGTAGTAGATTGTTGGAAATGTCAAGGAATTGATTATGTGTTGCATTGATGTTTTATCATTGATGTCAACACTAGCTACGTTGGCTGTTTACCAGTATCTGTTTGGTCTCGGTAGGATGATTGGTTTCTGGTTGATAAGATCATGTTGATCCAATATGCTCTGGTATGCTTTGGTCTATGAAATTGGTTATTCATGTGTTCCTGATGTGTATCACATTCAGTTGGTTTGGGAGTTGATGATCCGGAAGCTATCACTTTTTCTAGTAAGTCTTTTGGTTACCGGTAAGGGTTTTACCGATAGAGCTTTTTTGAAGATATTTTAATGAATCCTATAAGTGGTGTTGGTGCGATTTCTAGAAGGTTATTTAGATGCTGATGGTTATCATATTCGTGTTCCAGTTGTTCATGATTTTTCATTTGGCTTATGGCAACCTATTATAGGTTTGGTGGTTATTTTGCTAGGTTATGGACCAGTTTATGTAACGTGTGGGTTGATGCTCTCGATGCATTACCAGTTGGATTCATTCATTGGATTATATTGTTTCAATCTTAGGCCAACTTGGTTGATCATTAGATTGCAGGTTTAAGTTATGAATTTATTGTATTATCTTTTAGGTGGCCGACCTAATTGTTTAGGTTCCGAGTTGGCATAAATATGATGTAAGATCTCTTTGTAGAGCATGAGATCATGTATGGTATGGGTTATGGGATTATCTATATGCGAACAATGTTGTAATCATGTGTAGAGGTTTTGATCGATCATAGGTGATCGAATTGGGTTTATGGAAGAGGTTTAAGGCCTCCGGTATTGAGCTTAACTGGAACTATACTCAGGCATGGGAGATGCTATACTTGCAGTTCAATCTTCATTTCGAATTGTTGTCTGATGTTTTCTGTAGTCAGTGAGACTCCTTTTGTGATGAGCAATGTGTTCTAGAATGTTGGCCTTCCTACATGTGTAGGCCCCTTATTATAATATTATTCATCTTATCAATGGATAGATATTGTTGGTCTCCAATCCCACCATGGTGTTTCCTCTTTGAGGTTTTCCTTGTATAAATCTGTGGTGTTATGGTGTTCATCTTTGTGGTTGCATTGTTGCTTAATTTTATATGCTTTTATGTTTACCAGTTGCTGAGTTGTTGTATTAATAAGGTTAAATTTATCCATTCTGGTAGAACACTGATTCACCCCCCCCCTCTCAGTGTTCTTGGATCCCAACAATTGGTATCAGAGTCTGGTGCCTCAGAGTAAGTCTAACAACTTGAGGAAGATTGTGTATCCAGAATCTATGGAGATAAGTTTAAGGAAGGAACTTCAAGTAGCACTTGAAGACTATGATGCTGAAAGATTGAGGAACATGAAGTGCAAGATGAGTTGAGATCTTCAAAGGAATTCATTTTTACTCTGCAGGATAGGTTGTCATCTGCCCAAGCTAAAAGGAAGGAACTTTTACAAAATCAAGATGATGGATGCCCTTAAGGAACAATGTCAGAAGCTGGGTCAGGAGAATATTGTCATGAAGAATGAAATGGAAGCCCTAAATATGAGGATGTCTAAGGAGATTGAAGATTAGAAGAAGAATGAATAAAAAAATTGTAGATCTTTGAAAGATAGATCTAAAGAATGCATCTGGTTGGTTCATGAAAATGATGCGTTGAGAACTAAATTGGTGCAATCACAAAACAATAAGAAATATTTGGAAAGAATGGTAACACTCCTAAGAGATGATCTAACTATTGCAATTGAATACAAAGATAAGTTCAAGGTTAGTTATGCTAAGCTTGATGAATTATTGAAGGATCAAAGGGACACTGTAGACACTAGAGGTCTTGGATTTGAGCATGGAGAAAGATCTGGTACTGCAAATCGGGATAAAACATCCGGTTAGAAGGTCAACCAGAATCAGAGGTCACTGGTAAGGCAACCCAATGCACATAAATTTAATGGTAGATGCTTTATTTGTAATAAATTTGGTCATATGGCTAGGCAATGTAGAAATAGAGCAAATCAGAACTATAATTCTACTCCCGGTCAATGTTCCAAATGCAATAAGTATGGTCATAAGACATAACATTGCAGAATGAATGTAAAATGTCATGCATGTGGAAAATTTGAACATATGGATAATCAGTGCAGGTCAAGAAATTATCTCGGTTATAGCAAAGCAATTCAGAAGAATAATGTCACTTGTTATGCATGCAACAAAGTAGGACATATTGCTAAATTTTGTAGAAGCAAGAACCTATTAGTAGGAAGTGATGAATCTAATGAGAAGGGAAAGAAGAAGGATGATGCAATTTAGAAGGAGCATGAGAAGAAGTTGGTTGTGAAGTATGAGGCTCAACCGACATAATCAATTGCCCCAGATGTTCATTTGGTTGAAGGATATACCCCAGTTACTCAACCGGTAAAGCAGAATGTTCCTGCATCGGCAGGAAACTCATCCGGTAACTAAGGCATTCTGGTGCAGGGCACCTAACACTCCAAGCATGGAATTTTGTTTTATTTCAAGTTTTGTGTGTTTTATTTGTGATGTAATAATGGAACAACCATTTGGGACTTAGTAGAGCCATGATTGAGTTGTCCAAGTTTTGGTTCGAGTCATTTGTGTTCAGGATGCTGACAGCCTAAGAAGTGAGATGCTTAGGTAGTTCACAAGAGAAGTACTCCAGATGAATTTATTCATGTAATAGGGGTCAATTGTGTTGTGTTTAAGATTTCTATTGTGTTTGAGGACCTTCAGGAGTCTTGAAAAGCATTAGAATGCAAAGCTGCATCTTAGGAGTAAAAAGATGTAAATGTTGCTGAGCAGCATTTTGCAATTTTTGCAAAAGTTGCATTTTTGGTTGAAGGCGTTGAAAAGTTGGTTGAACCAACTGATCTAAGAGAATAAAATTCAAAATTCACTTCATCGTACGGGTTGGAGCATTGGAAATGCAAGAACAAGTTTTTGGATTTTGAAACAATCGTGTTTTCTTCACTGTTTGATAGTTTTTCACTTGTTTTCATTGCTTGGTAGGGTCCAATATGGACTTGATTGTGTAAAATCATTGCAGGGTATGAGTATTGATTGACTTTACTTTTCAGAAGCTTTTTTTGTAGGTTTTATTGTTCATAGTTGCAAATATTTCTTCCATTCTTTGCAACTAGGTGTAAAACCCTTGCAAGTAGGGTTTACGAGCAAAATGGCTCTAACCTAAGCATTCTTTGATGGAACCTATTGAAATCATTAAAAATGATAGGTTAGGGTCTATTTATAGGTTTAGGATAGGATTTTTGGTTTTTCAGGTCCCTCAGGAGGAGATACAATGAAGCCCTAGGCTCACCACTGGGAGTAGGTGAGTTAGGACAACATGAAAAGTGAGTTTTAAGAGCACATGGGGATTGGTGCAGGAAAAAGTGTCATATGGATGGAAAAACCTCTGAGTACCCTTGAGGAATCCCTGATTGTTTGAAACATAAGTTCTGACTGGTGAAGGGTTTCAAACACATCTTTCAAAGTCACCTAGTGAGGCCTAAACCCTCAAAAATAGTGCATCATTGGAAACCCCACTTGTACAACTAGATGCAAATTTTCAGTATTGTCTGTAACTTCCAAAAGGGTACTCGAATCCATAATTTATTTCTAGCCTTGTTTGGAAAGTTTGCAAACTAAGTCCTTAAAACCGCCAAGGGAGGGCTAATTCAATTAGGCCTATTTGAGCCCGATAGAGACCTAGAAAGGTTAGAAAGCCAAAGCGATGGGTTTGGTGATCCTAAAAGCTACAAAATACTTCAAAGACACTTGGTGTATGCCTTGTGAGTCCATTGGAAGTGGTTGTGTGTTGAGATCCTTGCAGGAGTGGTTGGAGCTTTGGAGTGGTGTGTGTGTGTGATTGAGGTGGCAACCTCAAGAGGTGGAGTTGATTGTCCAAAAACATTGTCTATACCTAGGAGGAAAGCCAAAGAGGTTCAGACCTTGGAGGTCCAATTAGCATAAACCCCTACTAAGTGCCATTGGATGGACTTGAGTAGTTGAAAGGTTAAGGAGGACAAGACAATCCAGAAGGTGTATTGGATCAAGCTCCAAGACTCTCTGCATCACATTCGCCTTAGGGGGAGGCAAATTGATGACAAATCTTGCATTGCCCTTGGTAGTGGTCTAAAAGCCTGTTTTAGATCTTTGGAAGTCAGTTTGAAGGTTAATTAGAAAAGATTTGTTGGATCTTGGATCTAGTTTGGTTTACTGGTAAGTCACTTTATGAATTATGATTTGGTCATACATCTACAATTAAGTATTTCAGAATCTCTGGTAGTGAATTGGAAGTTTGATCCTAGATGTGATGAAGGAATATTTCATGGTCACTCTAATAAAATTAAAGCATATAGATGTTATAACAAGAGATTGCAGAGAATTGTGGAGAGCACTAATGTCAAGGTGGATGAGCAGAATAGAAGTTAAATAAGAATTTATGAGCAAGAATTGGCAGTAGAAATGGTTTTAACTGAACTGGTAACATCTATACCGAAACAAAATGCAGAACCAGTTACTCCGGTAGTATCAAAAAATTCAACAGTAACTGAAGATCAGGGAAGAGGAACAAAAAGTCAAAAGACTCCTAGGTATGTAAGGCTGAATCATTTAGAAGAGCAGATAATTGGACAAGAAGAAGGTTGGTAGCTGATGAGGTATGCTGAATTTCTTTAATTATACCGACATCAATTATTGAAGCTTGTAAGGATGAATGTTGGATGAAAGCTATGGAAGAGGAATTGGATTAGTTAGAAAAGGACAACACATGGACTTGGATGTTATTGGAACTAGGCTTGATTGGTTTGAAATGGATATTCTCAGAAGGAAGGAATTGATTATGTTGAATCCTTGCTTCGGTAGCTAGGATTTTTAGATATTTTCAAGGATTTTATGGTATGGTTTTTGTTTTATGATGACTTTACACTATGAGCATGTTCAGATGTGGTCTAGGATAGAGATATAGGTAACCAGATAGGCTCATCCAGTGAAGCTTTCTTTCTAGGAAAGGAACTTGTTTCATGGATCAACAAGAAGTAGTCATGTACTTCTTTATCTACTACTTAAGTTGAGTATGTTGCTGCTGCTACTAACTGTACACAGGTTCTATGGATGAAGCATATGTTGAAGGATATAAAGCTGGATTGTAATGTACCATTAGTTATTCATTTTAATAACTCTGCTTCTATTGACATATCAAACAATTCAATGTTTCTATCAAGTATAATTTTTTGAAGGAGTAGGTGGAAGCAAATGAAGTCAGATTGGTTTGAGAAATTATTTGAGAATTCGAGATACAGGTTGGGGTTTTTCTGCCCCTCCGGTAGAGACCTGAGTAATGTTGATTGGCATTAGTCCGATATGCATTTTCAGAGCTATCATTCATTCTAGATTGATGTGTTGGTGATACTACTCCAAGGGAGTAGTCAACCATATGGTTCAGAAGAGTTATGATTTTTTGATGTTTATGTTAGATTTCTGGCATTGAGGTCAAAGGGGGAGAGATATTCATGTGAAAAACTTAAGGAGTTATATACATTAGGGGGAGAGATATTTATGTGAAAAACATAGCTTAACATAGATAATAGTCTAAGGGGGAGATTATTGGCACAAGGAGGAGGAACATAATTTCAGATTGGTTGTATCCCATTGGGGGGGTTTGATTAAGGTCTATGGATGGTTAATTGGTACAAATATATTTGGTGTAGAACCTCATTGTCATATCATCTTGTGGCAGATTGTTGGTTGTCTTCCATTGGGGGAGACTTGTTTGGCAATTCTTGGCACTTGGATGTTTTTCACATCTAGTGTTGCCATCAATGCCAAAGGGGGATATTGCTGGCAATTTGGAGGAATTTTTGTCATTGATGTCAACACTAGCTACTTTGGCTATTTACCAGTTTCTAGTTGGTACTAGTAGGATGATTGGTTTCTGGTTGATAAGATAATGTTGATCCGGTATGCTCTAGTATGCTTTGGTTTATGGAATTGGTTTGGATTTGTTATTCATGTGTTCCTGATGTGTATCACATTCAGTTGGTTTGGCATTTGATGATCCAAAAGCTATCACTTGTTCTAGTAAGCCTTTTGGTTATCGGTAAGGGTTTTACTGACAGAGCTTTGTTGAAGATCTTTTGATGAAACCGATAAGTGGTCTTGGTGTGGCTTCTAGAAGGTTATCCAGATGCTAATGGTTATCATTTTCATGTTCCAATTGTTCCTGGTGTTTCATTTGGCTTATGGCGACCTATTATAGGCCAGGTGATTATTTTGCTAGGTTATGAACCAGTTTATGTAACGTGTGGGTTGATGCTCCTGATGCATTACCAGTTGGATTCATTCATTGCATTATGTTGTTTCGATCTTAGGATGACTTGGTTGATCATTAAATTACGGGTTTGAGTTATGAATTTATTGTATTATCTTTTAGGTGGCCGACCTAATTGTTTAGGTCTTAGGTTGGTATAAATATGATGTACGATCACTTTCTAGATCATGAGATCATGTATGGTATGGGTTATGGGATTATCTATATGCGAATAATGTTGTAATCATATGAAGAGGTTTTGGTTGATCATAGGTGATCAAATTGGGTTTGTGGAAGAGGTTTAAGGCCTCCGGTATTGAGCTTAACCAGAACTGTACTCAGGCGTGGGAGATGCTATACTTGCAGTTCAAGCTTCATTCCAGATTGTTGTCCGATGTTTTCTGTAGTCATTGAGAGTCCTTTTGTGATGAGCAATGTGCTTTAGGCTGTTGGCCTTCTTGTATGTGAAGGCCCCTTATTGTAATATTTATTTATCTGATCAGTGGATAGATATTATGGGTCTCCAATCCCACTGTGGTTTTTCCTCTTCGAGGTTTTCCACGTATAAATTTGTGGTGTTATGATGTTCATCTTTGTGGTTGCATTGTTTCTTACTGTTATATGCTTTTATGTTTACCGGATGTTGAGTTGTTGTATTAATAAGGTTAAATTTCTCCATTCCGGTAGAACACTGATTCACCCCCCCTCTTAGTGTTTTTGGATCCCAACAGTAGATTGACCCCTACAAAGGCACTCAAGAATGGTTTGGCCCCCATGTAGGTGATCGTGGGAAAATAAAAGATCAAGTGGTTTTTCCCCCACCTAGGCGATCTTGGAAAAGAAAAGATCAAGTGGTTTGGCCCCTAGCTAGTCAAACATAAAAAAGAAACTTGGCAAAGGAAACAGTTGCAAGAGCTAAAAGATTAAATGTGGATATTATTCCCCCTCCTTAGAATGATAAGCACAAAAGGCATGTCATTCTAAGGAGAAGAGCAGTTGTGGCATGCCAACATAACGAGATGTTTCTGTGGAATGCCACCAAGAGCAAGTGGCACACATATATCTACAACATCAAAAGATACAATGCAAGAGGACAGGAGGATCCAATAGTTTGGCATTAGAATTCATAGCAATGTCAAAAAGATATATATTATCATTGCGAGATAGGTGTATCATCATAGTGCCAAATTTATCAGATTTGAAGAAGAACACATGGAAGAAGGCAAAGAATTCTCCCAATGCTTTGTATTATTCCCAAATGTCGAAGAGCAAGATACGACAAATAGATGGAGGTAGACAAATAGAGGAATGTGTATGACATAAAATCCCCTGTATTCGAGCACTTACAGAGTAACTCGGGTCCTTCAGGAGAGAACAACAGATAAAAATAGTCAACCTCCTCATATCCAAGTACCTATGAAGTGACCTGGGTCTTCCGGGAGGGAACAAACAGATAAAGCAAGCATGGGTGAACACAATCACACACACATGCAAGTAGATGTAGATGAAAAATAAAAATCCCGACGATCAGCCCTTAGGAGGGGATTGTACTGCAGGAGATCATTATCCTCAAGAAGAGCCTCATCTTCCCAATCAAGGTCATAGGGACAGGGGGTTGAACTCGGAGAGGGACTATCGCAAGATCCGCATAGGGTGCCTCACCAGAAGTGAGAGCAAGAGATGAAGCAAAAATGAGGTCTTTGTCTATAGGCTTGGAGGAGGTGAGGGTCAACGATCGTGTGAAGATCGTAGACAAGGTTGGGATGTCCTCCAAGGAGCTGAACATGCAAGCCTCCATGGAGGGAGCAGGTGACTCACTTGAAGAAGATGAAACAAGAATAGGACTTCTGACCTCTGGAAGAGTGGCAGTGAAAAACTCAGGAGAAGGCGGGGCCTTCTCGATCATGCAAACAGAAACATTCAAACCACCAGGCACTGAGATAGGCAAAGGAAGGGATGAAGAACATACTTGCAAAGACTTGCACCATCGAAACTCTGGAACAAGGCCCTTCTCAAACTTGCATTTACACAAGATAGGAGTGCCAGGTCTCCTATCAATCGTAGCAAGCTAAAGGACCCAAATAAAACTCGGATGCTAGAGTGGTGGCAAAGAAGGAGGGATAGACAAAGCTGCACTAGGCACCACCTACGTATGTGACATGTTAAGGGGTCAGGAGAAGGGAGGCATGTCCGAAAAAGAAGTGATAAGAGGCGGCTCCAAAGAAGGAGCAATGAAAACATGCACCCACTTAGAGGGAGGTTGATTGAAAACCCCTGAAGCAGCAGGGAGTGAGTCCGAAATAGGTGCAAAGATGGGAGGAACCGAGGGAATAGGCTTTGAAACAACAACATGAGGTGTTGTAGCCACACTAGGATATTGTAAGGAAATGTCACGCTTGCGAGCTCGGGCTCATCAAAAGCGTTTATGTTCACACGCACGCTGATTCCGACGAAGGTGAGAACCACCAATTAGAGCTGAAGAGGATTCAAGAGCATCATGTTCCATAGGAGAGGCTTGCAAAATTATGTCAAGGAAGGGAGAAGGCCCAACTGATGAGATAGGAGGTGCATCCTAGAGAGGCACCACATCTACATTAACGGACCCTCGACCTCGTTTCACTCAAGGAGCGGCCAAAGAAACAAAGGGTCTCGACGCAGGCTGTGATGAAGGGACATGAGAAGAGCTCTCCCTTTTCTCATAATGATAGGGTCGAGGAATATCGACTATGATCGGGAGCTTGAAGGAAGGACAGGTCACAAATTTTGACAGCATGGGTGCCTTTCCCTTGGTTGCACTGGGTCCAGTCATAAGAACAATAGACACCAGTGGAGGCTATGCAGTCCTAGACAGACACGAAGGTCTATTTGGGGGAGCAGGGTTAGCCTTATCCCCCGATGATGAGGAGACATGAGGCATTACCCTCTCTAGGACCAAAATCAACAGAGGAGACGTCGATGTAGGAGGTGGCAATGAAACACTAGGCTGCATAGATGTAGGGGTTGACTCCCCTATTTTATAGTGATAATAAGCGCGGTACATTAAATAATTATGAGGAAGCATGGGTCCCACCAGAGTAGGCCAAAAGTGGTCCAACGAAAAAATCCCCATGGGCAATCAGGGGTCGGTAACCAGTGTCCTAGATGACATGCACCATGCCCTCATGGGGAAACTTGAGACATTTGTGCATAACTGAGGAGACTGCTTCCATACCAATCAACCAAGGAATGACGAGCTTAACTCGGGAGAGGTCTGATTTGGGAATGATGACAAACACAAAGGACACCACCTTAGGCCCTACAAGGACCGTCAAGGTGACACTACCCAAGGGGCAGATAGAGAACCCATCATGTGTCCTCAAAGTTGCGTGACATTCATCATACACTGGTCTATGCTAGCCATTCACAAAGGGAGTCTCTTGTGTGATAAAATTGACTCTGCTAGATGGGTCAACCATCTGTGATAGTTTGACTGTTCAACTTGGCAGAGACGTAAAGAGGAGCAGACTCTCTACAATATGGGGCATCCAAAGGGGTAAATGACAAGGAAAAGTTAGATACCTTCCCCTTTTGGGCCGGAGGTGAGCTAATGAGGGTGATGGTGACCATGTTCACATATGGACCATCATCCAAAGAAGGATCCGATGCAGAAATAAATTTTGCCGAATGCGGAGCGAAAGGAACGGTATAAATCTACAAGTTGCTGTTGGTTTTATCAACAAACTTGTTTGATTTGTGCTTCTGTGCATCCACCTTGATTGCACCATTGTCAATGTGGTCTTGGACAACATGTCAAAGATGACAACATCGCTCAGTGTCATGACCAGGCACGCGATTATAATGATAAAACTTTGAACCATCATACCAACATGAATAAGGCCGACTATTAGATGTTGGTTTGATTTCTGGGAGGGTAATGATGTTGTCTTTCAACAACCGCTGCATTAAGCTCAATTAGGAGTCATTAAGCTTAGTGAAGACTCTATTTTGTTGTAGTGCTTGCATAGCAACCATCGAAGGAATAGTTGTGACATTAGAGACAACCTTATTCTTCCGGGACCCGTCCATGGTCGTGCTTGCAAAGGATCCACCATAAGGGTTCGAAGAATTATATCTGAATTGGGACATAGTGTGTTCCAGTAATTAGTGAGAGCAAAGCACATGTTAGCGAAGTTCTGATATCGGTTAAGAGATAGTTTCTCCCTCAATGCCAGCTATAGATTATCGATAAACATCCTCTGCAGATCACTATTGGGCAGGGCAAAAAGGATCTTGGTTGAGATAGCTTGATATCTTGAAATAAAATTAGTGATCTTTTCATTGGGTTTCTATTTACAATGAACAAGGTCAACGATAGTGACCCTGCTACAAATGTTTGCTTGAAACCGTTTAAGGAAAAGATCCATAAGTTGATCAAAGGTATGAATAGAGTGGTCAGGTAAGGAACTATACCATTCTAATGCTATCCCCTTGAGGGAACATGAGAATAATTTCTATAACACGAAATCTAGACTATGGTAGTCACTACACATAGTCATGAAGGAATCTATATGCACATTTGGGTCCCCATCACCATTGAACCTATTAAACTTCAAGGACTCAACAACAGTTGGAAGGATAGTATTCAGGATGGTAATGTCAAGGGGAATCTTCCCATAATACGCAGGCACAAATGATTGACCAGAGGTAGAGGCTAAGTTGGTCAGCTGCAACTGCGACTTCCCCATGTTCGGTAAGATTGTATTCAGGATAGTATTAGAAGGTGGAGGAGGTGGAGGCGGGCCAGATCCACTACCAGCTCCACCAGAACCTCCAGAAGGACTAGTGCTATTGATAGATGTAGTGCTAGCACTGATTACTGAAACCCGAGCAGCGACGAAGGTTAAACTACTAGCCATGCCTGTGTAGCCCAAGGGAGTGCGTGAAACGCTTACACTAGGTATGGTGGAGTCCACCATGTACGTGCCCAGGGCTGGAATGCTAACATTAACTTGGGAAATAAAAGGATCATATTGATTGTCCATAGGGGGTGCATCTGCTAGGGGCACATGGCTATTAACAATCATGGACAAGGCCCTCAACATCTCCAAGCCTATCTTGTCTGAGATTAACATGTCTTTCAAGGTACTCACGACAATCCCGACATGGAGGAGGGCATTCTATTTGTTCAAGAAACCCTTCAAGTCTCTCAGATTTTGCTCCAACATATTAATCATCTCAAAGTCTACAGTGACCGTGAAATCACGTTCGACCACAGGAGGGGAAGATGGGGTAGAACTCCTAGGAGAGTTAGGTTACAAATTAGAAAGAGAAGACCCCCCATTCAATAGATTTCAGACCATGAGAGGTCAAGAGCTCATTGGGATCGGATGACTGCTCACCCTGCATGGCACCAGGTAGAGGAGGACTGTAGCGATCGGGGGGAAAAATATGCCTGGATGACTTCCTGACTATGACTCCTATTGTAGTCTATGTTGTAAAGCTCATAGACAAGCTACATGGCATTCATGACCACACTACATGGACACCGGATGATAAAATTGATTTTAAATGTTAAACGGAAAATGCAAAAATTTAAACTAAATGTGAATATAAGTTTTGTTTTTGGTTTTTCTCTTCTTCTTTTTTTTAAGATTGTTTTTCAGATTTTTAAACATTTGAAAATTTAAAAGACTAAATGCACTTAGATGAAGCAGAAAGAAAGAAATGCAAAGATAATCCTGTTTCATGTCGGGTTCACCAAAATGTAATGGACGAAAATTTTCACCTCAAGGATGATGTGCCCTTGAGGACAAACTGTCCTTTCAATTACCTATGCGAACTGGCGCTAAGATGAGCCAGGGGATAAAATAATGAACCAAGACAATTTCCCATGATCCAGGACTCACAGACAACCCTGTCAAGCCTCTATCCCGAGGATGAGCGCGCGAAGCTAGGACACCAGTGCAACATGCTGTCATCTTGTACAGATAAAGTACAGAGCCAGTACGAAATTTTTAAAATATGTGGACAATATAATGAAACACAGAAAACAAATGAAGGAAGCTAAAAGTTGCGAGATGCAAAATGACTAGAATAAAATAAAAGGAAAGGATAAGGATGAAAACACTCACAACTAGTCCAAGATTGAAGCCTCCCGTTAAATGATGATCCTCTCACCTCTATGAACCTACACACAAGTAAGAAGGGAAAATGTTGGGGTTGTGTTTTGGAGCTTGCCTAAGTCAGACCCTTGTTTTGGTGTTTCCACCTCCATAGACAACCCAAGAAAGCCACAGGAAAGATAAATGATAAAGATAATAACAAAGTAACATGAAATTAGAAATAAAGTTGATAAATATGCAAGAAAGAGGATTAAGATAACTCCCGTATCACGAACGGAGATTGGAATGCTTGGAAGTGCTTGGAATGGTGTACTTGGAATGCTTGGTAGTGCTGCAACAATGGTGGAATGGCTTCAAGTTTTCTCCAAGAGGTCAACTTGCAAGAAACAATTAACCAAATTTCCAAAAAGATCTTCCCAAATGCTTCCCAAGTGAGAGATATAGAGCAAGGAAGGAATTTAGATGTCGCTGGGCGCATGCAGAGGTGTTACTATTCCTTCTGGGTGCAAGCGTAATGCTCAAACAACCACCTGCAGACTATCAGATTCACAGGACACTAGCGCACCACACAGACGTCTCTGCATTGCGCCTGTGTCCTTGAAGGTGATAGGTTGGCAGAGTTGGTAATGCTTCGGCCAAAGCTGACATGGACAGTTTGAGTGGAGAAAAGGACAAGATGATGGATCCTAACCTCTAATGACATGAAGGAAAAGTGCCATTTGTCTCATTAATTAAAAGGGATTATATTTTGATATTACACTTTATAAAATAACTTGAGACCATACAAGATTCAATTACTAATTCATTCTCAACTCCTCATGGGTCAATAATAGAAAACTACTTTATAAGATAAAGATATCCAAATATATATGATAATGGCTAAGATCATGAATCATGGTATTATAATTTTCCTTTGAAATGATACATTAATCCCCTACCCCAAAGTCTAAATGAGTTGCTCATCATTAATTATCACAAGGTACTCTTGAATCAAACACTAGAAGAACAACTTTGGCATAAGTACTCCTATATTTATCTATTCTTGTTCTTAATATCCACACTACAAAGTAGGGTGTCAAATGAAGATATTATATAGTTGCCTATTTCAACTATTTCATGTCAAGAATTGTGTAGATGACATTGAAGGTAATTTCTTAGATTTGCAATAATCGTTTTCTCACAAAATTTTAAATATATTAAAGCATCTATAATGACTGATTAAATTGCATTAAAATTGAATCTATATACTTAAGATACGCGAATTACACATCATTTTACTAAACTTGATTAACCCCTTTCACTTGATTATAAGTTTATCTTAGCATAACCATAACCGAATGAAGACAAACTCAAATCGAGCCAAATAAAAGAATTTATAATATAAATCCACATTTAACTATGACATAACACTCAAATTACACTTTTTGAATAAAAACCAATCCAAGAGGCCATCCTACATTGATGGACCTTAAAAAAAGCTTATAAATCCAAAATACTCAAAACCAAAATCTGAGAGAAGCCATTGGTCTCCATGCAACCAACAACACAAAAATGCATTCAAAATTCCCTTCCCGTAATCCAATGAAAGTTTAGCAACATTTCCCCATATAAACCCATGCTTGTCCAAATATGAAACATACAATAATATACTCATTCAAATGAAAATATTTAAGGAGGGAGAATGCTTAAAAACACACTACAATCAATTTGCAACAAATTTTAATTTAAAAGATGAAGAAATGAAGAAGATATGAGAAGCCCTACATCATTTTTCTTCAAAATGAAAATGCAAAGAACTTCCAACATACCAAACAAATTTGTATAGTTCTTGGACAGCATTGAAGACCTCCAAATTCCTACTCCAATGCAACAAATCCCATTCAAATCCACCCACAAACAAATTCATTCTTCAAAATAAAAAAATCAAGCAAGAAGAGGGCTTTTCTCTCTAAAATTTGGCTAAGTTCTTTTGTTGGTAAAATAATGTTGAAAAAATAATGAAATGTTATCTCCTCCCTCCTATGACTCGGAAAACTCCCCCTTTTAATTAGAAATCCTACCTCATCCATTTCATGATTATTCCCTTCATGCAATTTATGCATGATTATTCCCTTCATGCATTTCATGCATTATTATTCCCTTCATTATCGCGTTATAATAAAATATATCATTTTAAAGAAAACAATCAATTTTTCATTTTATTTTTAAAAACATTAATTTTCTTTAAATATAAAATCAATATACATTTTTTTAGTAGAAACATTTATTCAAAATAATTTAAAAGAAATTATTTTATTTTTTAAAATATATATATTTAAAATAAAAAGAACAAGTATATATATATATATATATATATATATATATATATATATATATATATATATATATATATATATATATATATATATATATATATATGAATCATTAATATCCAAGCAACAAAATGATTTTATTTTATTTAGTTAAACATGTACATGTAAGATATTAGTGTAAATGCAAGTAATGATTTTCTTTTCCTAATGATGATAAAATATTATCATATGAACAAGAATTCTTAATTTATACCGTTTTTGATATGACACTAACATCCCAATATACTAAGTCATTATTTGTAAAGGAATTCATTCTCAATCATTCTAATTCAACTTAAAAAAAATGTTCAAAATAGTGAGTGAGATTTAGGGTTATGACAGGTGTACACACATTTGTCACCATATGAGATTATCAAGGTATTTACTCTGATTGTACCATCTTCCAAAATCTTTTCAAACTTGGATCTTGATATCTTCATAATGACTATAACCTCCATAGGAACATTATTAAATACAAATCTCCTAAAAGACCCATAAGTACCCTTTTATTCCCTTGAAACTTGTTCTCATTCCTTGAAATCCAAAATTTTCACATGAATATCTCTCCCCCTAATGTATATAACTCCTTAAGTTTTTCACATGAATGTCTCTCCCCCTATTATCTCTGTTAAGCTATGTTTTTCACATAAATATCTCTCCCCCTAATGTATATAACTCCTTAAGTTTTTCACATGAATATCTCTTCCCCTTTGACATCAATGCCAGAAATCTGACATAAACATCAAAAAATCACAACTCTTCTGAACCATACGGCTGACTACTCCCTTTGAGTAAGAGCATAATGCAGTGGTTGTTGAAAGACAACCTCATTACCCTCCCAGAAATCAAACCAATGTTTGATAGTCAGCCTTATTTGTGTTGGTATGATGGTTCAAAGTTTTGTCATTATCATCGCGTGCCTGGTCACGACACTGAGCGATGTTATCTTCTTTGACATGTTGTCCAAGACCACATCGACAATGGTGCAATCAAGGTGGATGCACATAAGCACAAATCAAACAAGTTTGTTGATAAAACCAACAATGACTTGCAGATTTATACCGTTCCTTTCCCTCTGCATTCAGCAAAATTTATTTCTGCATCAGATCCTTCTTTGGATGATGGTCCATATGTGAACATGGTCACCATCACTCTCATTAGCTCACCTTCGGCCCAAGAGGGGAAGGTATCTGACTTTTCCTTGTCATTTACCCCTCTGGATGCCCCATATTATAGAGAGTCTGCTCCTCTTTACGTCCCTACCAAGTTCAATGGTCAAACTGTCACAGGCGTGATGGTTGACCCATCTAGCAGGGTCAATGTTATCACACAAGAGACTCCCTTTGTGAATGGCTAGCATAGACCAACATATGACGAATGTCACACAACTTTGAGGATGCATGATGGGTTCTCTATCCGCCCCTTGGGTAGTGTCACCTTGATGGTCCTCGTAGAGCCTAAGGCGATGTCCTTTGTGTTCGTCATCATTCCTGAATCAGACCTCTCTTGAGTTAAGCTTGTCATTCCTTGGTTGATTGGTATGGAAGTAGTCTCCTCGGTTGTGCACAAATGTCTCAAGTTTCCCCATGAGGGCACGGTGCATGTCATCTAGGAAACTGGATATTGACCCTTGATTGCCCATGGGGATTTTTTCGTTGGACCACTTTTGGCTTGCTCCGGTGGGACCCATGCTTCCTCATAATGATTTAATGTACCACGCTTATTATCACTATAAAATAGGCAAGTCAGCCCCTACTTTTGTGCAGCCTAGTGTTTCGTTGCCACCTCCTACATCGACCTCTCCTCTATTGATTCTGGTCTTAGAGAGGGTAATTCCTCATGTCTCCTCATCATCGGGGACAAGGCTAACCCTACTCCCTCAAATAGACCTTCATGTCTATCTAGGACCACACAACCTCCAGCGGTGTATATTGTTCCTGTGACTGCGCCCAGCGCAACCAAGGGAAAGGCACCCATGCTGTCAAAAGTCATGACCCATCCTCCCTTCAAGCTCCTGATCACGGTTGATATTCCTTGGCCCTCTCATTATGAGAAAAGGGAGCACTCTTCTCATGTCCCTTCATCACAGCCTGCGTCGGGACCCTCTGTTCCTTTAGCCGCTCCTCGAGTGAAATGAGGTTGAGCATCCGTTAATGTAGATATGGTGCCTCTCTAGGATGCACCTCCTATCTCATCGGTTACACCTTCTCCCATCCTTGACACAATTTCATGGGCCTCTCCTTTGGAACACGATGCTCTTGAATCCTATCCGACTGCAATTGGTGGTCCTCACCTTCATTGGAATTAGTGTGCGCATGAACATAAATGCTTTTGATGAGCCTGAGCTCGCAACCATGACATATTACAATATCCTAGTGTGGCTATGATACCTCATGTTGTTGTTTCAAAGCCTATTCCCTCGGTTCCTCCCATCTTTGCATTTGTTTTGGTCTCACTCCCTCCTGCTTCAGGGGTTTTCGATCAACCTCACTCTAAGCGGGTGCAGGTTTTCATTGCTCCTTCTTTGGAGCCACCTCTTATCACTTCTTTTTCAGACATGCCTCCCTTGTCTCGGCCCCTTAACATGTCACATACGTAGGTGGTGCCTAGTGTAGCTTTGTCTGCCCCTCCTGCTTTGCCACCGCTCTAGCATCTGAGTTTTATTGGGGTCCTTCAGCTTGCTATGGTTGATAGGAGACCTAGCACTCCTATCCCGTGTAAATGGAAGTTTGAGAAGGGCCTTGTTCCAGAGTTTCAACGGTGCAAGTATTTGCAGGTATGTTCTTCATCCCTTCCTTTGCCTGTCTCAGTGCCTACTGGTTTGCATGTTTCTGTTTGCATGATCGAGAAGGACCCGCCTTCTCCTGAGTTTGTCACTGCCACTCTTCCAGAGGTCGGAAGTCCTATTCTTGTTTCATCTTCTTCAAGTGATTCACTTGCTTCCTCCATGGAGGCTTGCATGTTCGGCTCCTTGGAGGACATCCCAACCTTGTCTACGATCTTCACATGATCGTTGACCCTCGCCTCCTCCAAGCCTGTAGACAAAGATGTTGCTGCTTCATCTCTTGCTCTTGCTTCTGGTGAGGCACCCTATGCGACCCTTGCAATAGTCCCTCTCTGAGCTCGCCCCCCTCTCACTATGACCTCGATTGGGAGGACGAGGCTCTTCTTGAGGACAATGATCTCCTGCAGTACAATCCCCTCCTAAGGGCTGATCATCGGGATTTTTATTTTTCATCTACATCTACTTGCATGTGTGTGTGATTGCGTTCCCCCATGATTGCTTTATCTGTTTTTTCCCTCCTGGAAGACCCATGTTACTTTATAGGTACTTGGATATGAGGAGGTTGACTATTTTTATCTGTTGTGCTCTCCTAAAGGACCCGAGTTACTCTGTAAGTGCTCGGATATAGGGGATTTTATATCATACACATTCCTCTATTTGTCTACCTCCATCTATTTGTCGTATCTTGCTTTTCGACATTTGGGAATAATGCAAAGTGTTGGGGGCATTCTTTGCCTTCTTCCATGTGCTCTTCTTTAGATTCGAGAAATTTGGCACTATGATGATACACCCATCTCATAGTGATAATATATATCTTTTTGACACTGCTATGAATTCTGATGCCAAACTATTGGATCCCTCTATCCTCTTGAATTGCATTTTTTGATGTTTTAGATATATGTGTGCCACTTGCTCTTGGTGGCATTCCACATAAACATCTCGTTATGTTGGCATACCACAACTTCTCTTCTCCTTAGAATGACATGCCTTTCGTGCCTATCACCTACTTGATCTTTTCTTTTCCCACGATCACCTACATGGGGTCCAAACCATTCTTGAGTGCATTTGTAGGGTCCAATCTACTGTTGGGATCCAAAAACACTAAGAGGGGGGGTGAATCAGTGTTCTACCGGAATGGAGAAATTTAACCTTATTAATACAACAACTCAGCATCCGCTAAACATAAAAGCAAATAACAATAAGAAATAATGCAACCACAAAGATGAACATCATAACACCATAGATTTATACGTGGAAAACCTCAAAGAGGAAAAACCACGATGGGATTGGAGACCCACAATATCTATCCACTGATCAGATGAATAAATATTACAATAAGGGGCCTTCACATGCAGGAAGGCCAACAACCTAAAGCACATTGCTCATCGCAAAAGGACTCTCAGTGACTACAAAAAACATCGGACAACGATCTGGAATGAAGATTGAACTACAAGTATAGCATCTCCAATGCCTGAGTACAGTTCCAATTAAGCTCAATACCGGAGGCCTTAAACCTCTTCCACAAACCCAATTTGATCACCTATGATTGACCAAAACCTCTTCATATGATTACAACATTATTCGCATATAGATAATCCCATAACCCATACCATACATGATCTCATGATCTAGAAAGAGATTGTACATCATATTTATACCAACCCGGGACCTAAACAATTAGGTCGGCCACCTAAAAGATAATACAATAAATTCATAACTCAAACCCATAATTTAATGATCAACCAAGTCGTCCTAAGATCGAAACAACATAATCCAATGAATGAATCCAAGTGGTAATGCATCAGGAGCATCAACCCACACGTTACATAAACTGGTTCATAACCTAGCAAAATAATCACCGGACCTATAATAGGTTGCCATAAGCCAAATGAAACACCACGAACAATTGGAACACAAACATGATAACCATCAGCATCTGGATAACCTTCTAGAAGCTGCACCAACATCACTTATCAGATTCATCAAAAGATCTTCAACAAAGGTCTGTCGGTAAAACCCTTACCGGTAACCAAAAGGCTTACTAGAACAAGTGATAGCTTTTGGATCATCAAATCCCGGACCAACTGAATGTGATACACATCAGGAACACATGAATAACCAATCCAAACCAATTCCATAGACCAAAGCATACCAGAGCATACCGGATCAACATGATCTTATCAACCAGAAACCAATCATCCTACTGGTACCAACCGGATACCGGTAAATAGCCAAAGCAGCTAGTGTTGACATCAATGAAAAAACATCAATAGTACACATAATCAATTCCTTCAAATTTCCAGCAATATCCCCCTTTGGCATTGATGGCAACACTAGATGTGAAAAACATCCAAGTGCCAAGAATTGCCAAACAAGTCTCCCCCAATGGAAGACAACCAACAATCTGCCACAAGATGATATGAAAATGAGGTTCTAAACCAAATATCTCTGTACCAATTAACCATCCATAGACCTGAATCAAACCCCCCAATGGGATACAACCAATCTGAAATTATGTTCCTCCTCCTTGTGCCAATAATCTCTCCCTTAGACTATTATCTCTGTTAAGCTATGTTTTTCACATAAATATCTCTCCCCCTAATGTATATAACTCCTTAAGTTTTTCACACATGAATATCTCTCCCCCTTTGACATCAATGCCAGAAATCTGACATAAACATAAAAAAAATCATAACTCTTATGAACCATGCGGTTGACTACTCCCTTAATTTATACCGTTTTTGATATGACACTAACATCCCAATATACTAAGTCATTAGTTGTAAAGGAATTCATTCTCAATCATTCTAATTCAACTTTAAAAAAATGTTCAAAATATTTAGTGAGATTTAGGGTTATGACAGGTGTACACACATCTGTCACCATATGAGATTATCAAGGTATTTACTCTGATTGTACCATCTTCCAAAATCTTTTCAAACTTGGATCTTGATATCTTCATAATGACTATAACCTCCATAGGAACATTGTTAAATACAAATCTCCTAAAAGACCCATAAGTACCCTTTTATCTCCTTGAAACTTGTGCTCATTCCTTGAAATCCAAAATTTTCATAGAATTTCATTAGTAAGAAGTAACCTGTCATGTCTGTCATGTCCCCTCGATCATTATATATAACCTAAATAAAGTAATTAATCAATATGATAATTATCAAGAAAAGATTATTTAAAATTATTAAATATTTATTTATTAAATATTAATTTTTAATTAATATTCATTAATATTTATTATTAAAAATTAATATTCATTAATATCTACGATTAATGCGATGCATCTTATAAAGGTTGACGTTCACATTTAAAAAATTATCCACAAATATTATTGTAGCATAGGAAATAGGAAATCATCACAAACAATATAAACATTAATCATTATCTCATCACGAAAGCTTAAATGTAATGATCTATCCTAAACACACTCAATAAAGACATAAAGACAAAACATTCAAAACTAAATACTATGCAAACCAAACGTAGATCTGAATGCTTCCTTCATGCGGCTCCATTGTTCTTCTTTCCTCTCCAAATAGCCTTTGTTTGTGGATCTCACCTTCAAGTGCATACACATGAGATGAAAGCAAATAGACAAGATTATGGCACAAGAGTACTCGAAATATGATTTGACAAAGTGATTAGAAATTCAATAATCTGATTAGGGATTCAAAAATGCGATCAATTGGGGATCTTGATTGAAGAAAATCATCCAATTTATAGATAAATTGGAGAAAAGACAAGATTAGCATGAAAATGATTCGAATGGAAATTCAAATCAAGAATAGCAAAATTATGACATGTGTATGACAAATTACTATGCAAGGATTTATGACAATTTATGACAAATTGCTTTGCAAGGATTTATGACAAGATTTTGAAATAGAAATAGACATTTAGGAATTTAGGAGAAATTAGAAAATTAAGTTGGAAATAATGACTTGGAAATTAGAAAATTGATGAAAATTAGGTAAATTAATTAATAATTTGTCATTTATTAATTAATTCACAAAAATAGGAGGAAATTGAATTAGAAATTAGGAAAATTAGAAAATTGGAAAAATAGGAATTAGGAAATGAGGAATTAGGAAATTGATGAAAATTAGAAAATTAGGTAAATTAATTAATAATTTGTCATTTATTAATTAATTCACAAAAAGAGGAATAATTAGCCAATTAAATGAACATTTAATTGCGATGAGAAGACTTAGGATAAATAAATAATTTATTAATCCTAGAGAGAGAAATGACAAACAAGGTTAAATGATTAAATCATGAAACCCTAAAAGATGAATTAACAATGCAAGAATGACAATTAGGTCTTGATGAAAGATAATTGATGTTGATTCGATTTGATCATGATTTCGAATTGATAAATGACCAATGTGATAAATGATTTGATTGATAAATGCGCCAATTGACGAGGAACAATGACTAATTGACCAAAATTGACATAATAGAGACAAACAACGATTGATGACAAATCGATCAAAATGACAAAATTGACAATAGGAGAAGGATCGATGACAAAATAGATCGCAAAATGACAAGATTGAAAATGACCATGATCGATGACGAATCGATCGCAAAATGACAAGATTGAACATGACAACGATCGATGACAAATCGATCGCAAAATGATAAGAATTGATGACAAATTGATCGCAAAATTAACGAGATTGACAGAGGACAAAACCCTAATTAGGATTGACAATGTCCAAAATGATGACAAATGAGCACGCACATTGATGTGATAGGATAAGATCGATCAAAATCATGACTGGATAGTGTTGTCGGCAAGACCAAATTTGAGAGCGAGACGAATGAAGAATGTAGAAGAATGACTCGATACTCGTAAATGATAAAGACCAAGTGCGTGACATAGGAGAAATGTTAATGCGACGCAAAAACCTAAAATGAGGCAATGCGCAAATGTTAAAGTATGATTCCGCAAGCGTTGACCATTTTTAGGTGTCTACAATTATTAATATGTGCATTACATATTATTTTTAATAAAATTATTCATAATTATTTATTATAATGTTTTTACATAATTGCTCTTACGAGATGCTTTTACACTCCCTTGCATTGTAATATCGCCAATATTATAATATCAAGTGATGCGATTCATATTACTGAGTCACCATACGGTGATATGGGTAAGGGAACGATAACATGAAAGGAGGAAGAGGCTTAAAACAAGGTCGATAAATAGATTGGAATGATGATTAACAACGATTGGTATATGTAATTGACCATAATAAGAATTAGCAAATAACAAATTGAAAGAGTCATTAAGACATCTAGCTAGTAATGTCGGGTAAGACAAGGATACCAGGTTACCGATTATACATCAATTGATATCGGTCTACTAGTGAATAAGACTAATCAGTATACGGTGATAAGCATAAAAAGAATTGAACTACCTTAAGTGCAACTAATCATAAGGAGATGTGATTAAGGAAAGACACATTCTTTTAGAGGAAACCATTCCTACGTATAAGAAGAAGTTCAAATACATTCCAGCAGGGAGGATATAAAATAAAAGGGGAAATATGTATTATGGAGGAGCCATCGATCAGATAAGATAAGAATGGTTATTAAGTTACAAGCAGTAACATCCTTATTTTGGGTGGTATGCTTGGGGATGTGCTTAATAGGACGCATCTATTCTAGTTCCAAATCAACAGTACGGATTGTGTAATATCCCGTCAGGAAACCTCGAAGGGATAAAGCTAAAACACAAGAATAGAGTGCGAATTTTTTTTTTTAAAGTTAAAACAAAATCAAAGATACATTGAGTTAACATTAAGTTCAGATTACACAATGGAAGACTTAAATAACACCTAAAGAGTTTCGCAACATGATTACTTGATTCAACACTTAACTCAACTCATGCTAATTAATCCAATTAAGTTGATTAACTTAATGACATGATGATACTTTAAACAAGGATAAATTCAGTTGGTAGGTTAAAAATATAGATAACATGATTAAGTTCATCCATTACAATTTAACCATACATTACGTTCCATCTTACAATAAGACATATGTCATGCATCTAATTTCTTTACATACTTAAACAACATTAAAAACTAATGAATACTTTCCATTATACCAACCTACATTCTTCATGATCCATATTACTATATTTAATAAGATAACTACACACATGCATTTAAGATTAACGTCATCTAATCCACATTATACATTTTAACCATAATGTCATCCATACATGCTAAATAAAGAGGAAACAAAAGAACACAAACACCACATAACACCAAAATGATATCGGAGTTCACCTCTAGTGGGCTACATCTCCAGGTCTACTCAACTGCAAGACCCCTCTAATAAATAATAGGGTGAAGAATACAAAAGGTTCACATCATTTACATCCTGCCATCAAGGCGTACATAAACCAATAATACATACAACCACATCGGTCCAATAGATACATGAATGATCCCAGAAAAAGGAAAGGATCCATCTGAACATGATAAGAAGCAAATATAAAAGAACAACTGGGGCATCCGCAAAACTAAGTCCTCACAACCCATCATAAGCAACCCATGGTCTAACATGAATATCAGGTTCTCACAAGGGCATAAACAACCAGATATGACTCCACAACAACGCTTCTAGCAAAGACAACACAAATTGCACACTAGCAAACATAAGGGACAAGTGTAATCACATAACTTGGTATGGTTACCCTGGCAGGCCTCCATAGGTTCCGGCCCCATCTACTGGGTTATCTTGGAAACTTTCCCAAACCTCCGGCCCATCCAAGTCTCATGTGGACCCAACACATCCTTTCATGAAGACAAGGTTGTTGGTTTGCCATTTCAGGCCTTCTCACTGCATGTCGAGTCTGTACTAGCCCTCATCCCATGCGTGAGGCACAATTATCTTATTTAGTGTTTCATTAACTAAACTCTCTAATATGCTATTAGGTTATCACTTATTTAGACACACTTTCGATGGGTTACCCTGCAACCACTTTGGGCACGATCCCCACTCGAAAGCCACTCTCCCATATGACACTATACCATAATAATACAAAACTCCTAAACCAAGGAATACACCAGGACAATATTACAGAGTTCAATATGATAGGAATACCCACACGACCAAACGAGTCTTCATACGAGGTGCACTGACTGACAGTTCTTTGACTAGAGACATGACCAACTACAATCAAACACATAACGAAACCCAACACTCGCATAAAGGACATGACCAGATACAAACAATCACAATTAAACAGTCCAAAATTTGAGATCAAGAACATAAGCAGATTCCAAAATAAACATATGACAATATGCACCAATCACAATCAAGGACTTGCCATTTCTTAATCAAATGCGAATACAGAAAATTAAACATGCATAGACATAAATCAGAAATGACCATCTTCCTCCATATCGTTTAAACATTACAATCGATCCAGTTTTCTAATAGATCTAATTTGATTGCGATTTATCTACCTTGTCTAGGTACATGCTGTTCATGATTTACTAACTCACCATAATTCATTTTGCATCATAAAATAATATAAATACTTCATCATGAGTTTTCAAACCAAAATCACATTAATATGATTACAATTATATGCAGAACATACAAAGATATAATCAAATATACATTAATCAACTAAAACATGATATTTATTTTTCAAAATAAAACATCATTCCATACTTGTTCGAAAGAATTGATCTAAACTTATCTTTTCCAAAACCAAGATACACTTTCCAGAAAATGGAAATATACATTTAGAGAGACTAAACAATGGTAGGGAGGCTAACAATGATACAATCTATTTTAGCTTAAATCCCAATATACATTATCTCTACTATGGAGATAACTAATAAATCAACTTAGGACATGATAAAAAAAATCAGGAATTTTTTGTGGGATGGGGTAAACGAAAACCATAAAATACCCCTTGTCACCTCGGACAAAGTTAAATTTCCAAGGCATGTGGGGTGATCCGAAGTTAGAGATCTAATAACCTAAAATCATGTGCTAGTGGCAAAATTTGTTTGGCAAATGTGTAGGAGACTTGAATCTCTTTGGTGCAAGGTCTTATATAATAAATATCTAGATGAGGAAAATCCAGAATGAATTTTGATGGCAATGAACCCCTCATATGGCTTTGCAATTTGGAACCACATGATGAAATGCAGACACCTAATAGTAGATCACATTTCATGGAGAATCAAAGATGGGAGGATGGTAGATTTTTGGAGAGACTCATGGAATGGGTATGTCCCATTAGTCAACATCTTAGGATTGGAAAGAGCAAAGGATGCATTAGAGCCAGTGGGGGGCAAATTAGTTAAGGACTACATGAAAATCATTGTAAAAAATAGTATCAAAAGTTTTTCTTGGAAATATATGGAAGCATTAGAACTAGATTGTAGATGAAGATTAAAAGAAGAATTAGACCGATAACATCTTGTCCTAGTAGAAGGAACAAATGAGATTTTTTGGTGCGGTGAAGTCAGGGAACTAATCACCAAGATTGGGGTATAAAATCATGTGGGGAGATAGGGATCGATGTGAATGGAACATTGACCTATGTTGGAATCCAAGCATTCTCCTGTAGGGAAGAGTGTTTGCTTGGTTGTAGGTGCAGAGCAAGATCCTATTAGCGGCCAAACTGATGAAGATTTTTTTTCAAGGACCATTTAGGTGCCCGATGTGCGATAGAGATGAGGAGAGTGTTGATCATTTGTTTGTACAATGTGATGCAGTACAACAATGTTGACAATTCTTCCTAGGGAATTTGAATTACTATGGGCCTCTACCATCAACTCTAAAAGGTATATTTACTTGTTGGCCAACTTTATGTAAAAGGGTGGTATGTGGGGGATTATTGTCTGCTATCCCGACAACCTTAATCTGGATACTTTGGAAGGAGAGGAACAACTGGGTATTCAATAATAAAGAATTTGGTATCATTACATTTTCAACAATAAGATAAAGATAACAATCAATGAACATATTAATGTAGTCGTGGCATCCAAAAAAATGACGTTTTTACTTCACGAGATGATAGAATGATGAATACTTGGCCAAAATTGATCCACGAAAGGGAGAAATTTTCATAAATCAGGAAGAAAGAATGGGGGTGTGTTAATGCCTACCACCTAGTGGTTGTCTCAAGATGAACTTTGACAGTGCTTCATGAGGGAGTCCTAGTCCCTCTGGTATATCATAAGGAACAAAAGAGAGATGATGGTGTGGGTAGGATTTATCAAATTTCCCGACCGTTTTTTGCATTGTTGGCAGGAGTTACTTTGTGCAGAGAGAAAAAACTGTCGAGTATGATCATTGTAGGAGATTTGATGAATATTGTGCAGGATATTATGACTAGCTCAACACCCAATTGGAAAACCCAAATGTGGACCAATTACATAAAGGAGATACTGAAAGATTTTGAAGATTTTTCAATACAACACGTTTATAGAGAGGTGAACATTCAAGAAAAATTCTTGTCCAATCATGCTATAGATCAAAGGGAAAGAACTATTATTAACAGTGATGTCAAGGCTTGGAATGGACTAAATTGGAACTATGAAGTCGAGGGATAAGGTCAGAGAACATATCATGATAGCTTTCTATTCCACGAGATCAATGGATGAGAGAGGCCTATATATGAGGCACAAAACAATTAACTTCAAATTGGTTTTGGCTTTGGAAGTTAACAATGGCATTTGAATTTATTACCATTGTAGGACGCAATTGTAGTTGCACACAAGAATTGGTGGAGGAACAACTCAAGGAGATTTTTGTCACAGAAGGCGATGTGGAGATGGGTGTGGTGAGGAGCATAATCGATGAGCTTATTCTTCAAGGTGCCCATACACATTATGTTGCTCTGCTAGAGAAGTTTGTTTACACTATGGCCACGAGTATAGGAGATCACAAAGCCACTAAAAGGGCTATCAAGTGGATGGTGGTGCCTTCATTTTGGGATAATGTTGTGGAGGCATTGAGGGATCTGAGTAGTATGACCTACAAAGGAGTGGTGATAGATGCATTCCATGTGGAGGAGGTGTTGAATAACAATGACATGTATGATATAATCAAGGTCACGAGGGATGGCATAAGCATGAAAAAAATGGAAATATACAAGTATATGATGTCTGTAAATGGGAGTTTGTTCCCTCCAAAGCAGATCAAGAGATCACATGAGGTCATTGAGGCCATCATGACCTTACTGTTTTCTCTCTGCAATTTAGATGTAAATTTTATTTATGATCAATATAATGGTAGCCATCCCTAGGTAGCAATTTGCCTAAAAAAAATATTCAAAGATTATATACTTCTTACAAATTATATAGAGATCACTATCTTGATGACTACTTTTGTAAGGTACCCTCTAAATAGTTAGTAGCCATATGAAACAAGCCTTCTTTGGCTCGATGTTTTTATAACATAGATTATAAAATAGAACCTGTCAATCCTTGTTAGTATAGTTCAAATTCCAAATATGATTAAAAAAAGTAATTAAATCCATATTGTTGTAGAAGGAATTGTAAATTAATTTAGCATTAACATTAAGCAAGGTAGTACCATCAACCCATTTGTAGGATTTGAATATCTCATTGTCCCAAGAACACTTCTTGGGAAGGTTAAGCTACGTGCAAGCATGTTTGAGGATAGAATAGGTTCTCCAATTGGAGGGAGGGAGGTCAAACTCTTGGTTCAAGGAAGTTGAAGACTTTAGCTACCCATTAAATAGAATGTCCTTAAAGCATTTGATGCTCTCAATGTAAAGATTCTTAGTTGAGCAACCTTGCAAGAGAGCCAAAGGTTTATCTTTATGGATAATAAGGCTTCTAATATGCTCCCATGCTTTCCAAATGATTTTGAAGACATTAGAACTGACATGGGCTGCAAGAAATTTCCCAGTTAACAAATCATTAAGAGATTTCCAGGTTTTAGCTTGCTTAGGCATTGAAAGACTAATGCTATTTCTAACCAAGAACTTCTAGGGTTCTTGCCCATCTAGAGCATTGGAGATCCACTTAGCAGCAAGTGCCATGATTTGTAATTTAAGGTCTTTAAGACCAATACCCCCCACCTTTTATTCAGAAAGAATCATTACCTTATAACAGAGAGGAGCTTGTTCTTACCTTTGCCATTACACCAGAGGTTTTTTCTAATTTTCTCCTAGATGCCATTAATTTGATAACTACCAAACTGAAGCATAATAAAGACTATAAGATGAAAGAATCTTTTGACATACCTGGATTTTGCCAGCCAAGGAGAGATATTGTTCGTTCCACTTGCTCAAGTTGTGCTCCAATTTACCTTTTATCTAAAACTACATCTCTTTCAGGTTTGGGTTAATAGCAAATGGGATACCAAGGTACCTCACTTGTTTAGTAGGACCACCTTATTGGAAATTGAACTTACTAAACCATTGAAGGGTTTCTTATACCCACCCTAACATAATAGATTTAGCATTGGAGATCCTTGCTCCAAAAGGATCACAAAGAATTTAAGCTCTTTTATCAAAGAATCCATATTTTCCTCCCTGGGCTCTATGAACAAATCTTTATCATCTACAAATTGGATGTTGAGGAGGTTCTTTCCATCAAGTAGGGAAATACCCTTGAACCTAGGAGAAAGGGTAGATTCTCTAAGTAACTAGTAAATAGTATCAGATGTTATGAAAATAGGGCTAGGGAAATGGGACAACCCTACCTAATTGACCTCTCAAGTATAAAGATTTTAGTTAATCAGCCATTGGCATCAATTTGAGTAGATGCATCTCTCATATGGGCCTGCACCATATGCTAGAAGTTGGTAGGGAAACCAAAGGCTTCAAGAATCATGATCAGAAATGCCCATTCAACTCTATCATATATTTTCTTGAGTCCAAAAGGAACATAACAACATTTTGGTTGGAGGCCTTAGCCCAATTCTAGCCTCCCAACTAGTCAATAGATTTTATAATGTGTACCTTCCCTTAATGAATCTTGTTTGAGTGTTGGTCACGAACTTTGGAATAATCTTAACCAGTCTTAGTGCAATGATTTTGGCAAGAATATTCTAAGACACATTTAGAAGTGTGATCGACCTTTAGTTCTTGATGAGGGTTCTATCCCCATCCTTAGGTAAAAGATTGATAAGAACTTTATTAATATCTATCTCGAGAGATCCTCTATTAAAGGCTTATTAATATACAAAAGATCTTCACTAGTCCAATGGATGTTTTTGTAGAATTCCACAGGAAGCCCATCAAGGCCTCGTGATATGTCCTTATTAAGAGCCTTAATGGCTTTTTGTACATCCTCCAAAGTAATTTCTTTGTTAAGACTATGCATGGCATCTACTGCAAGCTTGTTAGGGATAAGCTTTTTTGCAGTATTCCCTAGCCTCTTCACACTTGGTGTTATTACCTTCTATGGTAAATATTTTTTTATAATATTAAATGAAGGATTCTTTGATATCCACCCGCTCCCAAACTGTTCTTCCATCCTCCCAGATCTTCTCAATATTTTTTTTATCTTCTTTATGCTTTAACAACCTAAAGAAGAGCTTGGTCCCCTTATCACTGTATTGCATCTAGTTTAATTTTGTGCTTAGTTTCATGCCTCAGATCCTTTTAGTTTGGATCTTTCTCAATGAATTCTTGATTAAAGTCCGATTGTCATTGAGCTCTATATTTTTCAGGATCATTTTGAAGTTGAGATTTAGTATTGAGAAGGTCATCATTTAAGTCATCTTCCAACTTTTGTAGTCCTTGGTCTTCTTTCTACTAATAGTTTAAAGAAGATTACTCAATTCTTGACATTGTGCTCCCATTTGGCTGTAGTAAAACTACTAGACCTTCCTCATTTATTGATTTGCCAAATCATATATGTAGTGCAGTTGCGATCTTCATCCTCTAGAATATTAAAATTTAGTAGGAAGTTATCAATCCTTCATGTGTTATGGTGCGAGCA
Organism: Cryptomeria japonica; assembly: GCF_030272615.1. Classification (NCBI taxonomy): domain Eukaryota; kingdom Viridiplantae; phylum Streptophyta; class Pinopsida; order Cupressales; family Cupressaceae; genus Cryptomeria; species Cryptomeria japonica. Next base: position 374,343,918 of record NC_081405.1, read on the forward strand.
TTATTAATATTAACGACAACTTGGATGGGGTGACGGTCTAAAAGGGTACACGGGGACACTATAGCACTACTTCCTTTTTAATCCATATTGAAACATAAATATTCATTATTAGCATAAATCATGTCAAGTCTATATATCCTTTTCCTCCCATGTTGATAGTTACACTAGGTGTACCAGATGGTGCAGTGCTCCTGTCTCTTACCTTCAAGGAGGTCAAACAACTGAAGTTTATCTTTCATTTTAGCCTAGTAATACTTTTCACTATATTTCCATTCAAACTTCAAACCCTCGATTTTGTCATCCTGGTGCTGTATCATATTAAAGTCACCTCTAATGATCTATGGAACGTCAAAAAGACTAAAGAATCATTTCCACAATTTAGTCCTCTCCATATTATCATTTGGTGTGCATAGGGAACAAATCCTTGACATAAAATCATATTTCCTAATAATGACCCATGTTGCCCTATTAAAAGGGTAGGAGCCATTTTTAAAGGCATAATTAGCCCATTTGTTGGACAAAAGAATTACATCCCCCCTTTACCCTTAGAATTGTATTTAATTGCATCTTTCTATATGCATTTAAAATTCACATCAAGGGTGAAGTTGGTGTCTTTAACTTCTTGCAAAATATTGCATCTTTATTTTTAGAAAGGTTGAGAATTCTCCTAACCACATATTTCCTGTTTGGAGACTCCATGATGTAGAGCATCATGAAAATCCAACCAAGAACCCCAAATAAAGCATGGAGTTCAATCTTCAACACAATATCATCAATATCAGAGGCATAAACATATTAAAATTTCTCATATTGTCATATTACTTTCATCCAAATCCATTTCAAGTTCATCCAACACTCTTTATCAAGGTACTAAAACATCAAGCTTATATACCATATTGATTTCAAGGTAATATATCACATCTCAATAGTCATACTTCCATGCATGCTATAGGGGTTCATTAATGATGTCTTAAACATATCCAATCATCTATACCTTTGAAAACCATTAAACATCATTGTTCATTGAAAGAATCCAATTCACTATCATCAAGGTGATTGTCATTCACATGACATTTTTCTATACCCGCACTTAGTCATTAATAACTTCCAAAATTAAAATGATTATGCCAATCGCTTTGGTGGAGTTTTAGAAAAATTTATTAAAAAGAACATATAAAACATTCATAAAGATCTAACGGTGAAATAAAAATTTATCATCTCTGCACCGAGACCAATTTTGACTGTCATAAATCTAGAAAATGTATGCTTGCTGCCTGCTAGGGTATCATATTTCACAACAAATACTTAACCAAACGAAAAAAAGACCATACTAAAATGATATTCCTCTGAGTCTACTTTCAGAATATTAAAGCCATTAATTTTTTTCAATGGCAAAATCACAAGATAATTACAAACCCTTTCCAGCAACTCCATTTAAGACAACTTAAAACCGGTTTTCACCAAAACCTTCATAACTCTCTCAAAACTGAATGAAATCAACCCAAACCAAAAGAGAAATAAAGTTTAATTACACATATTTCTAATGAATCCATTTATAGTTCATAAATATTTAATATGCATCCATACCATATGCTGCAACATGACTATTTTTCAGGAAATCTGGAAGTTGCAATCCATAAAATATCCATAACTTCTTCATTTCTCAATGAAATCACTCCAAACCAAAAAATAAGGAAAATAATTCAAGATAATATCTAACCATGATAAGTATACATGGTTTCCAGGCTGTACAGGTCTATACAAGTCCTGCAAACAAACAAGTAACAATGGAAACTATCAAAATGGCAAGCTTATGAATACACAAATTGTTCAAAATTGTTATCCTCCTTCTCATTCCCAATTGGTTCGACCAAATACAACCTTTTATATCCTCTTGGTCAGTTTGGAACTTATAACTACCTCCAAGACCTTTCAACTTCCCATTTACAACTTTTAATGCAATTTTTTTTATTGCAGTTTTGCCACTTTTCATCTTTTTGACAACTTTTTGTGACATTTTCACATAATGACCCCAAAACTTGACAAAAACCTTATAAAAATATCAAATAACCCTTAAATGACCTTTTACAAGAATTTAATTCCCTTTCATGGCATGTTTACATCATTTTGACTCTTTGACCCCACTAGGTCCTAAATGGACAACTATGCAACTTTTACACAAATAGCTCAAGTAGCCTTACATTATGACTCCATTGGATAAAAATGAACTCAAATACATGAATATATTCTTTACAAGTCATAAATGACCCAAATATAATCAAATAGTGACCTTGGACATCATGATTGTGCTTCTACAATGGGGTGCTCCTGCACCACTCCAATCCTTTAATATTCCATGAGATATAGTTTAAGTCCTTAGAAAAACTTATTCAAAGGTATCCATTGGTTTCCTAAATCCTTCAAAGAATTTAGGCAATGTTCCTTCAGTGTCTTTCCTTTTGTGGATGAGAGATGCAAAATCTTTGGTTCTTGTTCTCCTTTTTTGTTTCACCACAACGACTTCATCATATCTACTAGGAATCAATTTATTAGAGTTATTGGGTATTATCACTTGGTTTTGTCTTACTCTTATTGATTTTGTAGTTGGTTCCTTATTAAAATCTACAGATTCTACAAATTGATATCTCCTATTGTTCAAGATCGAGATGCCTTGATTTTTACCATATGGAACCAGAGCCTTGGAACCAAAGATACCAAAAGTCTTATTATCCATATTAGAGTCCAAAATGTGAATAAGTCCTTTTGAGCTAGGGTCACAAGGCCTTTCAACATATTCCTCTAGCCTATCAATATGTTCTGCTCCATAGTCCAAGGCAGAGCTAATAGGGGCAATAACACTAGGGGCCTGCATAGGTAGGGTAGTTTGAACATTCTCATGGGCTGAGGTTGAAATCTAATTACCTTCATTGAGTCTTTCCACATTAATGTTTTCCTTTTCCTCAAGCTACTCATTCAACATTGAGTTAGATAGTAAATTGAAGCTATTGGAAAGGTTTAGATTGGTCTCAGGCATAGCGAGAGTGGTTACATTGCTCGACCTATTGGGGCTCTTAGTAATATGGCTCTTACTCTCTATCTCATTGACAATGGTTTTGACAAGTGATCCAAAGTTAGAGGTGTTGACAATCTTACAAGAAATTTGGGTTTGTGAGTTGACAAAAAGATGCAAGTTATTAGTGGGGTTACAATCCTTAATAGTATTTTCATTAGAAATCTCCTTGTCCTTAGAAATATCTTTGCAATTCTAAGAGCATTGAATCATCAATTGTAGGTATAATTATTTCAATTGAGCAATTTTCATACAAGCATTTCACTTCATATTTCTATTTCTTTCCTATTCATCATTGTTGTAGGGTTAATTCCAACTTGGGGTTTGACTAAGGTATGCCCCTATACCGACCAATACCATTTTTCTCTCCTTTTGTGTAGATCCAATCTTGGAAATAGGTTTCAGGTTCAAACTGAGAACACATGAGCATAGTGTAGATAGAGACAAGACTAATGAGACAAATTTCAATAGAAAAGAGGAGGGCTAGGGAATTTAGTGCCATAGTCCACCTGGACTAGGGGGCTTGACACCATAGTCCAGATGTTTTGACCTAAAAATTGAGTAGAAGGAAGATTGGAATCTCAATAGTTCAACTGGATTCTTGTTCCACACCCAAACATTTGTAAGGACTATGATGCCTAGCCACAATCTCCACCTAGTTTCATCCCAAATTTCAAACACAGATTCCTCTTTGCATCCCTTTTCTAGTTTTGTATATGTTAGTTTATTACCAGATCTGTATTGTCTGTTTATTGTCAATTTTATAGTTTATTAGCCTAGTTCTTGCTTCCAACTTATCCAATCAATCAAATAAACAAAAGAGAACAATAAAAACCACTAGGCCCAACTCTCCCAAGGGTTTGTAGTTGGGCCTATTAGTTGTTCTCCAGTATAATTTGTGGGATTGGGTTTGATTCCTAGTTTGCATGTCTAGACTAGTAAATCCCATTTCCACTACATTCCATATACATACATTGATATAATATTAATATCTATATCTATATTTCTTGTCCATGGGGTTGGTCAAGTTGATATGAAGGATTTCTATCAAGCAAATACTAGGTGGGTTCCCCTCAGGGAAGGTTGGGTCAAAGTAAATTCTGATTCAGCTGCCCAAGGCGATTTAGGGCCTTAATGTAGATGAGATCCAAAGGTTTTATCAAATAGATGAATCTTACAATCAAAACAAAAACCAACACTATAGATAGAACATTTTCACATCCATAATAATTTTGAATTAAAATTGAGAGAACTCATACAACAATTAATTAGTCAAATATTTACAACTTAATGAATTCACATCTACGTTATGGTAACTATACTCTGTCCATTAAAATCTCTTCACATTCTTATTATTATTTTTTTCGCCTCTCTTATTCACTTTATGCTCCATTGTTTTAGAGACCTTGTTTTGTAGTCAACATTTCTCTTTCCACAATTTAAAATCTGCAATTTAGTCTTGTGCTATCACCTTTGTCGTGGCTCTTCCTTCCACCCACTTCCTTCTTGTTCTACCTTTATGACCTTGTTTTATAGTCAACATTTCTCTTTCCTCAATATGCAAATCCTTCTGCATCCTCTTTTGTTTGTGCACCTCTCTAGTCTTCCAGTCTTACATGTTCTTATACAACTATATCCATCTTAATTTCCTTATGCAGTTGTAGATAAAAACAAAAAAATCTATTTTCCTCACTTTATTGTTTACTCCCTGTTTTGTGTAATACTCTACCCCAATTTTTATCTCTTCTTTTATTTCTATATAGTTACTACTCTTTGTTTTGATTTCTCTATGCCTGTTTACTCTCCATTGTGACCCTTACGCACTTTTCATTAGTAATTTAATGTCCCATTTTCTCCTTATTTTTGAGCATTTTTCTACTCACCAATCCTATGTTTGCAAGGGAGCCTTGTTCTTTCTTATCCATGTTATTTCTATGCCCTCTTATCTATCTGCTTTTGTGCATCCCTCTCACCTGCTATTTCTTGATTATATCTTTGTTTTAACTTCACATTTTCCTCTCTGCTTCTATGTGGATTCTCCCCTTCTTCTCCAAGTTTCTTCTTTTACCTGCGTGCCCTTTGTTATATCCTCACATATTAAAATCTGCACATATTAAAATGCACTTTCTTGGTCAAATATCCTCCTCTTTCTTTGAACAACCCCTTTGGCTTTGTCATCTTGTCTTTCTTTCTTTCTATTAATTCTAGAGTCTTTTGATCTTCCAATTGTGGTGCCACCTGTCATGCCATAATTTGTCTTATTGAAATGATTTGAAATGTCTCCATTCTTTGTGCCTCTTTCGTGTTTTTTTTTTTTACCTTCCTCTTTGTTTTGCTTAATCTGCTCATTTTTTATATCCTCAAATATTGAAGGCTTTTATATTTAAAATATGTGAAATCTTCCTTGCTCACGCATGACATTCATTATAATAACTCTTCTTTAATTTCAATACATGACTTTGTCTTTCAATTTTGCAACCAAAATCTCTATTTAATGACATTTTTTTTTCAACTGGTGGATGCTCCTACATTAGGCCCTTAGATGTCAGATGTATTATTTGAGACCACAAAAGTAGAACACTCTCACTAGAGGCTCTAAAGTTAGTTCATGACATTAACAATGAAATTAAGTTTTAAGTGGCTTGATCGGAGATCAAAACTTGCAAATGCTTATGCTTTGCAAAGGTCTATTTAGAGAGTGACTCAATGATCACTATAAATACAATTAGGTGCAAGTATAATCCTAACTAGAAACTAAACAAGTTGGTGACCCAAATTTGGGAGGATCTTGAAAGTTTGAGGATGTTTTAGTGTCCAATATTTATAGAGAAGGCAATAAGGAGAAGGATAAGTTGTCCAACTAAGCAATCGATGTGGAGGATTTATAGGGGTCTTTGGATTTAAATGGCTCATGGGATAATTAGCATTGGGAGTGGGAAATGGAGAGACCTTTGAAATATGTTGCCATTAGTGGTGACCGAGGTGGTCACATATATGTGATTGGAGGTGAGGGTGGACTCACACACACAAGTAGATGGCCTCAATCCTTTTAAGCACCAAGTTGTTATATTGGAAATGGTAGAGGTTTCAGTGGAGTTGACCATAAGTTTAGATGTGACAAAGAGGCAAATGGCTTTTTGTGGGTGAACCACTGATAGAAGACTACTCAAGGTCTTCAAAGTAGGCGATAAGGAAGTCATGCAAGCTATTAAATTGGTCCTTGATGATGGTTTCCTCACCTCCAAGTTTCATTTCTATGTCAACTTGAACATATCTTCTATGTTCCTCGCTTGGCTTTTCAGGTTGAGAGGAGACAAATCTTGGGCTAAGCATTTAATGGAGGCTTGAGTATGTGCAACGTGGTAGGTTAATATAACATTCTTTATGGACCTAATGATTGGTAGTATTAAGCTGTCTTCATATGATGGATAGTGGCCAAAATTAACCCTTCCCTACAATAGGCCTTAGGTATCATTCATCATTTGAGACATTAATGAAAATGTGGAGGCTTAGCATGCACATACAACTAGTGGCTTGACCTTTTTGAAGGAGGTGGTGGGGGTTTTAGAGTTCCTATTGAGTTGTTAGAAGAGGGATGGAAAATGGCATCAAGGAAATGGCTTAAGGGTGGATTTGCTTGCTTCATTTTGTTTGGTTTTTTGGAGCTCTTTGTGTCCTGCTCACTGTAATCCTCATGTGATGAGTTGTTTTGCATTTTTTTTGGCTTCGATGAAGCTTTGACATTTTATATGGTTGTGGCCCACTTCGCCACTTTTATAAATGAAAAAAATATCTATATCTAAGTTGTATAATATATATCTTGAGGCATTTAAAAAATAGAAGAAAACATAGATAGAAATAAAAATTTATAATGTCAAACATTGTTGAATTGTGACAATATGTAAGGCTACCTCTATGCGTACTTATTGTAACTCTTAAGAGATTCTTTTAGTAGCGAATTGAGTGGGCTTGCTTGGGTGTGGTGTTCTTTGAATCGGCTTGGTGTATTGCATGGGTGCTTAATCATCCTTTCTATTCCTTCCTAACCATTAGTTGAAAGCTTACAGGATATTGTTAGTAAATTTTGTCTTTTTCATAAATAATTGAACCAAATTATTTGTTTTTAAGTTATTCCCAAATGGTACTGTAGATTCACGTGGATTGAGTCGTAGAAATAAACACAAAATGTTGTTGTGGTTTACTATAGTATTTGAAATGTAAATTGAATTAAAAATGTAATGTAATGTTAGGTGTCTAGAATTCAATAGCATGTGATATCAATGAAGTAAGTAAATTTAGAGATATCAATAAAATAAGTAAATTTAGTTGAACAAGATTGGGAACTATATAGGTTGAACTTAATTTGAATTAATGAATCTTACTAATCACTAGAGGGTGGATCACAAGTATGTGTAAGAGGTAAGTGATATGCATAGAATGGTACTTTGATTAGGAAAATAAGGGAGATTAAGCAAAATATTAAATTGAGTTCATTTTATTTCATTGTCCTAGGGTTATATTGAATTGTAAAAATATATAAATAATTGCTAATAATCAATCTATGAATTTTATTTTGATTAGGTTAGTAAACAAAGTGATTATTTTTTAGCCATAGTAATATTTTTGGATATAGTTTTGTGGTGCTTTATTTGCCAATGGGAGAGAAGGGAGATTCACCAAAATCTTATGAGTACTTCATTTGCTAAAGTATTGGGTTGTTACATGGTGTGTTAAAAAGAGTTCAAATGTTGTGTTTTTTTGTTTCTTTAATACATAGAGTCTAGTTAGATGAATTTTATATTTTGTATACATTTTAAATCCTTGTGCTTAATTGAGAGTTTTTTAAGTTTTGTTAATTTTAACATTTATTTTAATTGACTTAAAAATATTGCTTTAAAAGTGTTCCCAACTCTAAGTATCATATATAGATTATTTTTGTGATTTTTAATGAGCTTAGGAAATTTTCTTTGTGCAATTCAATGTGAAACTATTTCTTTCTTGAAGAGTTAATATGAAGCTATTTGTCAAGAAGTTTGAAAATAATTGTTTCATGCAGATAAAATTCTTGGAATTGTACTTAATAGTTTCCATGTGTTCATTTGATTTTGTAATGTGGTTTTTGAAAGGGACTTGAAATTATTGATTAAGTTCTCGAGGTTATTGTGATCTTGGTATTTAAAAGTGTTCATGACCTTGTGTTTGAGAGAAATTGATTGTGGTGGTTCTCCCTACTTAGGGAATGGCTAGAGCTAAACAATGACTTGATGATACCATGTTTGGATGGGTGGAGAGCTTTTCTCCTTCCATTGGCATGTTCTCAAATAAATGCTTGAAAGGTGGCTAATGAGATTCTTGTCATTGCAAATATTCTTTAGAGGATACTGCCTTGTAAATTGGAATCAAGTTTCAACTCATTGTAATACTTCTTTCTTTTATGTTATTCTTGAAGGAATAAGGGTTGGAATGGGATTGCGTTCAAATAAATGAAGGGTTTCCTTTTGAAGAGTGTTTATGTAAAGAGGGAAAGGTTTAAATTGATGTCTATTACATAACAAAAAAAAAGAGATTAAAATTGTTTCAATAAATTTGCTTTGTTATCTCAAAGGGAGGTTGTAGAGAAAATAAATTCTATATTTAAGAGTTTTTGTTTATTTTTTGTTCATGTTGGTTTGAATGAAAAATCTATACTTATTTTGAATTTTCCATTATATATTCTTATATGTTTGTTGCCTCATGTTTGACTAATTCAGATAAGACTTCTTTGCAAAAGCTCAATAAATCTCTCAAATCTTCCTTAACCCCCAACAAAATAGGGGCAAATATAACGAAATCCCTAACTTCTCTATCTAAATAAGATATGGTCTTTTGGGTATAGATTTTTTTTACATTTTATGGTTTATTTAAAATAAAAGTTGAGGCAATTTGAATTATAATATTATTTTTAATAATCAGGTAAATTATTTTTGTACTATACAGATTCTTAATCTTAAATTAAATGATTACTTTTTTAACTATTTATATAATTTGGCTTATTATTTAAATCAATTAAATGAAGATTTAAATTTTAAATTAGTATAGCCATAAAGAGATAGGGGAGAATTTTTTTTTTTAGATTGTCTTTTTGATAATTAGTAAGTTATTTAAGTTAGCTTTCTTATTTATTATATTTTTAATATAACTATAAGTTATTAAATCAATAATTTTAAAAGAAATTATATATTTATTTATTCATTATTGTAGTAATAATAACTAATAGTTCATTTAAATGTTTGGTGTAATTTATAGAAAAACCATTTCCTTTTATTTGGTTTAATAGTGTGAAATGTTTATAAAAGAATTAATTACTAGCTTATATATCTTAAAATTTAATCAATATAAGTTACGTTGATATTTATCAAGGTATTCAATTTTTTCAATTAATATTTTATATATATTAAAGTTGAATGAAAAAACGAAATGCCTTGATCAAAATAATTTATAAAGGTTAAATTCTAAGATGTAGCAGTGCAACCTCCAAACATGTAAGAGAACTAGATATTAATATTAATTTAATATAAACATGCTAATTAAGATATTATGCTATTATTAATATTAGTATTATATACTCTCAAAACTAATAATTAGTAAGTTTGTCTTTTAATATTTATTTAATTAAATTCTCATGTTTATATTTGTCACGACTCGACTTAGACCCTAGTTAGATTTACTTTACTATGCCAGATACTTATATTGTTTACATTTTGCATGTAATTATTTGATTAGCTTTTTAATGATGTTAGATGGTAATTTGTGGTTTAATGACATTAATGATGGTCAATTATTTTATAATATCGTTATTTAATGATGATGAATTATTATTTTCAATTATGATCATTAATGATATTAATGCTTTAATTAGATTTTAAACCTGATAATATGAATAATGCATTTTTATCGTGATTTGACGACCTTTTGTTGAGTTGGAGTAAGTTGCAGGTTATTCGTCGAAGGCAGACATATGACCGAGGAGGGGTTTTTCTAGCTCGCCAGTAGCAACCTAAGTATTGGAATCTTGTGCAAAGTACCCAATTAGATAAGCAATTAGGAAATTAAATTAGGGAGTTTAATATAAAATGATAAAATAATATTATTAAAATAAAAATAAAATAATAATAAGGATAAATTATTAAATATACAAGTATTTAATATTACAATCAAGCGAGAAATTAATTATAATATAATTATTTAAAAGTGAGTAATTAAAAATATATATAAGTTATTTGATAATTAAATTATAAAATAAATAAAAGCTATTTAAAGAGATAACATCTTGTAAATTATTAGAGCACCAATTTAAAAAAAAATGATTAATTCAAGAAATTTATTAAAATATTAATTAATAAAATAATTTAAATATATATGTATAATCAAGATTATAAATTATATTTTCGACATGCAAGATACAATGCATGAGTAAATAGTAAGATACTAAATTTAGGGAAAATAATGTGCTAAAAATATAGACGACATGCAAGGCGTGATGAAAACTAAATAATTAAATTAGTAGATTATTTTCTTTAAAACTAAATCTTTAAAATCATGCTAAAAAATTTGTGATTTAATTTAAGAATTATTTTGTGAGTTCTAATCATGCATTTTATAATTAAAAATTTGGTTTTATTTTTAGAGAATTTAATATTTATAAATATAGGGATAAATCTCTTATTTGATTCATTCCAATTCCTTTTGAGCTTCTTGATTCGTGTGATTTCTATGAAGTCGACAAGGTAGATTGAAAAGATTGCCTGAAATTGGGGAAACGCCTGTGATTCTTCTTTCTCACAGCTAGGTTCATTTATTTTACATATTTTATTTGAGTCTTAATTTGATCTTTTCCTTTAAAATTTGTTCTTCTTGTCATAATTTCTGATTAAAAATTTAAGTACGGGAAATAAATTTGTTCAAGGTAGGTTTTTAATCTCTTCTTTACCACAAGAATTCTATCTATGAAATCGATTGACTCGTATTGTTTTGTTGCTGAGAGTAATTGGATATTGTGGATTTAATGGTAGTTTGTTTGATGTGTCACTTGTGTTGTCAATGCCTTCTTCTTGATGTATCTTAAAAAATAGAAACTGGGTTTTAAGGAAATTTACTGGGTTTTTGCGTTTCAAATATTTCTAACTACTATGAAAATTGCAGAGAAATTGGGATCTGGGTTTTTAAGAAATAATTGAAACATTACAACTGTATTTGGAAAGTCTTGATAGTGGTAAATTCTAACTTCACGATTGATTTAATAATTTTTAAGAAAACAATAAAAACAATAAAAATATTTAATAAATATATATTAGGAATTGATTTTAAATATTATATTAACTTAAATAGAGATTCTTAATTTAGAATTATTGAAAATATTAAAATTTAATTTTGATTTGAGGAAATTATATTATAAAGGGAAAATTTATAAAGAAAACATATAATAATATTATTCTGACATTAATCCACGGAGGGTTAATTATTTTTCTGTCTATGAGGGATGATTATGGAACGAGAGTGCTTGTTTATGGGTTAACTAGGGAAAGGTGATTTTCTTCACCTCCCCAATAGGGTAATGATGGCCATCATATTTATTTATTTATTTATCTCCCTGCCATAACACATGTAGTTAGTTCAACCAGGATGGGTTGTTAGTTCTACATGATTGCACAAGATTCCTTTACTACCAGTTGGTACCAGCTTGCTAGGATACTCTGTCGTGAGGGACGGGAGCTTATCAAGAGCATCGGGAAGCTTATGCTTCATTTGGTTGGGCGGATAGAACGCCTGGGTCATATGTCTGTCATCCGGTTTGCGAGAGGAGGTTATCCAGGTCAAATGGAGGCAACACATCCGGAGACAAAGAAAGTCAGAGATTCCAGATAAAATTTTATGTAATAATTAAAGATGTATATTTTATTTTATTGTAAAAACCAGAATGGTTGCATGTAAAAGTGTACCTGCAATTTGCTTGTCCCCAAGCAATTGCTCCTTGTCTTATTATACTTTGTCTCCTTGTTCTTGAATGTACTTGCACATAGATTAGTAACACTAATATATATAAACCAAAGTAATAATAAATATTAGCGAGATTACTACTTAATTTATATTGCATATATTGCAACTTAGAGGGGTTAGCTTTCTTGAGCCATTGCCCAACTTAAGGGGGACTGGCTTCTTTGAGCCAACTTGTCCATATGTGAGAGATTGGCTTCCTTGAGCAATCTCTACCCAATCTCGAGAGACTGACTTCCTTGAGCCATCTCGGTCTAAAATGGATTGACTTCCTTTGAGTCATCTTACTAGGGGTACTGACTTCCTTGAGCCAAGCTACCCACATTTGGCTTCCTTGAGCCCTTATTCTTAGGGTGCTGACTTCCTTGAGTCAAGCTGCCCACATTTGGCTTCCTTGAGCCCTTATTCTTACATAGGGTGTTGACTTCCTTGAGTCAAACTACCTATCTTTGGCTTCCTTGAGCCCTTATTCTTAGGGTGTTGACTTCCTTGAGTCAAGCTGCCCACATTTGGCTTCCTTGAGCCCTTATTCTTACTTAGGGTGCTCACTTCCTTGAGTCAAGCTGCCCATCTTTGGCTTCCTTGAGCCTTAATGTCTAGAGAGGTGCTGACTTTATTGAGCCCATTTACAATTAATATACAATGGTGTAAATTTTACATATGAGTACAACTCTTCTTTTGGAGTGCTTCAACATCTTCTTACCTTTGAGAAATTATCTTCAACCTTGATGGCCCTTTGTATTGCCTCACTTAAATTTTGAGGCTCCAATGGATTGACGATCTTCTTGATGGAGTCTTTGAGCCCTTCTACAAATAAATAGGTGAGCCTTCCTTGAGAGAGGTTGGGGACCATGACTGCCAAATTCTGAAATTCATTTGCATAATCTTCCACTGTCCCTTGTTGTGTGAGTAACGTTAGTTCTTTGAAGTACCATTCCGGATGTCTTTGATCAAATCTTAAGATGAGCCTTTGAGTGAATTCACCATAAGTAGTAATGTTTCGGTGATCTTGAGTAACAAGACCATGGTGCCACCAATCATGTGCTATCCCTGTTAGATGAAGGGTAGCAAATTTGATGGCATTATCTTCTGTCATTGGGCTGAGTGACAAATATGTATCCAATTTTTGAACCCACGATTGCGCTGAAGAATTTCCAGTCCCATCAAAGTATGGTAATGTCATTTTACTCAACCTAACCTGGAGATCTTTGTCAACATGCCTCTTCCTCGTATTCGGGTTGGCTTGTTTCCGAACTTCGTAATATTCTTTAAAAGGGATGTGCTCTTGTACTTCGGGGTCAAGCCTTGCGTACATTACTGCTATCTCATCAATGTTTTCGATTATTGATTCCTCCACTTCCATCATGGGCTCTTCTCTTGGTAAGAATGAGGGCATAGTAGGTCTAAGGATGGAGCTTTGAGTTGAATCTTGATTCTCGGAATGGTTTGAATGAGTGTCTCTTCCCGAATTTGAGATAGGTCTCTCATGATTATTTTTGTTAATACTTTGAATAGCTTGTTGGATTAGTTGATTGGTCTTCTCAAACTTCTCATTAGTTTGCTCCATGAATGTTCTAAATTCAGTTGCTAACTGTTCTGCCATGGCTGACGTACTTCTTCTACGTCGAAAGTTTTGCATTAACTATTTTACACAGGTTGACAGGATTATGCTCTGATACCACTGTAATGTCCCCTTTCCAATCTGTCTTGGAATTTACTCCTATTGAATACTTGCACTTGGATTTTGTAATAGATATAATTCAGATTGTTAATTGTTATTTCTGATGTAAAAAAAACAGTACACACAGATGTTATGGATGGTAATGTTTTAACAGCAATGTCTGATATAATTATGCTATTAATGTCCGTACATGATATTTTCTGCAACTGTGCTACGTTTGATAAGAATAACAATAATAGGCCACTGTATATAATTCCTGAAAATGATCTATCTCCTTCCCCCCTTGTTGACGTGATACTTGTGCCTCTATATACCCTGTGCTAGTGTGGAAGGTCACAAGGATGAGATGCATCTCGTGTCTCTTGTTGACCATTCTCCTTCAATATACTTAATGTATTAGTTTAGGATAATTGCATTATTAACTTTATTATGCTGATCGTATAACTCCTCAATGGGGACATGACAAAAAGTTATGAAAAAGGACCTATAAGGTAACTTGATGTAAAGCGACAGGAAGTCGCCATGCAATGTAACTAACAAAAGAAAAGAAGAAAAAAGGCTACTAACATACTAACCCACTAACATGCATGATTTAATTTCTTAGATTAGTTTTCATTTACGCATGCATGCATGGTCATATTTAATTATTTGGTAGATTATTTAATTATGAGTTTTTGCATGTTAATTTAATTTGTAATAATTTCATGCATACGATTTACGCTACACATGCGCACACATAACTCGACATCTTAACTAATTATGGTTTGCATTCTATTCGGTCCTCATGCGTAATTTTAGTTTGTTATTTTTCATGCACATTTAATTTCTACATGTTATTTATGAGTTGCATGGTTGTTCAGTTACTTATCTATTACTTGCATGTTGATAATCATTGCTTTTGCATGTGCAATAATGATTAATTTGATTTTTAATTAAAATAGTGAGTTTAAGTTTGGTTTAACTAGGGTTAGGACAAGTGGGTCCTTACAATATTAAGTTAATAATAATTAATAAAGGTAGAGGCTATGGCAAGAACTTTCAAATTAAGATAATTTTCTTCAATACCAAGAAGGTAATGTAGAAAAGGATAGCAAATAAACTTGGACTTGCAATAACAAACGTTCCTACTAAGTATCTTGGAGTACTGCTTACAGATGGGATCAGACGATCCCTACATTGAGAAAGTGTGATTGAAAGTTGCAAAAACAAATGCCAAGCATGGAGGAATAAATGGTTAACACTATTAGGAAGGCTAATGATGATTAAATTGGTGCTTTCAGTAGTACCAATATATGTTATGTTTTATTTTCAAATCACTCAAAAGTAGAAGCAAAGATGGAAAGCTACCTTAAGAAATTTTTTATGGGAAGGAGAGGAGGAGGAGAATTTTTTTTTTTGCTATTTAAATGGGAAGTGTCAACTGAAGGTAGTAGGGGGTGCGGGTCTTGGGGCCAAGCTCGCCTGGAAATGTACTGTGAACCAAAATGGTTATGGTGCTAGATATTCCAAATGAAATATTTGGATGATCTGAATCCATTAAGGATAATAGCAATGGCAAATTTAGTAGGTAGTTTGGCCATTTGGAGATTCCTATGGGAGAGTAGAAAACTAATTACCAACCACTTGACATGGAAGATTAATAGTGGAAAATAAGCCAACTTCTGGTCAGAATCTTGGAATGGCAATAAACCTTTGGAAGAGTTGGAGGACATCAGAAAACATGTCTAATAGATCACGCTTATGGGACCAAAGGTAAGAGATTACATCAATCCCAATAGGTTGGAATATGGGAATCACTGGTGGATTGAGGTGGACCAATTACCAATTATAAAGAATGTCAAATCAACACTCAAGAATGAACTGGGAAAGAGAACTTGGATCCTTTGAATGAAGAAGAGGATGAAGTCATATGGTGTGGGGCACAATCTAGAGAATATGTAGTCAACATGGGATACAAACATCAAATGACAGAAAAGGTAGACAAGTCTTGGCCGAATGCATTATGTTGACATTCTACAATCCAACCAAAGGTAGGAGCCTTTTTATGGACGACATTACTTAAAAGAGTTTTAACAATTGATAAGATAAATAAAATCAGGATCCATGGCCCAAATAGGTGCACAATGTGTTACAATGATAGTGAGACAATATAACACTTTCTTCTATATTGCACATTCATAAGGAAATTTTGGGATTGGATATAGGATGTTGTGAATTTGAAAGGTGCTAGACAAGAAGATTTACAAGATTGGTTGTCTTGTTGGCCAAGAGGTAAGAAAAACATGATGTGGGCTAGTTTACGGGTATCAACTCCATCCATGATAGTTTGGAACTTTTGGAAATAAAGAAACCATGAAATTTTCCAAGAGAAGAGTATGGATATAGGAAAGATTATTTAGAAAACTCGAGAAAATATCTACAAACTATTGATTGCTAGAAATATGATAAAGGTACAAACATTTTTTACAAGGTGGGATGATGAATTTTAGAAGAAATGAGATCTCCTACCAAGGCCTAAAGGACAAATGTAGAATAAACAATTATTGAGAAGGAATTCTATTTAGAAGCGTCCATTCACATGAAAAATCAAGATGGACCTTGATTGATCGACAAAAGGATATCTCGGACAGGCTAGGACCAAGTGTATAATTAGAGATGATAAAGGTTGATGTTTATGGCCCATTATCTAATTTTTTTTGCTTTTCCTCAAACAATGAAGCAAAAATGGAGGCATTGGCCCTAGGACTATGGATGTACAAAGAGAAAAATATTAAGAATGTAGACATAGAAGGAGACTCGTTACTATGCCTACAAGCAATAGCAAAGCGGGATACAACAAATTAGAAACTTAAAAGGTGGATACAAGAATTCTGGAGACTCCAAGAGGATATGGGGGACTTTTTAATAATGCACATCTACAAAGATGCCAATGGAGTTGCAGACAAATTGGCTAATTGGGGAGTGTCATAGGAAGAATAATTAAAAATTGACTCAAACCCAAAGAGATGGGATGGGTTGTAAGAAATCATATTAAAAGATCAAGCAAAAGCAAACAAACATCTACAAAATTCAAGGTAACAAAAAGAGTTCTCAAGCAGATCTTGAGGCAAATTCAATGATTAGACAAAATATTTATCGAATGAAATGGAAGGGACAAAAAAAATTAAGTAAACATGATAGATACCTAAGTTTTGAGTCAGTATGAAATCTAATTAAGATTTGATCTTGCCTTGGTAGAGGCCCTTTCTTTAAGTATAAGGGATGTAGATCCCAAAAAGCACATAAGGAGATGCACGATAAAGTGAAAGTGACTCGTTGATGAGATTCAAGAGATATGAGAACCATTTCAAAATTTCAATCAAATCTCCAAGATCTTTCTAACCAATGCACATATGACCATAGACAAGGCCAACTAGAAAAGTTTGCATCACCACTAAAACAATATATTTTGATACAAAACAATCCACATTCGATTCATCCTAGTACAAGAAAATGTGTAGCTAATCTATAACCCGCATAACTCATAGATCCAAATCCAATGAGACATGCAAACTCATCATCACATTAGTAATCAACAAACCAAGATATCACAGAGGATAATCAGACATATATCTAGAAACTCCCATTGCACGAGTAATGTCCAACCTAAAAAATAGATCAAAGCATACAAAGTCTATCTATAGTACTTCACATAGAAGATGTGGCTAACTCCTTTTATTATCATAGGGGCTTCACTAGCTAGGTAATATTATATCACGTGCATTCATATTGGGGGATTTAATATCCCAAAAAATGAGCTCAATATATTGCCAATCTGGTGAAAATAGGGGGGTTTTTAATTCGGGCTATGAAAAAATGTAGTATTTGGTGAAAATAAGGGAGTTTTAATTTAGGCTGTGTATTGGGAGGGGTTACAAAAAAGGAGTTTAGGGCAATATTTTTTGAAAATAGGGGAATTCTTTAGTATGTCATGAACACACGTGATACAACCCAAGTTCACTAAGTGAAGCCCCCTATTATATAGTGTCAAAGAAACATACACTAGTTTGCACATCTTGCAACCAAATACCACTAGTCTCCATAGCTCTCCCAAGTTCTCCACACTCAACCATGTGAACACACACATGTAGGAAGAAGAACAAAACCAAGTAGAGAACATGCAAATCAATCCATATCCTTGTTCCATACTAACATGTACCAAGTTGTGAAATGTAAGACCTCCTTCACCACTCCCAAATCGAAAGGTTATCGACATCTAACATGCCACTGCACAAATTACTATAGACAAGGCAAACTAACAATTTCAAAATTTCAATCAAATCTCTAAGATCTTTTTGACTAATAATATCTTTGCTAGAAACCAAGGCCTTCAAAGGGTATTGTGTCACATCCCCAAATTTTACATAGAACTTCTTTTCAATTTTGGAAAGTTTACTTTTAACTATCATAAAAAATGGTTAGTGAATTTACAATGAGTATGAACAAAAGTTTGTTTCTGACAAGATGAGATGTCAATTTATATTCAATTATGTTCTTGAAGTTGCGATGGCATAATATGGAAATGCTTATTATATGCATACCTATTTATGCATGATGGAATTTTTGCTTATATAACCCTAATGATGAATATGATATAATCATGTGTTTGTATTGACCAAGTTTTAACCAAGAGAAGGGGTTGTCGAGAAAACATCTCTGAAGAAACAAGGAGCGTATCATCCGGGAGAGGATTATAGACAAATGACAATTGTGTTGATGTCATCTTGAGTCTTTTTGAATATTGAACTAATAAAGGATCAAGTAAGTACTTTGGCCTTTAGTTTTGAGTCTTATCTTTGTTGGTAAGATCATTCCGTTGAATGACCATATTATAATAGTAAAATGTGTACGTTCATACGTAGGATGAGTATGCCTATAGTTGTGTCTATATGTTTTATGAATGTGTTCTTTCGAACACACACACACATTCATAGGAATACGAAAATATATGCATGACTATCTAATGTATTTTTTGAAAAAATATTAACAAAATATTGATTATTGATTAACTTATTAAATTAATTGATAATTGTATATACATATTAATTTATGAATATATACACACATATATAAATATATATATCATTATCCTTTAACAAAAAAATTAATTAATTAACTAGGCATCGATTTTTAAGGGGGTTGCAAAAAGCAGTTTGACGACCACCGAAGTGGTGGGACAGCTAGGAGACCCTTGACTACCACGTAGGTGGTGAGGGTGAAAAGCATATTCTACCACGTAGTGCATGGTGTGAGGAGTGGGGGCGACCACCATAGGTGGCACGCCCTACTCACAAGGGAACAAACTCATTTATGTGTGCCAACCATTTAAAGGGGTGGGACGCTAAACAAGGGAACAACCACTTTCAAAGTGGTGAAATTATTATACGAGATATATGATAACCACTTTTTAAAGTGGAATTTATTTGCTAACAAATTTATAAAAAGGGATCGATGATAGTTATGAGTAAGTCATGTGGACATTAGTATAATCCACTTTCATTCCCTATTTAATAGGGTAAATGTTAATCAAAATTATATGTTTATTTTCTTTTTATGGAATATTGGAACCTCATATTTTGGTTATTTGGTCATGATGATTTATTGGAGGGAGGGAATTATTTATTATTTTGGTTATGTTGATATCATATGATAATCACTTTTTGGTTATAGATAATTATGTAAATTAATTTACCTTCTTTTTGGAGTGAAGAGGATGAATTCAATTGGAGAGAAAGAAATTTTCTTTCAGGAAGACTATAAATAGGATAGCCATAGGTTTTAAAAGGGTCTTTTGGGAAAGTTTATTTCATTGTGTTTTGGTTAATGAATTGCCGTGCTTTCATGAAGTTTTGAATAGAGGGCGAACTTTACTTTCTCTCTTTTAGAAGATTAGATAGTGTAGACTAGGAAATTGAGGATTCATCAAAGCAAATAAATATTAGGACAATCACAAAACCTAAAACTCCAATGAAAACAATCCTAATCTAATCAATGACAACATGAAGACAAGACATTCAAAATGAAATCAAAGCAAACCAAATGTAGATATCTCCTTCATGTGGCTCCATTGTTCTTCTTTCACCTTCCAATTTGATGTTTTTCTCACCTACAAAGTGCATTTGCAAGTGGAAAGCAAGTTGTTGATGAAATCTGTAGCATAAGGTTACTCGAAAATGTGATTGATGCCTTTGACAAAGGAACTCATCCAATTTATAGACAAATTGGAGAAAGGACAAGATTAACATGAAATTGATATTAGAGGCAATTGATTTCAAAAATGGCAAAATTGAGTCGAAGGAAGAAGGTTATGACACCTTCTATGTCATGAACTATGACATATTGCCAACGCAAAGGTTAGAGGACTAAAAGCCTATGACATCTTGCTATGCCAACGGTATGACGCATGAGAAATTCATGCTTCCACTGAAGCACAAAAATAGGGAGAGACTAGAGAGGAATTGATTAGGTGGAAATTGAATTTAGCAAATTAGAAAATGAGGTGGAAATTAGGAATTAGGAAAATTAGAAATAAGGCTAGAAATGATGGAAATTAGGAAATTAGAAATTGATGAAATTAGAAAAAAATAGGTGAATTAATTAATAATTTTTCATTCATTAATTAATAATTTTTCATTCATTAATTAATTCACAAAAAGAGGGGGAATTAATTAGCCAATTAAATAAATATTTAATTGTGACAAGAAGACTTAGGATAAATAAATAAATTATTTAACCTATAGGGAAAATGACAAACAAGATTAAATAAATAAATCATAAAACCCTAGAAGATGAATTAGAAATGCAAGGACGACAATTAGGTCTTGACAAAAAATAATTGATGTAGGGTCGATCATGATTTTGACTAACAAAGGACCAATGTTGATAAATGATTAAAATTGGTTGACAAAAATCAATGACAAATTGACCAAGATTGACAAGGAGATCAAATTGATAAGCGCCAATTGACATGATTGAAGAAAACAAGGATCGATGACGAATCGATCACAAAATGACAAAATTGGCAAGGACAAGGATCGATGACGAATCGATCGCAAAATGACAAGATTGACAAGGACAAGGATCGATGACGAATCGATCGCAAAATGACGAGATTTGACAAGGACAAGGATCGATGATGAATCGATCGCAAAATGACGAGACTGACAAGAGGACAAAACCCTAATTCTATCATCGATTAGGATTGACGATGTCCAAAATGATGATAAATGAGCACGCACATTGATGCGACAAGATAAGATCGACCAAAATCATGACTGAAGATTGTTATCGACAAGATCAAATTTGAAAGCGAGAAAAATGAAGAATGCAGAAGAAGGACTCAATGCTCGCAAATGATAAAGACCAAGTGTGCAACATAGAAGAAATGTTAATGCGACACAAGAACCCTAAAATAAGGCAATGCGCCAATGTTAAAGTATGACTCCGCAAACGTTGACCATTTTTAGATGTCTACAGATAGAAGAGTATTTCCTTCACATCTTGTAGAGGAAAAAGGGCGAGGATAGGCTAGAAGGAGGAGATTTCAAGGAAGGAGTTAGGAACTCACAACCTCTTACTCACAACAACAATCAAGAACATTGTAATTTTTGTTAGAAAAATTCTTTATCATGTGCATGAAATGTTTTCTTTGAAAATTTGAATTTGGGAAGAGTATCCTTACGTAGAGCTCATGATTTGAAAGCCTTAATATTTTCTTAAGATGAAGAAAATGAGAAATGGTGAATTTACTTTTTAATGTTGAGAATATTCTGTTTTGTTCTTTTAAATATTTCTAATTTTGGAATGTGACTATAATACATACATATATTTATTTATAAAAGACTAATTGAAAGTAAAAGATAGGAAGTCAAAGACTGAATTACTATTATTATGGTAATGCTTAGAGAAATTATTTTATGATTTTGTGTACAAACTTAGTAATGGCAAGAGGTTGTCATAAGTTGAAACTAAGTCATCAAGAAAGTCCAAGAGGTCATAGGTTTTCTAATTAGGAAACATGTATCTCATTTTTAATGGCTAAGAAATAGGAGCATGAAAATGGAAGTCTTTTATTGAACTTAGATGGACTAAAGATAGTAGCTCCGTACTTCCAAGTTGCAGTTGCAAAGGGAAGAATCCATATCTATAAAGTGATTACTTTAGCAAACTCTTTTATGTATTTGGACTTGATGTCTTTATTTACCAAACCCTAGGAAGTGAGAGTAGTCTCCAAATTGAGTAAGGGGTGGGTGAACAAAGACTTTTCTTTTATGAAACTTTGGCCAAAGTGTCGTATTAGTCACTGTATATGACTAGTTAGGTTCACATGTGTAGGCAAAACATAGATCATTCCAGATTGGTCATACTCAGTTAGAAGAAAGTCTATAGTAGTATGGTCAGAATGAGATATGTGGCACACAACACTGGTACTTAGATGACACCACATAGGTCTTTGTCTATACTTGTTGTGAAGGGTAGGGTCACTTCCAATAGGAAGGTGTGCGGAGGTCTGTGGTTGGAGGAATAACGCCTGGATGATGCTCTCCCTCCTGCAGTTGACTTGTTGAGGCTTGCGAGACAGATATAGAACTTCCCTAGTGGTATTATTGATAAAGAACTTATATGTTATGTTTTAATTTTATGAAACTCTACGCAATGAGAAATGAAGAATAGATTCCCTTCTTCATGTTGTTTTGTTAAGTATAGTTAAAGTAAAATTGTATTTGAGTGCATTATTATGAAAAGAAAAAAGAAAATATAGAACTTCATCTTTTGTTAATGTAAAATATATTTATTTTTCCTAAGAGATAGGTTTCAGAGTTGTTACATATTGGATGATGTACCTCCAGACAAAAAAGTAGCATTGAGGGCCCCTTCAGAGACAGGGTCAAGTCCCAACAATTGACACCTCCAAGGAATTTGACTCAAGAGCCTTCAAATCCATAATACAAGGCCCACTTGAAAAACCTATAGCCTGACATCCACCTTCCACACCAACACAAGCACTAGACCTACTATCCCCTAGTTCAAAATTTTTCCCGCTTTTCGTTGATTCAAAACTTCTGCTCCTCCCAATGACAACTCCATCTCTTCATGGTAATTTAATATTTCATTTGATGATGTTAATAACATCTACATGGTGGAAATTTTCATGAATATTGAATTATAGGAATACGAAACTATGTTAAGACCAAAATAGAGCCAATACTTAGAGGATAAATAAGCAAGATATAAACAAATTATACTCAACTTGAGGATATGAAGAAATTAAATAATTAATAAGAGGGGATCCAAGTTCAAGTTGAGAGAATATAAAATTACATCCTGAAGATAAAGTGGGTAAGAATTTCTAAGAATGTAAATAATTCCCATGATAATTGGAAGAATAATTCCACTATTCATAGAATTGTTCAAATATGATTTGGAAAGTTTTATTTGGAACTAAATGGAAGTTTAGTACTTAATCAAATCTTGTTTCTTCTTGTGTAATGAATATGGTTTGGAAAGTTTTATTTGGAACTAAATCGGATTTTTATACTCAATCAAATCTTGTTTCTTCTTGTGTAATAAATATGATTTGGGAAGTTTTATCTGGAACTAAAAGGGAGGTCAGTACTTAACCAAACATTTTTTTCTCTTGTGTAATGAATATGATTTGGGAAGTTTTTCTTAGAACTAATTGGGAGTTTTAGTTAGGTCAAACTCCACAGAGGATGAAGAACTAAATGTAAGATAAATAAGGTGTAATGCTTGATGATTACTTCTTCACTAATCACAAGGATGTTTAAGATCATTAAAGTAAAGAAAAAATGACTATTATGAACAAAATGATAGATGAAAAGATGTGGATAGGCCATTTACAAAAAAATAAATCATGCCCTACCTCATTGTAGAAAAATAATGTAGAAGAATTGAATGAAATAGAGAAAATTTGGTGAGTCACGGGCTTTCAAAGAGAGGACACAATGGAGAGAACATAAAGAAAAACTAGGGAGATAATTATGTGGATAAATTTTTAGTAAGTCATCCATTATAGATGTAAAAAACATAGTTGTGTCATTTTTTTCTATGTAACTTTTCTTTCAATTTGTTGGTGCCCTACTTTTTAGTGCCTAAATTTGCTTGGTCTAGGACCCCTTCGTGCATTTGGCCTCACTATGCCTATCATATATAACCGATATGAGAAATATTGTTTGTTGTTCATCAGTTACCAAAAACACAATAAGTTGCCAAAAGTTTGATGTACTATTGAACATTTCTTGTCATTCTAATATTTGGTTCTAGCATCTAGTTCCACTTAAAAGTATTTCATGGTCCTTCAAGCAATTCCATCTATTTTTTTCCCTTTTCTTCACCCTTTTGTAGGATCTCAATTTTGGTCAATATATTTCTTCAAACTCCTATCCTATACTCCGATCTTGCATTGAATCTCCACAAAGTCTATTGAATTTTCTTTCCCTTATATTTCCTTTGTTTCACCCTTTGTAAGATTTTGATGTTCAACTGGATATTTAGACCTCCATTTCTTTCACACAAAATCTTGCTCCTCTCCCTTTTCCCCTTTAGATAACTTCCAAGTAGATCCAAATATTTTCTTCATAGATATCATATGTCTATTGCTACAAGTTTTTGTTACATATTTTTCTTTTTCTTCCTTGTGAAATTCCTTGGTACCTCTAAACCTTTTGATCCTACCTCCACTTCCTCCATCCTATTTTGTAAATTTTTTTTGCACCTTTTCCCATCTCCTTTTAAAATTTTCTACCCACCTTCAAACATATATAACCTTTTGTTCCACCCTCTTTTCCTATAATTTCTCATCTAAGCCTTTCTCATGGAATTCCTTTGAACATCTTGATCTCCATCCCAACTATTTTTTTATATGTGCATCTATACATTTATATATTGCAAAGGTTTCCTTAGCCCTTTCCATTTGTTTCTTCTTGTGTGGAGTTTACCCTAACTACGAAACATCCATTATTTTGACCTAGACATCCCATCCTAATATCTAGTCCTGCATCTTTTCTCCTTGTTTTTCCATTTGATTCATTCTCTTATTTCACCCTTTTTGTAGAGTTTCTCTAGACTTCAAGATTTACATTATCCATTTAGTTTTCCTAAAAGTTTTCATGTTCTGTTCTCACAACTTGTTCACTTTGAAATTCCTCATTGCCTCTAGATTTCTTCTTGCACTTGTTGGATCTTCCCGAAAATTTCATTTAATGCTAGATTTGACTCCAATTACCTATCCAAAATTTTCCTACCCATAAACCATTATTTATCGAGAGGGCATACATTATCTTATAATTTCAACTATAGAGGATGAGGGTGACCATGGCACCATCAATACAATTGTTTAAGCTCTAGATGTTGATGGTCCTCATGCCTAGTCCAAACTATCCATCTTTTCAATTTCTCTAGATCTTATCTTTCCTTACACATTACATTAATTATAATTAGCTCTCAATTGAATTCTCGTAAGTGACTAGGTAACTAGGAAAACATTAAAAATATTGTTTTATCTTCTACAACAACAATTGGTCATTTCTTCTCTTCACATGATTATAAGTGTTGAGGAGATTTTAGAGTTTCAATGTTTCAGCTCCTACATATTCAGTTGTCAAATTAGAAAAACATATTTGGTAAATCACAAAGAGGTTGTTGTGTTGTAAATGGTTTATGTAACTAAATATCTATGTGGTTCCATTCGTAAATCTTTAGGATAATTCTATGCTTAGGTTTCCTCTTGCCAAATGTGCTAATATGAACTGTTTGGTGAAGTGTTGGAAGGTCACCTCTGCTACAACTGATAGGCCTTCCAGTCCTCCTTACCTATCCCTCTCTTATGTTTTGCCAAAGAAATTCTTTAGTGGATAGTGGTGAATTCTGATTTTATTGCTTAGAAATTGTGGGGGGAGTCAAGAGCCTAGAAGATTATCATTGCCAAAAGTATCTTTGGTGAAGTGTTGGAAGGTCACCTCTGCTACAACTGACATCCTTACCTATCCCTCTCTTATGTTTTACCAAAGAAATTCTTTAGTGAATAGTGGTGAATTCTGATTTTATTGGTTAGAAATTGTAGGGGAGTAAGGGCCTAGAAGATTATCATTGCCAAAAGTATCTAGCCAAGCCCAAATCAATCTTGTTTTTTTTCTTAATTTGATTTCTCTCTCTTCCAGAGAGAAGAAATCTCTGGCTGGTAGAAAAAGAGATTTGCTCAACAAAATTTTCAAATTCGATTGTTTGTTTGTTGTTGAATTTGTGGTAGTTTGGGACCCGCCCATCTTCTTCTTTGAAATGCCTATGCTACCTACTCCATGAAGTCAATATTTTGCAGGCGTACTGTTATTATAAAGTTCATATGAAACCCATCCCTGCCAAATGCATTTTTTTTTTTCCCTTTCGGGGCAATGGCTTAAAAAATTTGGTGATTTTTTAGAATCGGCTTTTTACATTATATTGGTGAGAATTGATGAGATTTTGAAAACGCTCTACTCTTTTTTCTTCAAGGCATTGAATTGGGTTTTGATTTGTGTTTGAATATGGTGATTACGACGGCATTTTGATTGGTGGGAGGTGGATCCTTTCTTTCTTTTAAAGCTTCGAATTCATCCAATTTCTATGGTTCTAATAAAGTTGAGCAGTGCTTTGTGACAGATACCATCTTTGAACCAGAGACCATAGTCATGATTAGGGAAGTTCTTGTGTAACATTTTGTAGGAGCCTTACTCTTACTATTCCATCAGATGCAAGGTAATTGAAACAAGAAACAAGGGCTTCCTGCCCTGGTTTGGAAGGTTGAGGTGGATTTTTTAGGGTTACATGCATTAATGTATTTGCAATTAAGTAGAGCTATTATAGGAATGCCAATATAAGTTTTAATATTTTTGTTGGTATAGTTCTTATTTGTTATGAATGTTTCAGGTATAGTTTTGAGAGTGCCTAAGTATTTAGTACATCAAAAGCAAATTATATTTTGTTCTTGTTTAATTTTTTATGATTTGTAAGTTCTATTTTTTTCTTTGGTTAATGTTTTAATTGCATTTTTTTATAATGGCTATAATAGTCTTACAATACAATAGTTACATTGCAATTTATATTAAAAATACAATTTATGGTTGTTAATAATCAAAATTTAGGTTCATTTTACAAACATGTGATAGTGATCAGATGTGTTGAATAGTGAATTTTGTTTGCAATTAACGACAATTTATCAATAGAACATTATATTCTTTAAATCATAATGATTTTGATCAGTTCAAGCTTTTGATAGTTGGACAAGGTCAATTTTTCCATGACATCGGCTATGTCCAATGTTTCTTGTGTCTTGACAATAATTTCATTTGCACTGCAAATAACAATGATGTTTTGTTAAGGTGAAAACATGTTTAAGAAAAAAATTAATATTTGTAGCGTCCTAAAATTGCGACACTTGCAATTTTGACTGCATTTGGGTCTTCACGATGGCGATGCAACACGGAACCTGAATGGAGACCCCGAAACTTGTTCATGACATCAAAAACTGCATTTCTCAGCACCCTGGCTTGATCCTCCTTGCACCCTGCTGTCCCGGGAGGTGGGACCATGGCGCCCAGCGCCCTGGTCCCTGGCCCTATTTTGGGCCCAGTCTCTTATGGGGCTTCGGGTCTTTAAGTTTGCAAATTGGAAAATAATGTTTCCTGGTCGGCCTAAGGTCGGGAAAATCAGTCTATCAGCCCTAATTGACAAGTATATAAACTACTTTTCCTCTCCTAGAAAGGGAGAGAAAGAGGAGGACATATGTGTGCAAAGGCGCGAAAGCGATATTCAAACATTCAAACATTCAAGCATTCAAGCATTCCTTCAAGCAATTGAGCATTCTAAGTCTCCATTCAAGGCTAGGTGTTGCATTCAAGACAAGGATTCAACCATTAAAGAGGAGATCACTTACAACACATTACATACTACATACATTACACCTTCGCATGTAAGAATACAAACATTCTTACAACAAGGTTGTAGGTATGCGGCTGTAATTGAAGATCTGGAATCCTTGTGCAGAGACGAACAAATCCCCCTTCATTTCGCGGATTTTTCGGAGGACCGTGTGCACACCGGGCACCATCGTCCCATCAAATTTCGCTCAAATTTGCAGAACAACACCGTCTCGACATTTTACTGCTAATTCCAGGTCCGCAGCTTCATCCCATATCCCTATCTCTGTTTATAAGCGAATCTTTCCTACTTTACATGCATTCTTAGTTCAATCTTTCTATCTACATTCTTTACAAAAGAGGGTTTCCTTGATGTCACAACCCTTGAAACTCATTTAGAATCCAATCTTGCATTGTGTGGGATTGGATCTTGTGGGTTTCAACCCCTCTTTTGAATGTAAAGTCTCTCCTAAGTGAAAACCATCAACCCTAGTGACTCTCCCTTCTCTCTCCTTGGAGATTGGGGAGGAGAGAACAACTAGGGTTCGATTTTTCTGCTTTACATTTTGGTGAACCCGACATGAACATCCTCATTCTGATTATCCATGGTTAGATCTGAAAATTTTGTTTCCTTAATTACATTTCCATGTTTGATCTTTTGCAAATTTTAGAGGCTAATTGGATAAAAACCCTAAAATTTTCTTTTTAGTAATTAAGCTTGTGAAATGTTTAATTGTTAATGCTTGTTTCAGATCTACCCTTCTATTGCAAATTGTCAATTCATATTTGTGCTTTAATTTTGAAAATTAAGTGGTTAAGTGTCAAAACCCTAATTTTTAAAACCCTCTTGATTCAACCTTTGACTGATAATTTCACTGATCAAAACACCTCCAAATCGGCTGTAACTTTGGATTCCGCAATAAAATCACAATATCTCTCATCCCTGAAAATTTGGAAAAAAGTTGCGAGGACCGTGTGCACCCTGAGTGCCATCGTCCCCGACATTTTTTCCAAAATTTCGAGACCTAGATCTTATTGTATTTTTCTGCTAAAATCCAGAATTTTGGCTGATTTTATCAATTTTAACACTTTCAAAATTAAAGTCAAAGTTGGTCTAGTGATTGCTTGGATAAAGGCTTACAATCATTCAAAAATTGTTGAAATTGAAATTTTTATCAAAATTGTGTTTCTTACAGTCCTAAATCTAAGAAGTGTGTTAGCATTCATTCAAAATTTCAGTGCTTTATTCAAATTTTTACAATTTGTGACTTTTGAAATTAAGTGTCTAATTGCGATAACCTTGATTTCCACTTTCAAATTTGAATTTTGCGTGAAATTGAGTCAACTTTTAAATTTCAAAACTTGCATTGCTTTTAGTATTCCCTCTAAAATCATAAAATTCAAAATTTCAGTTTCCCTCTCTTTTTCAAAATTCAAAATTTGCATTTTTCAACAATCTTGGTAGGGTTCAATTTTGAGATTGCAACTTTAATTTGGCCTATCTACAGATCGTAAAATCACTCAATTTTTTCAGATTAGCTTTAAAATCATCATAACTTTCATCCCTGAAAATTTTGAAAAAAGTTGCGAGGACCGTGTGCACTCCGTTCGCCACGGTCCCAGACATTTTTTCCGAAATTTCAGGAGATTGTCCTGATTGCATTTAACAGCTTAAATCTAGGAGATTGGCTGGTTTTATTGAAATTTGCTACCTCTAAAATTCAAAATCTTCTCTCTTTCTTTAGTGCATGAGTTTTACAACAATAAGCCCTACTTACACTATTCCCGTTATACGAAGCCTTAGAATTAGGTCTTTCCAAGGTGAAATTACCGAGGAGATGGAACCTAATTTGAATGGCCTTTTTAACGAGGACACGGGTAATTCCTCTAATCCTCTTAATGATGAAGAATCTCTCCATGAGGTTTCTGTAGAACAACTTTCAAAATTGGATAACCAATTTGATGATTTTCGACAATGGATGTCTCAAGAATACCCCGATAGCGAAGCTCTTTCATTAATTGAGGGTCTAAAACGTATGGTTCAAAGTGATAAGAATGGAATTGATATTTTGCATGGTATCGCACACATTGTGGATTCGAATGTGATGCCTATGAAAAGTTGTGCCGAAACCTTAGGTTATACACAACCTCCTACTCAAGTTAATCATTCTATTCCTTTGACAACTCCTATTGCTAGTATACCTACTTTTACATCAAACATAATGACTACTTCAACACAAGACATTCCTCCTATGATCACCAGTCATGGGGGCAATCCCTCTTCTTCAATCAACCCTCTTCCTTCATTCAATCCGACTTCTTCATTCATTCCTTCAATGAGTGTCCCTATTATATCTCCACAAATGAACATGACGCAAGGGGGCAATTCGTTTAATCATTCCATTCCTCCTTGTAGTGTTCCTCCTTTCCAATCATCCCCTATGACTAACTATCATAGTGTCCCGCCACCTTACTCTCTACCTTCTTTCAATAACATAACACCTCCATCACAATCTAACACGTCTAATATGAACTCTTCGACTGAAGCGACCATTAACAATCTTGCACAAACTGTCTCTTCTTTATAGCAACAAATTGCCTCTATGAATCAATCTAAGTTTAGTGTGCCCACATTTGATGTTGTGAGCCCACTTTCTCTTGACATTGTTCGAGCTATCCCCCCTAAACATGTTGAAATTCCGCATTTGGAGCTTTATAATGGTAAGGGTGATCCTCTAACACATGTTAAGACCTTTCAAACAATATGTACTGATTTTGTTTATGACCAAAGGTTGCTTGCAAAACTGTTTACTAGAACATTAAGAGATAAAGCCCTACAATGGTATTGCTCGTTGCCTTCCTATTCTATTACTTCTTTCGAACAACTTGCAAATGCTTTCATTCAACAATTTCAAAACAATATAAGTCCTAAAGTTACTTTGATTGATTTAATGCATTGTAAACAAGGTGTTAAAGAAAAAGTGACTGATTTCATTGGTAGATATAAGCATTTGTATGCTTAGATTTCTTTTCCAGTACCTGACAATGATATTCAAAGAATCTTTATTTCTAATTTACAAAAAGATATTAGAGAAAAACTTCTGTTTTCTGAGTTTACTTCTTTCCAACAGTTGTGCGCAACTCTTCACAATTATCAACTGACTGTGATTCAAATGGAACAAGCAAATCCTATGGCTCCGAGTGATAAGGGTGATAGTAGTCAACAACCATTTGGGAAGTTTAAACCGAACAGAGAGTCCATTAAATTCAATGAAAACATCATCAACAACAATGTGAATGCAGCATCAGGTGTGCCTCCTATTTCTAAGTTTTTCAAGAAAGAAAGAAAGTTTACTCCTTTGAATGAATCATTGCATAGTATTATGAATAAGTTATTGGAACAAAATGTGCTTACCCTTCCTCCTATAAGGCAAATAGATCTTGCAAAGATTAATTCACCCTATTTTGATAACAAATCTTTTTATCAATTTCATCGTCAACCTGGGCATGATACTGAAAAATGTTTTGCTTTGAAGGGTAAAATTCAAGATTTGATTGATAATAATACTATCTCTGTTTCTGGTGTGAATGATAAAGGCAACAAATCTGTAGCTCCCCCAAACCAAAATCTTCAGATTTTTACTGATCCATTGCCTTCTCATACCTCTAATGCGATTGATACTAATGATTCCTCTGTCTCACCTGATGATCTTGTGTCTATGACTCCGAATGTGATTAACTTTGTAGAGCAGCAGAAAATCCCTAAAGAACCTTCCATCACATTTGATTCCAGTGAAACTATCAGGGCACCTGATGGTCCTTTATATATAGTTGCAAAAGTCAAGAATACACCTTGCCATGGAGTGCTTATTGATCCTTCTTGTATGGTTAATGTCATTACTGAAGAATTTCTTTTTACTTTGCAATTGAATCAAGTGATCTATGATGAAACAAATGTGGTTGTGAAACTATTTGATGCATTTTCTTCTCCTGCAATTGGTTCTATTACATTACCTATTGAGGTCCATAACAAATCCCTTGATGTGGACTTTGCTATTATTCCATCGTCCAAACAATTTTGTGTGAAGCTAGGCTATCCTTGGCTGTCTTCCATGAAAGCTATTGCTTCTCCTATTCACAAGTGTTTGAAATTTCCCCATAATGGTGAAGTTGTTACTATCAATCATAGTCTCTTTAAACCAGCTGAAAGAGCTTCTAGCGTTCCTATTGATTACTTTTGGCCTAAACAATTCCAATCTCTTCCTCCGCGAAGTGATCATCTTTTTAAATCTTATCAAAAGTGGAAAAAAGATATGATCCTATCTCTAAGTGAACCTAGAACACCCAAACTTGACATTCCTATCATTCTTGAGAAGGAAGTTCTTCCTTTGAAAGATAAAACTAATGTCTTTCCTCAAGAAGATTCCCAACCCATCCCTATGGATGTAACTATGCCTATATCTAATAAACTTCCTAAAAGTAGACCTATACCTCCTCGTCATGATGGGCTTGGTCTCCTTCCTAAACCAAATATTCCTCCTTTGTATGGAGCAGTTCCTCCTCCTTCCTCTTATGGAGAGAAGAGACCTTCCTCTTCTCCTATTATTCAACCTAAGAGACCACAACCTAAACACCCAAGTGATAAGGATGAGAACATTCCTCCTCCTCAATCTTCTCAACTTCCTACTAAGACTAGACGAAATCGTTCTGCACGTGAACGCCGACGAAAGCGTCGTCTTAGAGCTCAGGCAGCTGCTTCTCAAACTTTGCAATCCCCAAAAACACCTTCAGCTAGTATTATTCCATTTTCTCCTCAACCGAAAATTGAGCCAAAATCTCCTAAACATAAGATGCATGATGGTCTTGATCTTGTGCGAGTTAAAGACCCTATTTTTATAAATCTTGATGATGATATAGATGAAAATGTTATTCCTGTTCATTCTGATAGTGAATATGAATATGTTGATGTTGATAACCATTTATCTAACACATTTTCTAAAGCACTTATCCTAGCTCCTAGACAAGAACAACGTGGCTCGGAACATGAACATAGCCCTTGTTTGGATCTTGTGATAGCTCCATCTACTATGTTGGATGTTCCTCCTCTAGCATGTTTCCTACCTTCCCGAAATATTGATCAGCAAGATCGGGGGGTAGATGACGTGCTAGACTAGTTTCATTAGCATAGCAGATTCTCTCCTCCTCTCTTTTGTTACTTCTTCTATGTGTTATTCTCATTCTTCTATTTGTTGTCCTTAGTGTTGTCTACTTGAGGACGATGCAAAGCATTGAGATCTCTTGGTCTCTCTCATGTTGACTCAAAAGACACATGTGTTCCCTTCTTCTAGGTGACCTTCCTTGATTGGGGAATGAAGAACAATTATGCATACATACATATGATATACATGAATTATCATACAGCATACTGACCCCGAGGAAAGCGAAGTCACCTTGTGCTTTGTGTTTTGTGTCTATTATCCTTGGGCTTATCTCACACTTAGGGGCTAAATCCTTGTGATAACGTGTTCCTTTCTCATTTCTTATATGTATCACTACCTTAAAGCAATCACCCCCAGTAAGGCGTGTGCGATCGCTTTAACGTAGGGGGCATACATCTCGTTCATATCTTTTCAAGATACTTGAAAATTTCTTGACAAATTTAGCTTTGCCTTGAAAATTTTGATATCTTTCTTGCATGACTCATAGTGAGGGAACCTTACTACTGATAGTCATGGTTCTCCCTCGTGATCTTCCCTTTTACTTTGTCAATCGAAGTCGTAAGATCCTTAGTCCACTGGGGGCTTGGTGTATCTTGCCTCCTTGACGTGGTGAAAGTTTTTCAATGTTGTTTCCTTGTATTTTACTGGAAGTATGAGTGTACACTTATACTCCCACTAAAGTGGGGGCTAAATGTAGCATCCTAAAATTGCGACACTTGCAATTTTGATTGCATTTGGGTCTTCACGATGGCGATGCAACACGGAACCTGAATGGAGACCCCGAAACTTGTTCATGACATCAAAAACTGCATTTCTCAGCACCCTGGCCTGATCCTCCTTGCACCCTGCTGTCCCGGGAGGTGGGACCATGGCGCCCAGCACCCTGGTCCTTCAGGACTAGGGCGCCCAGCGCCCTGGTCCCCCAGGACCATGGTGCCCAGCGCCCTGGTCCCTGGCCCTATTTTGGGCCCGGTCTCTTATGGGGCTTCGGGTCTTTAAGTTTGCAAATTGGAAAATAATGTTTCCTGGTCGGCCTAAGGTTGGGAAAATCAGTCTATCAGCCCTAATTGACAAGTATATAAACTACTTTTCCTCTCCTAGAAAGGGAGAGAAAGAGGAGGATATATGTGTGCAAAGGTGCGAAAGCGATATTCAAACATTCAAACATTCAAGCATTCAAGCATTCCTTCAAGCAATTGAGCATTCTAAGTCTCCATTCAACGCTAGGTGTTGCATTCAAGACAAGGATTCAACCATTGAAGAGGATATCACTTACAACACATTACATACTACATACATTACACCTTCGCATGTAAGAATACAAACATTCTTACAACAAGGTTGCAGGTACGCGGCTGTAATTGAAGATCTGGAATCCTTGTGCAGAGACGAACAGATCCCCCTTCGTTTCGCAGATTTTTCGGAGGACCGTGTGCATGTCGGGCGCCATCGTCCCGTCAACTTTCGCTCAAATTTGCAGAACAACACCGTCTCGACATTTTACTGCTAATTCCAGGTCCGCAGCTTCATCCCGTATCGCTATGTCTGTTTATAAGGGAATCTTTCCTACTTTACATGCATTCTTAGTTCAATCTTTCTATCTACATTCTTTACAAAAGAGGGTATCCTTGATGTCACAACCCTTGAAACTCATTTAGAATCCAATCTTGCATTGTGTGGGATTGGATCTTGTGGGTTTCAACCCCTCTTTTGAATGTAAAGTCTCTCCTAAGTGAAAACCATCAACCCTAGTGACTCTCCCTTCTCTCTCCTTGGAGATTGGGGAGGAGAGAACAACTAGGGTTCGATTTTTCCGCTTTACAATATTATAAAATGAATGACATTCAAAATTTTGAGTTGAATAGTACACTTTATGAAATTAGAAGTGTTGTGCATATAGGAACGACATTTAGAAAGAATTTTAATATGTTGAAATTTTTGTGAAGGTCATGATACAAAGTTTAAGTTACATTCAATTTTGCAAGATTAAAGTGGTTGAGACATTCTTAAAGAGTTCAAATGTCTTGTTTATGTTACTACATTTTGGTCATATACATTCATGTGAGCATGTAGACCATTACACATTATATATGCATAAGGTTTAATTTAGAGGCTAGATGGTTGTTTTCGGTTTTAATATTTGTTGATTTTTAGTATTATGTTATCCAAGTTTATTCAATTTAGCAAAAAAAAATGGTTTATATTATAATTTGAAGGACAAATTTATAGGTAAGGTTTGTCATTACACTTTTTTTGTGCCAATAAATTACATTTTTCTTGGTAATACAATTTGAATGCTACGATCTCTTGGTAGATAAAATGATAGATATTCCTTCCTTAACAAGATTTGAAACAATCTCCGATAACCCCTCAAAAGGTAATGGACTTACAAAGGAGAAGGTAAGTAATCCACCCCTCCTCTCATAATTTTTTTTAACTCCTAATTCTGAAATGAATTCTGTTTTATTTGAAGAAAAGTCTAGGCTTTCTAACACTGTTATTTTCTTTGCAGCTGTGGACACTAGAAAAATATCGACCTATAAGTTTTTAGATGAATGGCTTAGCAATGTTTGGTTTAAAAAATTAGGGTTACAATTTTCCTTTTTTAGAATGTTATAAAATGGGCTTTTTATTATCTTTTTCAAAGACATGAAATCCCAAAAAGTTGTTGTAGAGAGACAATATTAGACTGTGGGGAATTACACATTCAGGGCCCTCTGTTGGTCGGTAGATGTAGTTATTGATGAATTATGGCCCTATCCTCCCCCTATAGGATTGTCATTAGAGATCTTCACCCTCTTTTGTGGAATCTAATTCCGCAACTGGGGGGGAGGTCCTAAGGGTGGATAACACCCAAACGGTTCTTCCCCACATGGATGCTAGAGTTTTAATCTCTATTAACCTAGGTCGTGATATCCTGAGATTTATTGAGGTCCACATTGATGGTGAGTCGATACTATGTGTTATGGAGGTCCTCGATGGGATCAATACCTGCTTTATTTGTCGTCGCAAGGGCCACATCAAGAAAAATTGCCCTATCCTTTCGCGTTGAAGAATACATTGTAAGAATTTTGTCAGAGAAAAACCTAATCCAAATCAAAAGTGTTTCATGTGGAGCTAGGTATGTCGTGCCAGTGTCATCGATCACATTAAAAAGTTTAGTAGACACTTATTTTAAAAAAATGAAAATTATGGATTATATACTATTTTGCTCATTATTTTAATATTATGTATATGTCATATTTGTGGTATATAGTTGATTACTTGCATCATGTTGAGTGTATTCTTTGCTTACATACTTATATATTTTGATCATAAACTTGGGGTTTTTTTCTAATATAGAAGTATAAATGATGTAAGAGCATCTAGGGTGTAAGAGCAATATTGCATCACCCAAAAATCATTGTTTATTTTTCAATAAGGGCTAAAAATAGCAATGCTACTATATTTTTAGTAAGTGGCATTTGTGTACATATGGACACAAAATCTTACATAAACCTCCAAAATGGAAAAAGGGAGCCAATGGTGAAGAAATCACTTCAATGTCATCTATCATTTGTGGGATATTAATATTTTCATTTAAAAAATATTCAAAGTCAAATTTGAGGCACTTAGAGGCTCCACATGGGCCCAAAAATTGGCCAAAAATCAATTGATCCCTATCAGTCACATTTTATGGACAATTATCTTTTTGAGAGCTTTCCAACATTAATACATAATAATTGAAGATCCAATGGTCAAATCAAAAGTTATGACGTTGAGAAGTTGTACTACCAAAATCCAAAATTTTCAAAATATCTTCTTGAGCAAGAAAATGGACGATTGAACTTATGACGCCCAAATGGGAGTTACACTTTCGAGAATATTCAAGGCCAACTATACACTCCAAATACAGAAGACAAACGAGAGTTTGAGAGGATAGTTCTAATAGTGTTGATTATGGCTCTGGCTTGTAGAATTTTGTAATGAGTGTCGTGTATTTGTTTGATAGCTGAAACACTGTCACCAGAAATTGTAGCCTAAGACCCATTCTCTCTCTCCTTAGGGGTTTCAACATGATAATCTTGCATAGCTTCAACAACCCCACCATTTAGAATACAATAATAATATATAATATTGTAGGAAGATGCAAGTACTTTTACTATGTATAAGACGTGATAGAATTGATTAGGTTTGATTGATTGATTTGATTTGATAAGGTTGATTGATAAAGAACTGACAGTTTGTTGATAGCAAGATGCAGAAATATTTGGATATGTTGATTGTTGGTTTTGTTGAGAGAGATAGCATAAGATTTGAGCTAGGTTGATAATATCATGAAAGAGATGAGTCGTCATTCTGATTGTGTATACACTTGTGATGATACTTTGATGATTCCTGCGATAGATTTAACCTTGGATAAAAGGAGCTTGTAGGATCCCATGCAAGAATGAAATGCAAGCTAAAATTCAAATGAAATGCAAAGCTATGACCAGACCAGTCACTGGATTATTTTGTGTTTTTTTGTCATCATTGAGCTTTTGAAATGTGGGAAGTGAGTGCAAACATCAATGGTATAATTAAACCATGATGACCTGAGCACTATTTTCCTGGATTTTGATATAGAAAGTTAACACAAGCATCGAGGTATAATTCAATCGAGATGACCTAAGTGTTGCTTGCGTAAAACATGCAGTATTAATCATTTCAATATGCAAATCAGAAATGTCTTCAATGATATTCTGATGATCATGTCCCGAGACAAATTTGCACATATTCATGATTAACTTTCAGACAACAGACAAGAAAAATATCGTGTTTCTTCCTTGTTCCTCTAGTCAAAGACATCCTGGAGTCACTTAGAAATCATGATAGCGAAAATCAATATAGAAAAGTTGAACAATCATGTTACAATCAATCATTCAAAAAGATATTATCCACTGCAAAGTTTGTGATGTGCTTAGATTGACTTCGTGATAGCTTGATAGTTGATAGTTTGATCTTGTGTTCAACGTTGGATGTGTCTCAGTTTTCGCTTGATAAGTGTTGTCTAACTGTTTGGTCTACTTGTTTGATTTAGCTCAAAATTGATCTCAAGTTTTGCCCCCAGCTAGGTGTAGGATTTTGCCCCAAGCCTAGAAACAAAGTCGTTATGATATATCCAATGATCCAAACCATGGTAAGAAGCCACCTGGGATGCTTGCATATGTATAAAGGCTTTATGATGGTCATGTATAGCGATGATGGAAGAATGAATGCATGAACTAATAGATGGAAGAGCTAGCGGACATATAGCGCCTGTTTGCCAGGTTTTCACCATCTGTTTTTATTGCACTTTTTCTGATATTTGATTTTTTGGGGATTTTCTTCTTTTTCACTGTTTTTGATTTTTTTCTGATTTTTCACTGTTTTTGATTTTTCTGATCTTTCAATGTTTTTGATTTTTCTGATTTTTCACTGTTTTTGATTTTTCTGATTTTTTCAGACATAGAACTTTTTCAAGTGCATGCTATTGATAGGTTCCTCGAGTTGATCATCGTCTTGTGTTGATAGTTGATATGCTCATGATCCAAATACTACTGTGACCACAAACGGACCTAACCAGTTTGGTTCAAATTTTCCTTTCTTTTCTCGATCTGCCTGGTTGCGTGGATTTTCCTTTAAAACTAGTTCTCCAACTTAAAAGATTTTTGGTTTGACCTTATGATTATAGCTCCGACACATTCTTTGTTGATATACCTTTAGATGATCAAAGGCATTGTGTCTGCGTTCATGGATTAGTTCTAACTCTTGTAGTCTAGATACTCTTTGTTCTTCATCTGGGATGAGTCCTTTTAGTGATACACATAGAGAGGGTATCTCTACTTCGATTGGCAATATGGCTTCTGATCCATATACAAGAGAAAAAGGTGTGGCACCTGTCGGTGTACAGATACTGGAGCGATAGGCCCATAGAGCAGGGTTTAGTTGGATATGCCAATCTTTCCCAGCATTATTCACTGTCTTTTTAAGAATTTTCAAGATAGTTTTGTTAGATGCTTATGCCTGCCCATTTCCTTGTGGATAATATGGTGTGGAGAATCTGTGTTGGATTTTGAACTTCTCACAGAGCTCTTGTACATCTTGATTCTTGAATGGTTGCCCATTATCAGTGATAATGGTCATTGGTATTCCATAGCGACAGATGATATAGTTCAAGATAAATGCAGCAATTTGTTTTCTTGTGATGTTGATGAGAGGTACCGCTTCAATCTATTTTGTGAAATATTCAGTAGCTACCAGGATGAATTTATGTCCATTAGATGAGGAAGGATTTATCTTTCCTACTAGATCAAGTCCCCATTGACAAAAAGGCCAAGATGTTGCTAAAGCATGTAGTTCTTGTGCTAGTGCATGAATCAAGTTCCCATGGATCTGACATTGTTTGTAGTTTCTTGCTATCTTGAAAGAATCTCGTTCCATAGTCAGCCAATAGTAGCCCAAGCGTATGAGTTTTTTTGAAAGGGTAAGACCACTTGAATGAGTGCCACAAATGTCATTATGGACTTCATGTAAAGTCTTCTCAGATTCTTCTTGTTTAAGACATCTTAAGAGAGTACCGTCTAGACCTCGTTTATACAGGGTATCCGGGACGAGAATAAAATGTGAGGATTGGCGAATAAAATTTCTCTTTTGGTTCTTCGATAAGTCAAGAGGTAGGGTGTTTTCTTTCAAGTATGTGTAAGTTTGGCCATAGTGGGAGGAATCATGTCCAATGAGTTGATAAATGGTTTGGGAATCAGGACAATTATAGGTGGGATGAAACAACTCTTCAACTAGGAATTCATAACGCTCTTGATTTTCCTGTTTCTGCAATAGAGAAGCAAGTGTAGCCATGGCGTCTGCTGCTTTGTTGTCATTTCTGGGGATCTGTTCAAAAGTTATTTCTACAAAGTACTTCTTGAAATCATCCACCATCTTTTTGTAAGGCATGAGTTTGTCATATTTTGTTTGATAGTCATCATTGATTTGATTAATGACAAGTTGAGAGTCTCCAAAGACTTGAAGTTGTTTAATATTTCATTCTATAGCCATTTTGATGAATGGAATGCATGCTTCTGATTTATGTTGTGTTTTGTTATTGATTCTTGCTCTTGATCCATGTTGTGTTCCTTTATTGATGTTTTCTCTTGATCCATGATGTGTTCCATTATTGATGTCTGCTCCCGGACTGATATTTAGGTGATGTATTGTAAGATATGGATCGAACCCTGGAACGTCTATATATGAACAGGTAAAATTGACTTGCCATCTTTGGAATGGTTTCAAGTATTTTTGTCTTGCTAGTTCTGATAAAGAAGCTGCTGAATGTAGATCAGTTGTGTTAATGATAACTGCCTCTGTTGGTGCTATTATGATAGATGACTTCTCTTGATAACATTCAGGTAAGGTGTCAAATCTCCCATCTTCCAACGCCTCAAGGAAGTTTTCACCGTTAGATGCATCCTTTATTTTTACTTTTTCCTGGTCTAATGTTGCCAAGAAATGGTTTTCAACATTAGACCTGATACTGTTTTCTTTATTTTCAATTCTGCGACTAGGAGATTTGACATCCATTTGACTCAAAGATAAGTTAGAGGAATCCCTGGTGAAAGTTGTTGCGGGTTTGATTTCATCAAGATATATGGATATGGCCTGGTCATTAGGTAAGGTATCAATAGCAGTATGTCCTTCATTTTCCCAGTCCATAGGTTCAGGATAGCTTAAGGATAAAGGATCTTCATGTTGAATCATGTCAAAGATATTAGGGGTCATGAAAGAGATGTCAAAGCTTTCAGTATGTATGTCGATGTCTAGGATGGTACTCTCATCAGAATGACCTTGTACAAGTAGCTCCTGGTCGTCCTCGGTTAAGTCCATGTCAGTCGAATGTAATTCTGATTCAAGTAGGCTAGTTCCTAATGTTTGTTCTGCATACGTGTGAACTACATCGACTACTATATCTGTTTCTTCATCCCTCTCAATTTGAAGTTGCTCTTGTTTGTTTTTCCATGATAGCAAATATTCTCCGTTCCCTTGATCTTTTAACTGCATTTGTTCTTCCATGTTTGACAAAATTGATGCAAATGATTGTTCCTTGGATTGTGTGCTTGAAGGTGTTGCCTCTTTGTTATGTGAAATTATGACCTCTTGAGCTGATTTCAAATTATTACAACACTGCAATGGATTTGAGTCTGCTGATATTGTGATTTCTTGCCCCTTGTAGGGAAATTATAAGCATTGATGACCTGTTGATGGTATAGCTTGCATATCATGTATCCATGGTCTCCCCGAGAGTATATTATATCGTAGGTCCACATCTAGAACTTGGCATGCTATGTCCTTTTGCAAAGGTCCCACTGTGATGGGTAATATCACAATTCCTTTAGATGAATGCTCTTCTTCATTATATGCTTTGATTTTTATCTTTTTCCGGGGATCAACTGTATCTTCTGAATATCCTAGAGCATGAACAAGATTCATAGAGCAAATGTTCAAGCTAGCTCCCCCATCTATTAGGACACGTTTAACAAGCATTCTATGAATGAGGACTTCAATTTGCAAGGAAGCGCTATGGGGATTTTGCAATGAATCAATGCTTGGATATGAAGGAGATGAGATTTGAATAAGATCCTCTGAAATGGGCTTGATGGTCATTATGGATATCGCTTAGGGAACTTCAGCTCTGGATGCATTATTTGGCAAGGATGCTATGGAATGTTCTTGCAAGCTTTCAGGAGGTGTATGAATATATGCCTTTGGAGCGTCAATTTGCTTATGGATGGACGGATCATTGTTAGACATAGGTGCACGATTTTGATCTTCTTTAGCCAAATCCTTTAGGGATCTCTTTAAGAGATGCATAAAAGAACCACTTTTCTTTTGAGATGTGTTTGAATCCTTGTGAGGTTTTAACATAGTTGGATTTTGATTTTGAACTTGTTTGATTTCTCTGATATGTTGGTTTGTCATGTCTTCTTCTTGTGTTTTGCTTTGATATGTCATGTCAATATGATCTTCAGTTATTTCAAATGTTTCAGCGATCTTATGTCTCTGCTCTCTTATTAAAATGGGCATTGTGTTTGATATTGTGCTAAGATTTGATTGTTCGAAAGGTTGTTTTGGTAAGTGATCAATAGTCAATTTCAAGGCCATAGAGTGATATGACACTAAAATAGGATTCAAGTGTTTAAAAGTTTAGAAGTTTTTCGATCTTCGGTTTAGGAGTGCAATGGTGATGATTTGATAAGAACCAAGTCCAGTAGGAATGATATATCCTACGATGTGGGACAAGATTATCCTGACCAAACGTTTTAGTTTCGTGATAAAGGATGATTGATCCTGATGAGAAACTATGTTTGAGTGATCAGTTTATCAAAGAGGGTGATAGTGCACTTTGAGGTGTTTAGATCTTGAACTTGTTAAGGGTGAGCACTTTGAAAATCTTGATGTGTTTATCTTCTAGAGTTTGATTTTGACGGATGATACTTGACCAAGAAAACCAAGCAGACAATCTAAGCATGGATTGACAGATAACAGGTGTTTGTGTTTACTGCAAATTGATCAGGCAGAAATGATAAATCTGAAACAGGCATGCAAGACACAATTCTGGACTGACAGATGCAGAGTTTCGTATGACAGATTATGCAGCATAGGACGACAAGAGATACAAGACAGAACGATAGACTAGTGACTTCATGTGAAAAGCAGTTTTTTGTACGACATAGAACCTTGACTCGTATGACAGAAGATCAAGCAATATGACAGAGACTCCTGACTCGTACGACAGGTATTTGAGCAGTTATAAAAAGTGCTTGCTTGTTTGAGTTTTGACCATTGAATTTTGATGTTTTACTTTGGTTTTTCAGTTTTAAGTGTCTGATTTTTCAATTTAGGGATGAATACACAGCAAACACACAATGTGATAAATGACTCCAATCAAGATAAACCCTAAAGAAGTTGGCTGAGAATGAAAACCTTTGCTTGCTGACTTAGGTACACACCCAATAGCTAATCAGAATACGGCCACTGAGTCTCATGCAATGGATTCTCAACACCGTATTATCCAATTCCAAATGCTAATGGGGGCACAATATGGCAAGTGTCTTGGGAGAGTTACTATCTCTCTTGCACAAAGATTATCACCCTTTCGGAGGTGAATCGGGTAGCTTCTATTTTTATAGTTCTTAGTCAAGAATTCCGTTTGAAATTACCCCTTGAAGTCACGCAAGCATGATTGAGGCCTATAGCCCGACAAGGTACCGAAACAAGTTGTAGTCACGTAAACGTGATTGAGACCGCGAGGCCCTACAAAATGCCCGATATGAGAGATCTCAAAGAGAAGACTCAAATAATCCCATCCTCTGAGACTTTAATCATCAGAGACCTATTTATTATAGTGAGTGTGAATGCTCAAGTCCAGCTGTACTCACTTGGGTCGTTCTCACAGGATGATTACTTTTTCCCACTGTGACAGGCCCGCTAAAGATATGCACTATTGAAAACCAAAAGATGAGTCTAGCTTTCTGATCACCTAAGGAAAGTGAGAGCATACTTGCCTATCATCAAAAGCACATAAGACA
The DNA here is from genome assembly GCF_030272615.1 of Cryptomeria japonica. Taxonomy (NCBI): domain Eukaryota; kingdom Viridiplantae; phylum Streptophyta; class Pinopsida; order Cupressales; family Cupressaceae; genus Cryptomeria; species Cryptomeria japonica. The sequence continues at coordinate 374,387,453 of NC_081405.1, forward strand.
TGATAGTTCATTTCTTTAAGCCCAAATTGAAGTGTGCCTACAAATCTTAAAGAATACACAAAGTTTTTGTTGAATCCTTAAGGAACCTGCAAAATAGATCCATTAGTAGTCATGATTGTGTTTTGAATTTGTCTTTGACAAGCGTATCTTTGACAAGCGTATTTGTAAGAAAAGAGTTAGGCTGCAAACATCTCATAGACATAACAAGATTAGCATTAGTGATCCGAACTATGAAATTTTCAAAAAAACTATATGAAATTTTAGCCTAACTCCAAATAGTAACTGTTTGCTCGGGTCTCGAAATTACAAGTCGTTTACCTCGTTGGAAAGGTCTCCAAGAGTTCTAGATGCAATTTTCAAAGAGCATGGATTTTAGCCAAGCCCCTTGGGCACTCTCAGGGGCTAAAAATGACCAGAAAGCCTTCAAAAACGCAAATTACCGACGTATAGACAAATTTGAAATTTCTAATTTGCAGTTTTTTCAAAAAATCACAGAACCAGAGACTCGTACGACACAAATTTGCAATTAGCACGACAGAGGATTAAACTTCGCACAGAGAGCAAAACAGACTCATACGAGACAGAATCAACCTAGTACGAGTAAACAATTTTCAAAGCAGAAACTCGTACGAAAAGGATTTAGCTATCGTACGACAGAGGATCAACATAGTACGAGACAAGAATTTTCAATTTAAAATCTCGTACGAGTCAGGATTATACCTAGTACGAGTCAGGATGAGGTATCGTACGAGACTAAAAGGAAGTTCGTACGAGCCAGAAAGGCAACTTGTACGACAATCTGATTCTGATCCGGCAGAGATGAAGTTTGAGGAAGCTTGGGAGGCTGAAAATGATGATTTCTGCCCCACAGTGGGCGCCAAAATGTCGTGTATTTGTGTGGTGTACTTGTTATACCTGTTCCTGCAACACAAAACACTCAATAAATCATTACAAACATGGTTAGAAGATTTAAATTAAAGAAAGACAAAACCATAGCTAATCGACTTATTGCCTCCTAGTAAATGCGAGTATGAATTTTGCTCTCAGATCTTATTATGCAAATTCCAGTGACTTGACTACACTTAGATGGAGGATTTGAATGCTGAAAATGCATGATCTTAGCAAGAATAGCATGATTAAGCTATATGAATGCATTGATTGATCTAAAAAATGAACTAGAATGAAGATGCAATTAAGCTAAAATGAGCATGATGACATTGCTAAAACTGATAAACTATAAGCTAGATGCCTATAATAACAATGCTTAAGCTACGAATGAGATGGGATCCATATTGCACAAAATGAGGTCTATTTATAGGATTTTCCAAGGCTAGGGGTGAGTTGGCATGAATCAACGGTTGAGATTGATTTGAAGATATTAATGGTTAAATTGGAGGAGGTTGGCAAAGGGGGTTGGATTAAAGGGAACACTTAGTGACAAGTGTCACAAAGGTTCTAGAAGATGTTGGATGAAAGGGGACATGGTGGTAGGTAGAATGGGTTAGGTTTAGGAGTGGTAGAAGTTAGGAGAAGTTGAATTTAAAAATTCAAATATTAGGAAAAGGATAATTAATCTCAACAACTCATAATTGATTTGTTTTAATTAATTAGGGATTAGAAGAAACGATTTTGATGGGGGGAATTAATTAATTAAAGGGGATGAAATGAACCTATTTAATAAATCCTTAGATTTATTGATAAGTAGATGAAAGGGGAAATTTAATCAAATTGCTTAGTGAATTCAATTAAATTGGGAAGGAGAGATTAATTAAATAATTGCTTAGTTAATTAATTATCTTCAAACCATTTTTAGGTGTATACAATGAGAAAGCCCATATGGTTGTAGCATGTAATTTCCTTAGCATTGTATTTCCTTCATTGAGATAATAGAAAGTGGGTGTTTCTTTCCTAATTTTTTTGTTTATTTGTCTATTTTTGTTGTGTTTGGGTTTGGAAGGGGAGTACCCTTCATCAATAAATTAAATATTTTTTAAAGGGATTAAGTCCATTTGTGATTGATTGTTCACACGGTAACAAATCATTAATTTCATTAAATTACAAGTAATAAATTTTGGTATGAGATTTGGAATAACTCATAGAAAGGAAAAATAATGAGTTTTGTATGGATAGTCATAATGACAACTATTCTAATGCCATTCTCATTTTACATTGATCATGTTCTAGAATGAGGAAATGATTTTATGTTCAACAATTTGGTTGTATAGTTTTACAATTGTAAATACTATTTTGTATTGTTTTGTGACTAAGTCTAAAACAATCTTAAGCGTTTGTCTCTTTATAACTTAACTTGAATTTTTTTTAATATTTTTTCTTTAGGGTCTTAAAAGTGTTAATTTGGAATTTATGGTATAGTAGGAAACATTAAATTTGTTGTGAGATTTGTAGCATCATACTTTTCTAGGTATGAAGCCACTTGGTTCTGGAATGGATATAAGCACAAAAGTGAATATTATTATGAGCTAGCTTACAAATATTTAAATGTAGTGTAACTAGAATATTGTTAGAATTATAAAGATATCTTGATGCATATATTATTTGTAATTATTATAGAAAAATAGGTAAATATATTGATAAATTAAAGATGGATACAATCCCACATGACTTTATAGTAATGAGATTTTTTCACAAGAAAAAATGATTAAAAATAGATATACAATAATTAAGTTGATTTTTAAATAGAATTAGGATGAGAAATTATTGTCTAAAAATGTCTAAGATTTTTTAAAATGTTGTAAAAATGATAATTGAGATAGTGACAACACAACTTTAATAATAGTACATTATTGAAATTACAAGCAAATAGTATGACAATACGTATGTTTGTATTAATGATTTAATGATTATAATGTTCAATCAACTGAAATTACAATGATTATAATTTTTTTAAGATCATTAGAAATTATTTTTAAAATAGTTACTCTTTTTCAAAGCTCAAGTTATATGAACTAGTTATAAAAAAAAGTAAAGAGTTTACAATTTAAATTGTTAGTAAGTAATGTGTTACTTTTCTCAATAGGAAGTCTTGATCTCTAAAATTTCTTCTAGAAATACAGCCTTATGGGAAACTTAGTGATGAGGAACCTACGCATTTTCACTGAGTAACCTCCGAGATTTTAGAAGTCGACTCTTCATTCATTGGGAGGTAAAATGGGAAGAAGGAACATAAAACCAAATCTAATATAAGGCAAGAGCCTGAAAGGATAATTCTGTCAAATAAATGGCACAAAGAACTTCATACATGTAATTCCAAGGCCCATTCAACAATCTACATGCCCGAACATACCTCAAGATACATTTAAAGATTATTTAACAAGAAGCAATGCACATATAAGAACATCTACCAAAATAAAGAGTCTATAACATGATTCAACTACTAGAGTTCAAGCATACATTACTAGAGTCAAGATTGAAATTCGAAAACGAGCAGAAAACTATCTATGTATGATGAATGAAATAGTCACAAAGGCCTGAGGCACAATTTGATTGCTTTAATTCAGGAGTACAAAAATCACTTTGAGGCTAGAATTCCTTCCCAAGAAACCTTTATATATTTCTTGAAGAAAATAAAAGTTTGGAACCCCTCATTATACAGAAAATCCTCTATTTAAAGAGGAAAGCTTTAACCATCTGCTACTGAAAACAAGAAAACATCATGACAGTAGACCAGTTGACACTCTGTCCTCATCTTGTGAATTCATCAAATACCATGAAAGCGATGACTGCTCTGGCCTTTTGTAAAAATAGGCACACCTTTCTGTTAATCGGATCAGAAAAAACATCATCATCGTTCCCCTGCAACGAACTCCCTGGAGTTATCTAGAACGAAGCCCCAAAATTGGTTTGCAACTAATCATTTTATCATCTGCCTCATGCAAAATGCCTTTCTTTTGAAAAAGGAATGCATGGAGATTTTCAGAGACTGCTCTGGATAGATACGTGGTAGCAAAACGGTGAGTCTCACCTTTCAGCGAAACTGCGACCCAAAAGGTCCCACGAGGCTGCCACATGTCTTTCAAAAAACGCCCCACTTAAAAGTGAGAAAGTCCTCGCGGGAGGAAAGATATGATGCAACATGATACTCGGGCGAGACTTCACGTCCAAAAGAAAATGAAGCCATAAAAAAGGCACGACGTTCCAACACGTGGCAAGTGCATGTGAGTTTCAGCTTGGAGCATCCTAAGCAAGCAGAAAACATACTTAGGCCCCAAAAAGAAAAAGGGAAAACTTTGCGGATGCAATGTGAATTACATTTCACAATTCTTGGTGACTTTTGGGGATAACCTGCCTACAGGAAGCCGATACCCAAAATTTCTGGTTTTGCGAACTAGATTTATGCCTCTGCCTTGAAAACATTGGCAAAGACCTGCTGCAAGGGAAGCCAATCATCTTCTAAGGGTAGAACTGGAGATTTGAGGAATTGAAAAATTTGATCCTATTCAATGATTTCCTTGAAAGGCAAATCATTTAGCTCCTTATAAGTTAATTCAAATAAAGTGAGGAGCTGATCCAAGGGATGGATCAAATTCCCTACTTCACCCGCCTCAGGAGGGTTGCTCACAGATTGGAGGAACAACCAATCTTGTTGCTACTGCACCATCAAGTTCACAACCTGCTCGACACTCATGACTAAACCATCATAGAGGAAAGGCGAAGGTAGGCCAAGATTTGTGAAACGTTCCTTTATGAATTCGATTGGAGATCTCAAAGTTGACAGACTTGATGTGGCCTGCGTTGCTACCTTGTTGTAGTTTAAAAACTCATTAGCCCTCCTGGTCACTTCTTTGTGATCTCCAATTCCTATGGTGGCCAGGATGGCTTGTTCATTACTCAGCTCCTGATAATATTGATCATTTTCTTTAATAGCGGTTTGCAATTGGCCATGGATCTGACTTACATCTGGGGAACTTGCTTGAACCTACAGAAGCTCTTATTCTTTGTCATAAAACTCTTTGGTTAGCTTATTTTTGCATCCTGCTCTACCTGCAACAAAGATGCTACATTATTCAGCGCGCTTTGGATTCTATCTTTTTTTGCCTTTTCTTGCTGCACTGTTGACTGAAGGTGAGTGATTTTTGCTTCTCTGGCTCTTCCCTCTTTCTGCAATCGTTCAACTGTAGCTTTAACTACATCCAACTCAACCGTGAGTTTGTCCAAGTGTCGAGTATGCTTCATATAATCATATGACACCACTTTTTGAGTCTCTTCCCTGAGTTCCACTTTAACCCATGGTTACGCCTTCTTCAAATTGATCCTGACAGCGTGTACTGCATAGTATTTTGGCTGCATTTGACCTGCCGACTTAATGATGTTAGGCATCATAGTTGCGAACACAGTTTCTCATGATCTTCACTGTAAAATTTTTGAATGCAAGCTTGACAAGATTTTGAGAGTCTTTTGTTTTTCTTTTTTGTGCCCTTTGAGCTTGAGCGAGCCTGGTTGAATCTGCATGTTGCAAAAACTCTGATGGAGAAGGAATCATTTGCCCTGCAAAAGGGGCCCTAGGAGGGAAAGCCAATGTAATGGAAGCTACAGGGGCTTGCGATTGAGTTTGTGCAGGCAGAGTGAGAGCAGCAGGGGAAAAAGGAGGGATTCCTTGAAAAACGCCAACAAGGAAGGAAAATAGCGGGTCAACATTTGATGACGTTGGGGGTGTATAAATTGCAATCCCTAAAGCTCGCGCTACTGAAGATGCGACTACACATTGACTTGGGGTTTGAGCAGAGTGAGAAGCACTTACCACTGTGTCGAATGATGCGACATTAAGAGGGGAGAACGTGACAAGGTTGGCAGATACAAAAACTGATTGGGATTGCACACCAACTACGAAAGATATTACCATGGCCAGGGAACTAGATATAAAAACATAAGCATGTGAAGACGAGGCCATGGGTGAAACCAGAGACTGAGAAGAGAGAAGAGGGGGAGAAAAGTGTACCTGAGCTGAAGATGCTACTAGTACTTGCCTCTTAGTACTTCTTGGAACATCAGCTCTGTTTTGCTTCTTCTTCTGGGGGGCCATGATATTGCTTGGAGGATTTTGTGGCTAAGAAATGGCCTCCTGTGGAGCCATCATGAAATTCATGCAAAATCATCTTTGCCTGTTGCTTATTTATACAATGGAGAAGCACTTCGTCAAAATTTCTTTTGAACAAAACTCCTTCAACCAAGCGATGTCCATTGTTCTGTAACCTATAAATTCTTTGCTTATGGTTGGGAAGACCAAAGGGATATTTCTCGATCTGCATGAACTGCACCCTATCTTTTATCCAGTCAGCTTCATCTGCAGATTCATTTAAAAGGGCTTCCCTCTTCACGAAAATCTTCTTCTTGGGCTAAATACTCACAGAGGCCTTTTCGTCGGAGTACTTTTGTTGGTCTTACATTGACATCATACTCTAGGATCTTTGTAATCTAATTAACTCCCTTTTAAGTGATTTTCCCTTCCATTATATATTCTCGGTCAGTAGGATGAGCTACATACACCATAGTTTTATTACAAGCAATAAAATATCTGAACTTATTTAGTCCTTTAACAATTGCAAACGCTTTATTCTCTAGGAAGTTGTATTTGACTTCATAATCTTTGAGAGTTTTTGAATGGAAAACAATCGGGTGCTCTCCTTTTCCTTCATCATCCTTTTGCGTCAGCACTATAGTAATACTAAAAGCAATGGCATAAACATACATCTGGAAGTCTTTGGACAAGTCAGGGTTAACTGAAATAGGAGCAAATGAAATAGCCTCTTTGATCTTCTCGAATGCCTCTTTCGCCTCCTGGTTCCACTTAAAGTGCAAATCCTTCTTCAACATTAGAGTGATTGGTTTGACCATTCCGACAAATTCAGATATGAATTTGTTGACAAAATTGATTTTGTCAAGGAAAGACTGAATGCCCTTCTTGTTTAGAAGTAGGGGAAGCTCTTTAATAGATTTTACATAGTCTAGATCAATGGATACCTCATCTTTGGACACTACATGTCCTAGTAGTTTCCCTTGTGGAACGCCAAGTCCAAAGATACACTTCTTCGGGTTAAGTGACACCCCAAATTCCAAGCATTTCTGAAAAACGAGCTCCAAATGATCAAAATGATCCTCCTTATTCTTTGAAAACGCAGTTAGGTCATCTAAGTAGATAAGGATGATTTTGTTTATGATCTCTTTAAAAGCAACATCTATTGCTCTTTGAAACGTAGCTCCAACATTTGAAAGGCCGAAAGGCATTTTAGCATAAGCGAAGGTTTCCCACTTTGTGGTGAACGTTGTTTTGTGTTGGTCTTCCTTCTTAACCAGCACCTAATTGTACCTAGAGAAAAATCAAGCATAGAAAACACTTTGGAACCAACTATTGTGTGTAAAATTTGCTCCATAGAGGAGAGAGGATAATGATCTTTTAAAGATGCTCTGTTGAAATTTCAGAAATCTACAGAAAGGCGGATATCTCCATTCTTCTTATGAACAAGTACCAGGTTGGAAACCCGTGTGCTATGCTTGATCAAATAAATGATCCGAGAATCAATCAACTTCCGGAGTTCTTGAGACATCAAGGACTCAATTTTAGGATTCACTGGCTATTGCTTTTGCCGGACTGGTTTCACTCCTTCAGCAAGATCAATGGTGTGTTGAATAATATCAGGGTTATAGCCTTTAAGCTCGTCATACGACCATGCGATTAATCCCTTATACTTTTCACAAAAAATGAATAAGTCTACGTTTGTCTCGTTGAGGAACATTTTTGTGAACCTTAAGCTTCTTACTTCCTGCAACCTGAAGATCAGTGTAATCTCCTTTATCAGCTGTGAATTTTCTTTTATCATTTGTTGCATCGTCACAATCAAAAAGATTTTCTAATGTAATTAAGCCTCTCAAGTGTTTGATTTTAGTTGGATCACTTGGTCACCGTATGTTTTAACAACTTTAGGTTGTAATTGCTCAGCAAATTCACACGACTGTTGTATGAACATTTCTATCTGCTCATCATTTTCAAAAACTTGCCAATGTAAATCATTGTCTGGTATAGCTGGTTTGACAATTACTCAAACTGAGTGTTTTTTTCTGACAATTCTGAGACAGGGTCGAACTGAGATCCAATTGTAGCCATACAATCCACAACTTCGTTTTGTTTTCGGGGAACTCTCTGAATATTGAAGGCTTCAAAACTCTTGATCAAATCCTAGACCCGATGACGGTAGGGGCACATACATACATGTTTTGCAGCAGATATACCCCAGACTTGCTGGACCACTAACTCAGAATATCCTAAGACTCTTAGTTGTTTGACGCCTAAGCGTTCTGCTAGGCTTAGCCCATGGATCAACCCCTCATACTTTGCTTCATTGTTCGAGAAAACAAAATGGAAATAGTAAGACCTAAGAGTCTATTCTCTGAAAGGATATGTCAAGCAAATGCCTGCTTCGGATCCAACTTTACATATTGCTCCGTCGAAATGCAAGATCCAGAACTTTGAGGCTCGATCTTTTTCTTCTTTTTCTTTGTCTTGTGTGTCCTTTGACACTTTGGGGACTATTTGATCTTCATCAAATATTACATAAGTTCCAAGGCCAGTGGCGTGATAATTCCCATAGGGGTCGACATTTATAAACTCATTAAGAAAAATCTCCTAATCCGAAGTGAGGTTACCAGTTACTTCCTCATCTTCAAGCAGTTCAACATACTTCATCTCATCTCTGGTAATGGAAGTATGAGTTGCCTCAAAATTGATCATAGCTTCATCAGCTATATGCTTGGTATATAGGGGTTCAGATAGTATTTTCAATTTAACTCCATGTTTGGTTCTAAGAATTAGGTGAGACTAGTCTAGGGATAGGTATCCTCCTATTTTGACAGTAAAATATCTAGATAAACACAACCCAAAAACAAGGGGAATATCGATTACCACTACTTCCTGAAGGACTATGATGCTTGGGTAGATAAATAGGGTTAGAGATAGGTTCTTAATCAAACCTATATCCTGGACTTTATTTCCATCAAGTTGCATCACTCCTCTATTTAAGGGCTCATATTCTAATTTTAAAACTTCGGCTATCTGTTTAGGCATTACTGTGGTACTAGCCCCAGAATCTATCATAGAATTATGAAGCAGTTTATCTCCTATGATAAAAGTCAAATAGAAAGGAGTTGGTTTTGGTTTACCTTCCTTGCCATTATCAGGGACTTCTTCTTCATTAGTGAGTGCCATGGATGGTTGTGATCGCTCCATCCATAAGGAAAACTACTAGGACATGTAGTGTCCAAAGATGGAGTAGTCACAACCTTCCACACTGTTCATTAGTAAACACTATCTCTTCACCTTCCATCCATGAGAAAAGGGCATGGTTCGGAGCTATCTCTGCCTCTTGCTCCAAGGACATCCTCTGCATTTGGGCAGTAAGCATGCCAACGTCTTGCATCCCTAGAGAAGTGTATACTCCAACATCAAGGTTCACTCCTTGATTTCACTGTTCTGCAACCTTCTACTGTAAGTTTCCTCGTGAGCAATTTCATGGCATGTGGGCGTCATTGCAAGGAAAACACCAAGAGTTAGTATCATCCTCTAGGTTATTTTGACTTGCTACTAACTCTCTGTTTTGGTTAGGCGATATAGCTTGCAAAGGGGTAGGTACATGTACAATTTGATTATTAGGTTGCATCTAAGCTACCTTCGCACCACCTTGGAATTAATTTTGTTGGTACGGTGTTCTTCCTCCCTGATAATTCTGAAAAGGTGGCCTAGCTGGAGTCACTTGTTGTTTTTTGAGTTTGATTATTTCATTAGAAAAGGTCCTTAGCAAGATTTTCATGTCGCTTACTTCAGCAGCCAAGGATGGAGAAGCAAAAACACTAGTTTGCTGAGCATTCGGGTAAACATACATAGATTGTGGTGCAGATGTACTTGGGGAATTTTGCTTAGTCATTTGGCTTGACAACTCAGGAAAAAATGTCATAGGTGGCCTCAAAGGAAGATTTCCTGCATCGATAAGGTTATTCTTTGCTCGAATTGCAAGTTTGTAAGCATCAGGGAGGGTATTTCCACCTAAGGAATGGATCATTACTGATATATCAGAGTTGATCGCTTTAAGGTAGAAGACAAAGGCCATATCTGCAGGGGGATAGGTTGTCAAGGGTATCCTCTGCCAGGTCTTTTGGAACCTGGTATTGAAGTCAGTTACAACTTCTTGGGGAGCTCATTTGATAGTTATCAACTGTTGTAACAAGGAGGATCTGTCTCCCTTTTCTATGAAACGTGAAAAAAACAAATTTCCTAGCTGATCCCAGTCAGTTGTTGAATTTGGTCTAAGAGACCAATACCAATCTTGAGCTTTTGCTTTGAAAGAGTTTGTAAGCAACCTCAATGCCACATTCCGCTATGTGACATTGTGCACGATACATACATCAGCTACATCCTGTAGATGTTCCTCGGGAGTCTTAGAATCTTCTCTGGAAAACTTTGGTAAATATTTTAGTGTAGAGGTTGGAATAACATCCCATTGATTAGGAGGAGCAGGTGGAATAAGGAGCTTGGATTTGGGCTTGTGAACCTCTTCTTGAACTTCTAGCTTGGACTGTTACTAGAGGTGGAACTAGCAGATTTGGATTCAAAGCAGTTTGGGATCTAGTAACAGGTCTATGGCTCATACACCCACTTAAACTAAGAGAATTTCGATCCCACTGGGCATGCCAAAAAAAGAACCGTTGATCTGCGAAATTGCTTCTAGAAATACAACCCTATGGGAAACTCGGTGATGGGGAACCTGCACGTTTTCACTGAATAACCTCAGATATTTTAGAAGCAGTCTTCATTCATTGGGAGGGAAAAGAGGAAGAAGGAACATAAAAAAAAATATAATCTAAGGCGAGAGCCTGAAAGGATAATTCTGTCAAATAAATGGCACAGAGAACTTCATATACATGTAATTCCAAGGCCCATTCAACAATCTACATACCCGAACATACCTCAAGATACATTTAAAGATTATTTAACATGAATCAATGCACATATAAGAACATCTACCAAAAGAAAGAGTCTATAACATGATTCAACTAGTAGAGTTCAAGTGTACATTACTAGAGTCAAGATTGAAATTCGAAAATACACAACAAACTGTCTATGCTCATTTAATGAAATAGTCTCAAAGGCTTGAGGCACAATTTGATTGCTTTAATTCAAGACTACAAAAATAACTTTGAGGCTAGAATTCTGACCCAAGAAACCTTTTTGTATTTCTTGAAGAAAATAAAAGTTCAGAACCCCTCATTATACAGAAAATCCTCTATTTAGAGAGGAGAGCTTTAACCACATGCTACCAAGACAAGAAGACATCATGACAATAGACTAGCTGGCACTTTGTCCTCATCTTGCGCATTCATCAAATACCGTGAAAGCGATGACCGCTCTAGCCTTTTGTACAAACAAGCACACCTTTGTGTTAATCGGATCAGAAAAAACATCTGCACCATTGCCCTGCAACGAACTCCCTGGAGTTATTTAGAACGAAGCCCCAAAATTGGTTTGCAACTAATCATTTTATCATCCGCCTCATGAGAAACGCCTTGCTTTTTAAAAATAAACGCGTGGAGCTTTTCAGAGATTTCTCTAGACAGATATGTGGCAGCAGGACGGGGAGTCTCATTTTTCAGTGAAACTGCGACTCAAAAGGTCCCATGAGGCTGCCATGTGTCTTTCAAAAAATACCCTGCTTAAAAGTGAGCAAGTCCTTGCAGGAGGAAAGAGATGATGCCACACGACACTTAGGCGGGACTTCGTGGCCAAAAGAAAATCAAGCCATCGAAAAGGCGCATTGTGCCAACACGTGGCAAGCGCATGTGAGTTGCAGCTTGGAACATCCCGAGCAAGGAGAAAACATACTTAGGCCCCAAAAAGAAAAAGGGCAAACTTTGCGGATGCAATGTGAATTAAATTTCACTGGAAGATTATATGTTTTCAAAAACATTCTTGACATTTCATTTATAATATCAACAATGAACATGAAAATAAAATCATCATATTTTTTTTGAACATATCAAAAACTAAAAGTAGTTGTTGTGTTTCATGTAGATTTATTGCAAATTATGATAAGAATGATATGCTTATAGTTGTTTTAGTCTACCTATTTCAAAATATAAGTATAATAGGTTGTGAATCTAGTAAATATTATCACCATAAGAATACCATTATAGAACACTTTAAGTAGTTGGATGGAAAATAAAGTTTTTAGTAGATATTATGAATTTATAAAGAAAATAAATGAATATGACTTTGCTTATATAAAGGATATTGTAAGTAAGATACATATGAAATTACATCTCAATACATGTCAAATATTTTTAGATGCCTTCTCTATAAGAATCTAAATTATATAATGTTAAGATTTTGCAAACAACATAAATTAAATTTCTTTGTGATTATGTAATTGCACAAATATAAATAGATAATAAAAAAAATGTTTACACTAAACTGTTGGTATTTTGGTATGGTTTTGTCATTGATGTCAACACCTACTGAAAACAAACACTTTGGAGATCCAACAACATTCATCGGCAAACAAGTAAACTGTGCAACAGTTACTGGTATATGGTTCACCGGCAGAATATATTGTTCACCGGTACCTGGAATGATATGGAAGACACTTGGTAATGTCGAAGACATCGTGTGGACACTTTGTTTTGAATAATTAATCATTGGTATATTCATATTTGCATATTTGCTTTAACTGTGCAACAGTTACTGGTATATGGTTCACCGGCAGAATATATTGTTCACCGGTACCTGGAATGATATGGAAGACACTTGGTAATGTCGAAGACATCGTGTGGACACTTTGTTTTGAATAATTAATCATTGGTATATTCATATTTGCATATTTGCTTTTACCGGCAAATAGGTCCAGGATATCTAGGGTTACACCGGTAGGTTTATCTTTTCCAGATCAGCATGGCACGCTATGGAGATGATTTATTATTTTTATAAATGCATTTAGCCGACATGTTTAATCGGTTATTGCATCGGATATTATATTGTATAAAAATGTTTTATTGTAATATCTTGTAGAGCCGACCTACTAAAATTGGTCTTAGGGTATAGTATAAATGTAAGATCTTATTTGTAAGATCATATGTGGAATGCGAAAAAGAATTGAGTGAAGGTATATGCGAGATCAAGCAGGGATATACACGAAGACATCATTTGAAGGTGAAGTTAGGTTTTTGTAGAAGCATATCAGCATTACACCGGTACTAAATCCAGCATATGAAGATGTTATTTTGTGCAGTACATTCTTATTGGATTTAACCATCCAACTGTAGTTAGTGTGACTCCCATTTTGTGATTGAGCAGTGAGCTCTAGGCTGTTAGCCTTTTTGCATGTGCAGACCCCATTTATGTACACTTACTATTTGCAGTAGTATCATCTGATTGTGGGTAAGGTTTCCCACCGTGGTTTTTCCCCTTACAGGGTTTCCACTTACAAATATTGGTGTTATGTGTTGTGGATGACTTTATGTTTATGTTTCATGCATTAATCCTTACCGGTATAGCAATTTACTGTTAACACTGTCTATCGGCATACGTAACTGGTTTATCGATATTAAGCATTAAGTTGGTTAATTAGTTTTTGGTTTGAATTTATTAGACAACTGATTCAACTCCCCCCTCCCCCCCGCCCCCCCTCTCAGTTGTCTCCAGGACTAACATAAACTACTTAATAGGATAGGTAATCCATAGCCTCTATTATTTTGTTAAATTTTTAATCTAAACAAGTCTCCTTCAAGTAATCTTAAATAAATTTGTACCATATTGATCATTGAATAGAACATGATAGTAGTCCACTCTCAAGGATATGTATTGGGTAGTACATGCATTATTTTTTCTATTTCAAAATACATATTTATTATTTCAATAAAAGTCATTGAGTATACACAAATCTTTGTATTTGTTGTTACTATAACAAATAAAAATAACAAGATTTTTTTATAAATAAAAATTGTTTATAATGAATATGTAAAATTAAAATCTTGTTATATGTGTACAATTTTAAAAATAATAAATTATCAATTATTTGTATGTTTATTGCTTTTTTTAAATGCTTGTGCAAATAAGTGATGACTCTTGCACCATTTTAATAAGAACAAATAAAATAAAATTTATATAAAGGTCATATTTTTACAAGTAAATTTATAACAATATTATTGATGACTATGACCTCAATGGTTTTTAAGATGTATACAAATATCTTTAGTTTTAGTAATTTATTACTTAACTTATAAATTCATATTGATTTTAGGTTTTAATTTGCCACCACAATTACATATCTATATTATTTCAAGTTTTAATTTGACCTTCTCAATTACCAATTTATTGAAATTCAAGTTTCACCACTTCAATTATGGACAATTCAATCTTATTTTGCCATCTCAACTAAAAAAAATTGGGAAACTCTAGATTTGATGTCACCTCAATTAAAAATTATTAATTTTTTTTAGCTTTCTTTTACCACCTCAATTAATATATAATAAAAAATTTGGGTTCACATTTACCAAATTAATTAAAAACAAGAAAGATTTTCGATAATTGTTGCATTGTATTAATTTTTAAAAACATTACATATTTCATAGTCTTTGCACGTATACTATAGATATAAAAGCCAAAAAAAACCCTTAGCACCCATCATACAAAAACCATCAGAATATACATAACCAAAACATCCCGAATCTATAAAAACATAAAGTATCAATAAAAAATACCCCTATTATGGTTCGTTAACCACTACTAATTCCTTGTCTTTAGCGCTCCCCTCCTTTGGTCTCTCTCGCTGATCCTCCTCATCCTCGTGGTCGTCATGTGCTTCCGGGGGGGAGTCAATCCATAACACTCTGCTGCCCGAAAGTCTCTTTGATTCCCTTGGCCGCCCTCTCTTCTTCCTTGGAGATGAGCTTGATCCAGATTCCTCCCCCTTCCTCGTTGCATTGGAGGGGTCCCACTTTTCCAATTCCCTCCGAATCTCCTTCCTTTCCCAAGCCCGTATATACTCCTGCACTCCGTGCATACCAATTTGTGTCGATGCCCTCCGGACTTCCTTGCTGCAGTTTGCTCTCCACAGTAGGAAAGGGCGCAGTGGAGGTCGGAATTCAATGGAGTGCAACCATATTCCATTTGGGCACACGAAGCCATCTCCGTCCCTTGCCATCCTGATGAAGCTCTCCAACCCTCCCCTCCATTCTTCACGCACATTGTTCGTTACCACCCAATGCACTCTGTCAACCCTGACAAGCTCAAAGAACCACACGGTTAACATTGATGCAATCTCCACATTCGTGCAGTATTTATACTCCCCTCGCATGTACTCTTCACCTAGCACTATCCTCACCCTGTTCAGGAAATCATGGTCTACTCACCTGAACACATTAGACAGGTGCTCATCAGAAATGGCACCCCAAAAGGTCACCATAGGACACGATGCCTTTGGTGAGAAGTTCGGCTCCATGTTCTAAGAAAAACACACTACCTACACACCCCACATCACCTTTCCATAATTAATGCACGTACCACCCCATCTCGGCCACCTACGTTTCTGACCATAGAACATCTTTCCGCCACCCTGCCCAAGAAATCTTGATCCAAAACGAAGGATTTGGTAAGATATTCCGTTTGCCACCTCGTACCACCATCAAAACTCTGCCAACCACCTTCATTAATCACTCTCTCCCGCTGCTCAAACGGATATATTCGACCTACCTAGCACTATAGGACGCCTGCATCACCCATACACCATAATTCTTGTATCTCCTATCCCCATCTCCAACGCTTCATTCACACATATGTCCGCTTCCTTATTCCCGCTTCGATACACGTGTGAGATCTTAAAGTCTTCAAAGATAAGACTTTCAACTTTATGTCTTCTATGTCCCAGTTAACTCTCCAATTGAGAGAGCTTCCATGGATGGTTGCATTGATTATCACTTGGGAATCACCTTTCAAGTGAAGCTATCCTACCCCTAATCTTTTCACCACTTGGGCTACCAGTAAAGCCGCCTTCACCTTGGCTTCATTGTTTGTCCCAATTGGTAGACATTGCCACCCTGCCCCCACGCACTTGCGTTGGTTATCCTTTGCCACACAACCTGCACTCGACAGTCTCGAGTTGCCCCTAGAAGCACCGTCGAAATTTATCTTTATCCACCCTGGTTCGAGGGGTAGTCACTCAACTTCCTTCACTCCTTGAGACACCAGATCAAGCTGATCAGACCCCTTAACAGGCGAAACAAGAATGAATTTTGATTTTAAACAATCACAATATATTGTAAATTTATATTTTAACATCATAATAGCCACTTATTCTATCACTTCAATTCAATTTATGAAAAAAATCATCAAAATGATTGTCTCAAGTTCTTGAACTTTATCATGTCCATACAACTGCTTAGTTAGATTTGCTACTTCAATTTTAGAAGTAGAAAATAATCTCCTATAAATTTTGAATAAACCATTAAAGATAATTTTAAATATTCTTATTATAAGATATACTCTTAGAAAATGAAAACACTGAATTATAATGATAAACATGTCACGTAACTACACATTGCCTTCCCTCCTTATTACATTTCTCATCTTATTTTCAATTTTTACAATTAAAAAAATAAATAACCGAAAAAAAAAAAAAACCTACTTGAAAATATGGTGAATAAACTACTAGACAATATAGATACAAAATAGGCTGAGTTGCATAGGGCCTTGCCCTAAAAAATCACTGCAAAGTAGCTCGTAGGGTGAGCTACACAGAGGTCAACAATTAATGCCCACTGGAGGGTTGCCATACAATCCTACCGAAGGACTAGTTTTCTACAAGAATTTTGGCCATTTGGCGAGGACATACCTACATGTGTTTTTAACTTTTGTCTTGTTTCAATGGAGCTTTGTATTTGCTCTTTTGCCTCTCTCAATGCCATCAGAGCATCTCCAACTCTTGAACCTGGCAACATTGGCAATTGATTATCAGCCAACGGTGACCCTCTTGAAGGCCACTGCACGGAGAGCATAGGAGAAAATTTGTAGTCCGGGTAAATTTCAGTGTCTCCTGCATTCTTATTAGAACCAGGCATGTCATTACAACTGTCTGACACTTGTAAAGGAAGATATTTGTGGCCATTTCTCATTGATGAAGGTCCAACCCAGCTAGGCCGAACTTGCTTCCTCTGGGTAAATCTTGATTCTGGGATCTCTCTCTTCATGAGATAACTGTTACTGTGGGAGCTGTCCAAATCATGTTGCCTAGGCATACAAGTAAACCCATCTGATTTTGTATCTCTTGACAACTCTAAGGAGTTGCCCAGTTCCGTACAGCCTGCTGCTTGAATGTCATTAGAGCTTCTCCTGACACGCATTGTTTTTTCATGATCATGATACGATCCATTTTGAGTAGTAGTAGTACCCATTGAACACCGCATTGTATATTGAATTTCCTTACCGCAATTATCTCTGTGCACTTCAGAGAAACTTCTGCATTGGCAATGCAGTTCAATTGCTTTTTCGTTTTCTAGACATGCTTGCATACCTGATGCTTGTCTCCGACTGATGTTTATGGGAATTGTATTCTGAAAGTGATTATGGCCGCATAATTCCTCTTTCACAGGCAGAAAGGTATCAGAGAAATCCGAATGTTGGCACGTGCATAAATTACCCCTTACAGCAGAGCAATGTGTGCCATTTCCATTAGCATTTTCATGCCTCTTGCTCCTTATCATCCTCATGGATGAGGCAGGTGCCCTCTCATTCTGGATTCTAAAACCAGAGAGTTTATCTTCTTCCAAACTATTAACCCTATTAGGTGCTTTAGAAGGAACTTCTAATTGAAAATTGCTACCTTTGCTGCTTCTATCATTCCTGGTTTTCTGAACATATGAACTTTCCAATGCTGAAAATTCTGGAGAAATATCAAATGTCTGTAGACTAGAATTTTCATATTTATGTATTTCTTTCTCACTTGCAGAAACAATTTGATCCACCAATTCATGGAGCTTCAATCTGAGAAATTCCTTTTGATCTTGGCCTGCCACTGGTGTCACCACGTTCCTCATTTGTTCAAATAGTCCTGTGCTTTTATCCTCAGGTTTTGGTCTGGCAGATAACACAAGAAATTGTCAGTGGTTTAATTTTAGGCCCTAAAAGAAATACTGTACTTTTTTGCAGAACTGGTAAGGAAGGTTTTTATCTGAAGTGTAAAACCCCTCCTTACAGGTTAAAGGATGTGAGTACAAAACAAGAAAAATTATTACCGATACACAAACTTCTGAATGGAAAAATCTATAGCTTCTATCAGATGAAAAGATGTAAAACAGAACAGATAATAGAAAGCATCCATTCCAGTATTAGAAGACGCATAAAATAACGAGATAAAAATCTCCTGTGAAAATTTCTTTCAGCGCAAATATGTACCGGACTGCCCTGTTTGGAAGAATAAATTCTGAGAGATAGGCCATGCCAAGGTGTTCAATCTTTTTAGATTTGCTATTTATATAATCTGTGACTAAGTGGTTGCAAATCTGAGATGGACTCTTAGGTAGTAAGGATGACTATAGCGAGAGTATTTATCAGAAAACTGATAAATTCCAATGCTACAGCTTCTTTATACTCCCAAAGGCCTCCCTTAAATCAACACCTATGGTAATTAGTATATATTTCATACATTATCTCTCATGTCTTATTTGTAACCTTTTTAACAAAAGCAGAAGACCTGTTCATGAGGGAACCGGAAGATCACTTAAACTTCCACTAACTAACATGTAAATGAAGAGCTATTTTACACTGACGGGTTAAATAATATTATCAACAAAACCAGAAATTAGAATTCTCACACTGATCTATTCAAAATGCGTTATGTCACAGGAATCTATTATATTCAACTATGTTTTAACTATTTTCCTACAGTACACCTGATGATGATTTGCTATTTCTGGATTCGATTGAGCAAGAAATTTTAAAAGTTATTTTCAGTTTATTTTGATATAAAATTCATTAAATGTGAAAAATTAAGTTCAAATGATGTTATCCCAGAGAGAAGAAAACTGCTTGTTCTACGAAAAATGATAAGATTGGGTTGTGAAGCTTTATATACCTTGGATTCGTGGCAGCGCTTCTATTGGTAAAGTTTTCAGGAGCCAGAGGACCTTGAAACACGTCGCCCTTTCCATTTAGATCATCCTTCATTAGAGGCATGCAACTTTCTGTCAAAGCATTATGGCTAATCAATGAAGGAGATGATAAAATAATGCAATTATCTTTGGTTTCGCTCTGCTCTGACATTTGATCTTGAATATCTTCACTCTGCAAAGATGGAGGTGATAACACTGTGCCATTATTCTCCATGTTACTCTGGTTTGGCATTTGATCTTCAACATCTAGATTCTGTGATGGAGATGATAGGACAATGCCATCATCTTTGCTTTCAGTTTCACTCTGGCTTGACACTTGATCTTGACTGGATTCCTTGTTCTGGTCATGATCCTGGGCTTTAGCATTTTGATTGGTAAAATCATTTGATTCTTCCTTCCTCTGTTCCACAGATAGAGCCGAGCTTGCAGATGAATGATCATTCTCCTGTAGTCTATTATTTTTCACATCAACTTCTATGATTTCTTCCTTTTCTTTTATAGCTGCAATTCCGATCGAGTTTAAGCTAGAGCCACCTTCTGGTTCCTCTGTCTCTTCTTTTATCCCTTGATTCTCTATTCCGGTCTGATCTGAGTCAGAGTGGTTGGAAGCAGAAGAAAGACGCGCAATTCTTAGTTTTTCTATTACCTTATGCATGTCTTCTTCAGCTTTCTTTTTTCGCTCAGTCTCAATTTCAAGCATTCTTTCCAGCTCCATCAACTACAAGAACATAAATGGGTAATAGAGGTGTAAGATCCTAATTCATTATCAGACCACATTGCCATACCTCTAATTCAAGGTTAGCATTCACACTACAAGACCAACATTTTCAACTGGGAAATTTTCAGTAATGCAGGAATTGTCACTTGCAAAGAACTGATAAAACAGTTATTTTTCAGAAAATATTATTTAAGTGCATTTCCTTCTCTGTAGATGCGGGCGATGATATGTTACAGTTACTAAGGAAGATAGCTTTTACATTTTCAGGGATTTTATCTTTGGATAGCGTTCTGGTTGGCAACTTGGCAAGATACGCATCTACAACAGAAGTTTCTGAAGCACAATGATCTAAGTCCTTAAAGCCTGTTCAGAAGACAGAAATGACATCCCTGCTAAAGTCTATATCTATTTTTCTATGGGAAACAGTGGATCACGACTTATCAGAAAACAAAATTCACTTACCACACCGACTTTGGAATAGGTACCTGCTGAAAGCAAATGAAACCTATGAAGAAATTGGATCCTCTGACGGAAATGTCTAGTTGTGACAGGGCAAGAATTTTGCAATATCCGTAAGGTCATCGTGCCTTCCTGTTTTAGTTTTGGATACCTCGTGTTCGGTCGCAGGAGAATTCTTTTGCAATCTTAAACCACTGTAACTTGCTATGTTTTGAGATTTATTGCGCTGCAGATTAACAGTATTTATTGCTTTCATTTCCAGGGAAACCTTTTGTAAGGCTTCTTGAATACAATGTCTATATGGAATCGATCTAGAGGTTCTGACTAGGTTTAGCCTTTAAGCTTTCCATCATTTGCAGGATTTTCTCGGGGATCTAGGTTTTCTTTCTGTGCGGACTTGTCTATGGCATCTATTGAGTTTTACTTTGAGAAGACGCGCTTGGCCCTGCAACTATTTGATTTGATTTGATAATAACTTCTCTGCTGTCCCTATGGCCAATTTTGGCCGCTGAGGGGAATCAATGTTTAAACTTACATCAAAGAAAATTATTACTATTTGCCATTGTCATCCACTAACTGACACCAGTGACACTCCCAATAGGAACAAAAATATTCAGCTTCGTCCAATATTGTGGCCTTGATTAAACCAGGGTGTTTGGGGGCATTAAATGAGAAAAGATTCCGAAAAAAAACATGGACAGGAACTCAGAAAAAAATGAAATTTGCTTACCCTCTTGGCATTTTTCTCAGCAGCTTCCTTTGCAGCTCTGGATGTTGCCCTTTCAGCAAGTAATCTTGCTCGTAGAAATTCAATAGTCTTGTTTGCAGTATCTTCACAAAATGCTTGAGACCTAAACAACACCAATGTCTACATTTTAGATCTACCAGTCTCAAAAATGTTGCAACAGGAATATCAATATGAAAAAGTGCCTGAACACTAATCCTAGTGAGAAATAGCAGTGACTTCAACAGATTAGCTAGAGTTGATTTCTCATTAAGGCCACTGATCTAATAATGCAATGGTTGTGCACAATATTCATCAATACAACTATGAACTAAATGTATCCGATTGCTGAATTTAGGAGTTCAATACGAGTACATTATCTTTGACCCCTTGAGCCCTGGGTCTCTCGAGTTAAAGTCGAAATTATAGAACAGAATGACAAATTAGAATAGTAATATTTCCCCTGTGCAGCGAGTGCACAGTGAGGTAATATTGCTTGACCAAAAGAGAACAGAACAACTACATTCTCATGTTCGATCCGGAGAAAATTTCTTAAAAAGTGTTTTCGACCCAAATTTAGGAAACACACCAATACAACAGTGATATCCAAAATTTAAACGAAGTGGGTATTCAGCAAGCAAAATCAGTGACCATCTAGTAAATCAAACAGATCGGAAAACCAGTAACATAAATGAGTCGATCAAAGCCACAAACTAACTGGTTGATTGCATTCTCACCTTTCTCTATTGTGTGGGCTATTGGTGGCTTCAGATGAAGTATTATTACACTGTCCAGATTGCTCAGCTTCGGCGTCCCCGGGGCCTCTCAATGCCCGATCATTACTTGAATCCTCCATTGAAACAAATTCAACTGAAAATAAAAAAGTTATCTTATTAATATTCTGAAGATAAAGAACCAGTGACCATAAATTGTCATCTAACACTATGAATCAAGTACCTCTATTGCCCTGCATAGAGTGAGCAGCAACCCATGTGTTAAACAGTTAATGTATACCAACACAAGTAAGTTTGTACGCTAGTAAAGTCATATCTGATTCCACCGTGATAATTAATTATGAAGGACAGAATCCAGCTGAATGATGCAGCCTATTTTAGGCTACGGGAATCGAACCGCTCACCTCATCCCTCTCTCATTCAGTTGTAACTTCCAATCTCCTCTGGCTCTGTGCTGAGCTGTAGGGTGTACAATAAGCATACAGCTATGTTGTCTCTGCATGCCATAACCATCCAATCCGCTGCAGGAAAAAGTAAACAGAAGTGCTTTTTACTTTTATGTGGATTATTTGTTATTACGGTTTTGCCATGCATAGGAGGTTAAAACCTTCCATTTTTTAAAATTACAGTATTGCAAATTGCTCTGTTAAGAACTTTCTAATGAATAAAATTTTATCAGTTTGCAGATTTCAGAGAATAAATTATAATTTGGGTGTTTGAAGATTGAAGAGGAGACGGAATAATTACGACCATGGATGTTGATAGGCGTGGTTGACTGTCACATTTAATTTGTAATTTAATTATCCAACAAAGATTTTCACGTGTTCATTCAAATTTGAGGCGGAGGAGTGTTTATAATTGGCGAGCTGTCTGACGAAACGTGTAGTTGAAGCGGGTCAAGGGAATAAAAAAAGATATCAATCACACGCTACGAGGCAGGTGACTAGGGATTGCAAATAAATAGTTGTAAAGGAGATATGCCTCAACTTTATTTCCTTTTTTTAATTTTTTTTTTGAACTTTGTCCCGCTGAATCTTGATTTCCAATTTCCATTTTTTATTTATATTTTGGCTCATTCTTATTAGGGGAAAGGACCCAGTAGTTGAGCATGTTCCAATTGTTGTGAGGGTTGTTGATACCTTTTGTTCCAAAAATTGAACAAATAAAACCTATTGTTTGAAACAAAAAATATCAATTTTTGTTAGGAAATGTACCAACAGTTGTTAGGAAATGTACCAATAGTTGTTAAGAAATGTACTAATATTGTAAAAAGTAACCAATCAGGTGATGCCACATCGGCTGCACAACTATTGGGGTCTCTAATGCACGCCTATTGGTCTCACTTTTTTGGGGGGCTGTTTTGGACACCTTGGCAAAAAGCATGCTGATGTGGCATCATATTTGATGATGTGGCCCTGAACCTTAGTTATAAGCAGGGGACTTGCCAAGTAAGCTGCTGTAAAAAAATCGGAGTGATTCAAAATTTCCAAGTAGGATTTTGAGAAGCGTGAAGTTAGGGTGCACGACTACTGGGTCCTTTCCCCTAGTGTTTACTTGTAGTGCAGGGTTTCACAATGGGTATAAGAGCTGATCAAAATGGATCTATAGTGGAACACTTAATTAACCATAACATATTCAACATGTCTCTAAAAAGTACTTAAATACAAATCAAATAATGTTGAGAATATCTTTTGTTATATAATTCATTTGTTACTTATCTCAATAAAGTGGCAGGGATAAAAGTCTTACAAGCACACATATTTAAAATATAGACTTTAATAAGTCCCAATTACATATGCTAAGAGCACTCATAACTAGCAATCACACCTAGGTGTGCAATGGGTACGCCGAAAAGGAGTGGAAGGTGAAACAAGGAAAATTTTGATCTATTCTTTGGCATATATGCGAATTGTATATTAAAGAAGTGTTGGTGGCCCGGCTTTATCTATACAAAACTAACTCAAATTAGTTTTAATACCCTTTTTACTTTAAGAGAAAATAGAGACCATTAGTAAGAGCGAGCAATTTACAAATAAAATAGCATGCAAAGCACTAAAATATGTAAATTTTAAGAGATGGATGATAATAATATTTAGTAAACTGACGTATGATGTCAATTTTAAGAGACAAATGGAAATAATATTTGGCATCTGACATTGCGAATCTTAAGTGTTAATAAGTTTCACAAATAAAATAATCTACCATATAGAGATGAATAATTTATTTGCAATATAAAATCATTCACATGAAAATATTATAATGTCCAATAGATTGCTAGATCGGAGTCAATTCTATAGAAGGTCATTGTTTCAAAATATGAGAATAGTATTATAAATTGTGACAAAATATGAGAATAATAGAAATTTGTTAGTGTACTATATAAAGGGATATATATATATATATAGAGAGAGAGAGAGAGAGTATTGGTAGAGAGTGATATATATAGAGAGAGGAGGTGATAGAGAAGTCATAGAGAGTGCGAGAGATAGAGATAGAGATGGGGCGTGATAAATAATGTGTGTTTGTGTGAGTGAGTGAGAGAGATATAAAGATAGATTCAAGGAGAGAGAAATATGGAGCGTTTGTGTGTCAGTGATCTAGAGATATGGAGATAGATATATATTTCAAATTAGATTTTTTTCTCTACCTCTAAATCATTTATAAACTTTATTATTAACCAAAATACATATTATTTCTATAATTGTAAAATAATTACTAGAAACATAATAAAAATATAATAACTTAACTTGAGCATAAATATTTAGTATGGTTAAAAATGATAAAATATAAAAGATAAATATTATAAATATTATGTAAATTAAGATAAAAGTTCAAAATATAACTATTGTTATAGAGGGAGAGTGAGAGGAAGAGAGGTAGATTGATAGATTGTATGTCTAGAGTTAGAGGGGGATAAAGAGTAAGATATAGGTGGAGATGAAGATTGAGCAAGAGAGGAAGAGGGAGACACATAGACAGACAATAGAGTGAGGTAGAAGGAAATATGCACTTAAATGTGATTCTCTCCTAATTATTAATAATCCGCACCATTAGATATTTCTCTCTACTTATGTTTCTACGTCTTAATTCTGCCTAGACTTGTGGGTTACTCCTAACAATGTTTCAACACCATTACATCTTGTTCTCTACTTATGTTTCTCTATCTTTAAGTCTCCCTAGACTTGTTAGTTGCTCCTAGAAATGTTTCAATGCCAACTTATGATGCCTTCTTACCTCCCAAATTAGAGCTTGCAATAATTCCCAATTAGAATTGTATATATATTCTAATCAAAATTAACAATAGCTAATTGTAGGTTTTAAAATTTATTAATCAATTATTCGTGTACACTACACTTAAAGTAACATATTATAATATTATCCCTCTTATGTAGTGTAAGTATACTTAAGCTACCAACATTAACGATATTTATATATATTAATTGAAATTTACTTGTTATACTAGCATGATTTTGTTTTTCAACAAAAGTATCAATACATAATTGATAGCTTCAAATCAATAAGATAATTATGTTCCATTGTTGACAGGCTTGTGTCATGTTTGGAATATGGATATAGAGAGATGAAAGAGATAAATATATAGAGATGAAGAGAATAAGAGAGCGAGAGATCAAGATAAAGATGGAGATAGGAAGTGATATATAGAGAGGTAGAGAGATGGAGAGATATAGGGTAGAGAGACAAAGGGATAACAAATAAAGATGAATGGGGAGATGGAAGAAGACATAGAGAGAGAGAGAGAGAGAGAGAGAGAGAGAGAGAGAGAGAGAGAGAGAGAGAGAGAGAGAGAGAGAGAGAGAGGTTTGCCAAAAATTTGTGGAAGGTCAACAAGAAAAAAAATTGGTCTATTTATTGCATATATATGTGCAATACATGAGGTCAACTGGTAAGCCACTAAAAGTAATGTTGTATGCACAACAAAATTCTAAATGGAGAAGTGATAAATTCAAATCAATCATGCATTCACTTATAGGGATCCAAATGATCGAAATAAAACCTTTGAATTAGGAAGATAATAAGATTCCATTACCAATAGACTCATGTTATGCTATATTCTCTTTTCTTTCCACTTTCTTTCCTTTTGCCTCTCTACATGTTATCTTTATTTCCCTCTCCCTTATCTCTTCATGTCTCTTTTCTCTCTTTCTATCTCTATCTCTTTACATATAACAAGCAATATTTATATTAATTGAAAGATAAACTCAATGCTAAAACATAAATATATTATGATCGGTGTGACTCTGACCAATGTTCGACTTCTATAGTCTAGCTGAAGGGCTTTGACGGGTGAGAGTCTGGCCGATGAACTTGTGGAGCCGAGGTCTTCAAAGTGACAAGATGTTTTAAGAGGACTTTCATATTGTGGCTCTGATGGACATTGTCTGGCCGATGAACTTGTTTGGTTGAACATCGGTGTGAATTGGCCGATAAATGTTGATTGATTTGTTTTGATCCTGGGATAGGATACTTCAGGATGACTCCTGTTGATGTGGTCTTGTTGGTGATAGCATCGGGGTGACATTGGTCTTCGGAATGACCTGTTGAATGTCAGTTCGATTTCTATTCTTGCCGATGGGGTTGATCGGTGAGATTCTGGCCGATGAACTTGTGGAGCTGCTTGATTGGTATTATATGATGATTGGTGTGACTCTGACCGATGTTCGACTTCTATAGTCTGGCTGATGGGGTTTTGATCAGTGAGAGTTTGGTTGATGAACTTGTGGAGCCGGGGTTTTCGGGGTGACAGGATGTTTCAGGATGACTTTCAATTTGTGTCTCCAATGGATGTTGTTTGGCTGATGAACCTATTTGGTTGTACATCGGCGTGACCTGACCGATAATTGTTGATCGAGCTATTTTGGCCCTGGGATAGTTTACTTCGGGATGAATATTGTCGATGTGGTCTTGGTGATATCTTTATGATTATTTTTTCGAGATATATTATATATTTTGTTAAAATTTGTAATTCATATCGAGCTATAACCAGGGGTTTTCTTGTTGGTTCTTTCCTCTTGGTATGCATCTTTGAACCAGTTTTTGTAATCCTTATTATATTAATATATATTAGTGGTTTACCACTTTTTCCAAAATAAATAAATAATATAAAAATATATTATTAAATTAAATGTCAATATAGTGAAATTCTTCAATAAATCAAAATTGTACTTCAAATAAAGTATTCTAAATAAAAATAAACTATATTAAAATTGTTAATGCTAAAATTAAAACCTCTATATTAAAAGACACAAGTAAAATTAAATTATGAAGTTAAAAATAAAATGAAACATTTTAAAAGGGTGAACTATTTTTTGATCTTGATTATGCAATTTTATTTTCATCTCTCGATATCATAGTTTTAACATTTTTTAATGTAAAATGTTATTGAAGTTGTTTTTGAAACATTGATATTTTAATATTTTTTAAATAAAAATAATAATATAATTAAATAAAAATATTTTTTAATATAATATAATAATAAAAATTTAATGTTATTTAAATTAATATAATTTTAAATGTTATTAAATATTTTTTAAATCAAAGACCAAGTTTTAAAATTAAGCATTCATTGAAACCTGAAAAATAAAATTATTTATTATCATTCTTTTGAATTAACTAAATTATTTTATATAAATTAAAATTTTATCTTTAAAATAGATTTTAATGTATTTATTCTGCAAAAAATACTTTAAAGTGATCAAAAAAACAATACTACAAACCGGATAAAAAAATCCTCCAAAACACACTAGAATAAATCATAGGAATATGTTGACATCAATGACAACAACATATCCTAGCAGCAACAATGCATGAAAATATCCAACAATCTCCTGCTCTGGCATTGATGGTAACATATGAATGTGAAAAACAATAAATGCAAAGAAAGAAGATATCATCAACAAACACCCCCTAAGATCAAGACTTAGAAATAAGTTTTTCACATGAACTCTCTCCCCCTTTGATAGCAATGCCAAAGGTCACAAAATAGAAAACCAAATAGAAACATGAATATTTCATCCCAAAACACAAACTACTCCAGCAGAGGAGTAACACCAACTCACCAATCCAGATAAAGAGATAAAACTCTGAAATCCACCGGATTGATGCAACTCAATGCATCCAGTTCTCATCAGGAGGGATGGATAACCCTAACTTGTCTCTCAAATAGACAAATGTATCTGCAGGCAAAGTGTAGACACTTAAAAATGTCTCATTGATCATGTACTAATTATTCATCTAATTGATTAAATAATTCTTTAATTATTTAATTAAGTTAATTAATCTTATTCTTCTAATTTGATATTTCCTCATCATCTTACTAATTAATTCATTTCCAATTCTATCATCATTTAATCATTTTAAACTATTTTCTAATGTTAATTAAATATTTATTATTTAATTAATTATGATTAAATCCCCAATTTAAATAATCTTTATTATTTAAATAAATTCATTTTTAATTTCTATCTCTCATCATCTAATCATTCAACCTTCTTCTAAATATTAATTAAATATTTATTATTTAATTAATTGTGATTTAATCCTTTAATTCAAATAATCTTTATTATTTAATTAAAGTCCATTTCTAAATAATTAAATAATTTCTTTAAATTATTTAATTAACTAATTAATTCTTTAATTTCATATTTATTCTAATTTCATTAATTTTGTTTAACTTCTAATTCTTCCAAATTCAAATACATGTGAATGATTTCAAAAACCAAATTGAAAATCAAAGTCAAGTTCTAAATATATTCAAATGCTAAATTGAATTAAATAAATTCAATTTATTTGAATAAATTTCATGCAAAGATTAAATTGAAAATCTAAGTTAAAGTGCAAGCATATGCTAAATTAATTAATTAAATCAATTAATTAATTAAATCACTTATCTCTCTAATCTCTATTTCCATCTTCTAGTTAGCTTTGCCATCAATTAATTTTCCTCCAATCATTCTTTTTCTTCTTTCAGTTAGCTTTTTCTCAATCAGTTGACTCAATTAATCTATTCAATCTATTTTGTTTCACCTCCAAGTCAGCAATTCAACTATCAATCAACATGTGAGATCATTATGTTCCACCTCTTGATCATTATGTTCCACCTTTCAATCAATCTCATCCAAAAATCTATAAATTGAACATTCAATCCTCACAATTCCTCTAGATCACGAACTTCGAATCTTTGTGTCAATTGCAGGTTGTCAGTGCAATATATGAGAGCCATCATACCATAGAGAGAAGAAGAACAATGGAAGCCACAATGCACAATAGGGAGTTTCATATTGTTTAATTTAATTCCATTTTGCATCTATTTCATTGGTTTTATGTTTGAATTGCTTAGATAGTTAAGGAATTCGTGATCGTCCTTATTGCCTATTTAGCAATGGTGTATTTGAGCATAGCACATTTTGGTGAACCTGACATGAACAACAGCTAATTAACCTTCTCTATTTTCTGTGTTGTTTTTGCAAATCGTATGGTTTTTTTTCCTTTTTTTGCAGGTTTTGCACAGATTTCAAGACAGACCTCTTTGTCACGGATTCGCGGTTACATTATCACGCAATCGCATAGACAGATCTATGCAATCAACTAGACAGGGTTACACATTCGCGCGGAACCCATCACGCAATCGACCTTACAGGATCACGCAATCGATATGATATTGTCACACATTCATTTTGGATTGTTCTGTTCTGATAATTTTATTTTCATTCCTTTTCTGTTCTCTGATCTGTTTAATTCTACATGAAATTGAGTAAATCTGGAAACAGATTACTTTTATTGCATGTTTTGGTTTTAAAGGTTTATGGCATGTAAGGTACAATTCAGGATTTCAGGTGCCAGAAGGACAAAGGAACAAAGAAGACATGCCAAACGCTATCAAAGGTTTCTCCAAGCAGAAAAGCAGACACTAGATTGGGAAGATCAACCCGCCTTTGATAGATACAACAACTTAGTTCTCTCGTATCAAGTTAAATATGATTTAATTAACATTGAATGGATGATGAGAGATCTAGCTAGGGCCTCACAATTGGTGTTATAGGCTTCTGATCGGGTTTAGTTTCTTTTTTTTTGTGTTATCTATCTGTTTGTCACGCAATCGATCTGTTAGTGTCACACATTCTCTCTGTCAAGATTACGCATTCGCTCTGTCAAGATTACACATTCGCTCTGTTAGTTTCACGCATTTGCTCTGTCAAGGTCACGCAATCACGTAGGTATTGTCACGCATTCACTTTTGTCAATTTTTTATTCTCTATTTTTTGTTGATTTGATTTTATTGCTAATCATGTGTTTGCAGTCTGTGGAAAATTTACAGATAGGATCAGATTAGTATTAGATCAATTGCACTCATAATCTCACACTTCATCTTTTGCCGTTTAAAATCAACAATGGTTAAAATGGACATGCATGCACAATCTCACACTTCATCTTTTGGTGCTTAAAATTAACATTGGTTAAAATTGACATGCATGTATAACACTTCGATTTGGGCTTAAATTTAATAATGGTTAAAATTGACATGCATGTCTTCACATTTCAATTTGTTGTTTAAAATGGACATGCACATGCGTATTCAACACCTCAATTTGGGCTATAAAATGAACGTGAATCAGGTTGCATTATATTAAATCACATTTGATTTTCTTAAGGTAAATAATTTTTATCGTGTTTGGGGTGGACCTACTGTTGCATTAACTAACTTTCCACCTGCCTTTAGGGTCTTGGGAGAAAGGAAGGAGGTGACAACGACACCCAATTTTATTTTATTCCACTTAGTGAGGGGTATCTTTGATTGGGGATTTCATCACCCCATAGAGGTACTTCAAATTGAGATGCGTTGGGGATATCATCTCTTCTAGCATACTCTCGAGCGGGTTTTTCGAGCCGCTATATAAATATACTGGTCAGACCGCCAGAGTGTTGAGTGAATTCGACATATGTGGGGGCCTTCCCTACATCGATAAGCCCAACTAAAGTCTTAAGTGGCTTGCTCTAAGAATCCATCGTTAGATCGGGACCCCTCGAAACCCTATAATAAGAACCAACTTAGTAGCCCAAAACCCTACATTCAGTGATTCCGAGAGTGCGCATTGTACCCCATGGATACCCTTCATGTATCTTACACTATGATACAAGAATCCCTCGGTTATAAGATCTTCGGATCTTCGGGCTAAAAGAGACTGGCATGCCCGAGAAGTGTGTGTCGTGGAGTGGAGCCAATGTTGCCAGACTCTCTATCTATTCATTTTGTCTCGGTATTTCATAAGTGCCTCATTGAATGGTGTCCACTTTCCAGCCTAAGATTGTATTTTGTTCTTTTTTATGTATCGTTGTATCAGACCAATATTGAGTCAGTCCTTTGAGCTATTTCAGGCACTATCCTGTGTATCTCTGAATTCTCTGAGATTGTTTGAAAAACTAGTTCAGTCAGCTATATCTACCTCCAAACAATTGTTCCTAGACTTGGAAAACCACAAAACTTGTCCTACACAGATCTACTGAAAACGAATTCCATTTTGAAACATTAGATAGTCCAGCAAACTCAAATTTTTCTACACTTGTGACCCTAGGAAGTCCTTGCATAGTCCTCATTTACGTCCTTACTATTATCCTTAGCTTTGCATAGTCCTCATTTACATCCTTACTATTATCCTTAGTCTTTGCACAATCCTCATTTATGTCCTCATTATCATCCTCATATACATCTTCATCTAGATTTCATATATGTCTGTCTTAGTCCGTCATCATTGACATAATCATCCTACAAAGTCATAGCATGTGTCTTAATGGGTCTCCTAGGTGATGGTTTGCTCCCCTTCGAGCAACCTAATCTAGTGCCAAATGGCGGTCAACGAGAAATTATTGATGGTCTAGCTAACTTAGCCTGGGACTTAAGGAGAAACACACCTCAATATATAGGAGTCGAGTACGAGATAAATATCAAGTATAAAATTGCCCGTAGAATTGATAGAGAAATCACTGCAGAACGTCTAAGAGAACAACTTGAAAAACTTGCATTACAGAAATCTCGAAATACTCAACAAGTCTTGTGTCAAAATCCCTAATAGAGAGTCTAGTCTAGTTTTGCATGCCTCATACCTACGTCTAGAGTCTAGCATTAGTCGTCATCTTGCATAAAACCACCCTCATATAGTAGTTTTAAATGCCCGTCACAAGGTCACAAAAGACAAAAGGTTAATGGACCCAAACGACGACCAGTCTGTAAACCCAACTTGGAATATGGACACATGTCCTTATGATCTTAGATGCTCTTATACATAGTGATAGGGATAAATATCTCTCATTGCTATTACAAAATGGGGCAAAATTATCTATGGATTTTGATGTCACGAAGATCTTACCACTAGGAAAAACTTTAGGTCAAGATAACAGTCAAACATCGCCCATAACACAAATGCAAGCAACGACCTCTAGTTTTCCTCAGAATGTACCTATGCAAACGAATGTGAATACAAATGCAAACTTTCAAACAAGTGCATCATCTTCAGCGATAAATGTTAGTATACCAACACAAAGCATACCGATAATATCAAGTGTCTCAACACCTATTCAAACACAGGCAACAAGTGCAACCCAACCTCAGGTTTCCTATTCTATAGGATCGACATATAGTCACCAAAATGCAAATCTAGGTCTTACCAATACAACAAGTACAACTTAGCCAAACATGGGTTCGCATATCACTTATTTCACGGTACCTAGTGGAACGTACAACACACAAAATTATAACCATGGTACCTTCCAACAAACTCCTAGTTATGCAACCATGAATCCTTTTATGGGACATACAAAGACACAAGGTGTACCTTTGACTCAAACAGATATTTTGACACAACAATTATAGAATTTGCAACAACAAATGACGACCATGCAGACCGGTAACGATAAAAAGAGCTACACAATGCAGGACTTACGTCCTTATCCTTTTGATCACACATTATACATGCCTCCTTTCCCACCACATTTTGAAACACCTAAATTCGACAGATATCGAGGGATGGGTGATCCTAGAGACCACATCAGAGAGTTTTTTATGACATGTATAGAGGTTGCAACCGAAGACACTTACTTAATGAGACTATTTCCTAAAAGTCTGGGGGGCCCGACTTTAGAGTGGTTTTCACATTTACCACCAACCATCACATCATGGGGAGAATTAGCTGAACATTTTATTGCAAACTTCTCACATAACATTGAAACCCCAGTTACTTTGATGGACTTGTGTGTCACTAAACAATATGAGAATGAAACATTTTCATCCTTCATACAATGATGGAGGGCTCTCTATAGGAGGTGCAAGAAAATTATCCCAGAAACAAAGCAAGTGGATATGTTCACAGAAAACTTGATTCCCAAGATTAAATATCTGATACAAATGCAATGTTTAACCACATTCAAACAAATCACAGAAAAAGCTCTAAAATGTGAGAAGGGACTAGTGGAACAAGGCCTTATTAAGTATGGCAACACCAACAATAATGACAAATCCAAGTTTTGGTTGAAAAACAAAAATGTGACCAATGATGGTGTTGTAGATGCCAGAACAATAAACAGAACTCAACCGGTTTTATCTTTGGGAATGAGTCAATCATCAAATCCACATACAGGGAATAACACGGCCTCCACAAATGTCAATGCTACACAAAACATGAACACAAGGTACCCCAGAGTAAATGCTCCAAGAAGGAATTACACACCTCTACGAGAACCTATTGAGTCAGCGCTCAAAAAGTTAATATAGACAAACATGATCACTTTACCGGAAATAAGAGTATATGAACCAGGTCCTTTAAAACCCACATGGTGGAATGATAATGATTTATGTGATTATCATCGGACTAAAGGTCACAAAATGGCAAGTTGATATTGTATGCGGGAAAAGCGGGTCGATAGAACTCAATATGTGAAAAATATTCTAAAAGACTTGTCGACACACACACATAGGACTTCTTGGTGCAAGCTATGGAGTCATGAAGTATAACTCAGCTTCCCAAGGTTGGTCCCATGGTTCTCTATCTTACAATGTCCCTCAAACCAATGTTTTTGCTCTCAGATTACTTAGCAAAATGGTTTAGGGATGGCAAATGCAAGAACGAGGGATGCTTTGATAGATTTTAGAATGAAATGCATCCTAAGCTATGCATGATTCTAGAAATGCAATAAACTAACTATAAGATGACAAGGTTAGTATGAATACTATTCTAACATGATATATTAGTCTATGATTGAGCTAAATGATAAAGAAAGTATTCTTAAACATGCATATTTAGACTAATTTCTATTCTAAAGAGAGATTAAATGATGAGCATAAAAATGATCTATGAAAGCTTGAATGTATTTGAGCATAAGTGTGATACTACAAATTTGGAGGATGTTTTAAAATGGAGGAATGAGAGCTCTATTTATAGCAAAAACAGGGCAATGGATGGTCAGGATTGAAAGAGTTGATCAAGGGTTGAGTTTGAAAGTTGGGGATCCATGTTTGTAATTGGCACCAATGAAATGGTGACAAGTGTCAACATAGGGTTGGGTTGAGAGAAGGGGTTGGAGACATTAAATGCCTGAGAAGACCTTAGGGTTATCTAGAAGGTAAGGGTCAAGCTTAAGTTAGGATTACACACTGGATTAAGAGTTAATCCAAGGATAAACCTTTGTGCAAATGATTAAGAGATAATCATGGTCAAAGCATTAAATGCTTGATGAGACCCTTGGGTTGGATGAAGGTTGAGTTAAAAGAAATTTTTTAACCATGTAGGAGGGTTTGAGTTAACCATTAATGGTTATGAAGACTTTGGGGAATTAAGTGGTTGAAGGCTTGAAGCCTTTAATGGTTATCAAAGACTTTGAGGAATTAAGTGGTTGAAGGTTTGAAGCCTTTAATGGTTATCAAAGACTTTGAGGATTTGAGAAGTGACCTCCCCTTGCTTAGGGATGTGACAAAGTTTAGAAGATGGGTTAGGCTAATTAGAAGCGATTAGAAGAGTCTAGAAGGGATTAGAAAGGGGTTTTAGGAAGGCAAGTGGGAGATGTAGGAAAATGCAAGTGGATGGAGGGATAATAGGATTTAATTGAATTTAATGAATTTCATTCAATTTGGTTGTAATTTGGGGAAATTAAATAAATTAGATTTATTCAATTTAGGATAACTATTTAATTAAATTTGTATTTAACTAAAAGTGGATAGGGGGAATTTAATTGAATAAAATGATTTATTCATTAAATGGTATAGTGAATTTAATTTAAATAAATTGAGTAATTTACTTAATTAAATAGAGGAATGCGGGTATTTTAATTAAATTGGATTTAATTAAATAGAGAAATGAACATAAAATATTCATTTAGGAATATGGTCATTTTTTATACGTCTATATTTTGCCCCTCTTTGAAGTGACGTGTGTGCACATGTTATTTCAAAGAAAATGATGCTTTATCATGATTTATGATCAAATGCAATTTTTGTGTTGCTCTTTTGATTTGCAAGTTGTGCCCCATATTTGATTTGATGCGTGATGCCCCAGATTTGATATTTGATGGTGATGCCCCCTCAGGAGATGAATCAATTTTTTTGAAATTTTTTGATTTGATTTGATGAGTTGCGTGTGATGTGTAGGATTTCGTCGATGTAAAATGTGTGTAAATTGATTCATCTCCCTATAATGTATAGCGTGTAGGGTATAGGGGAGACCGCGACCATAGTACATGTCCGTTGGGCTAACCCTAACTTCATTTTTCTCCTATAAAAGGGGGAAAATAGCTTTGATTTGATTCATTTGTGCTTTGTTGACTTTGGAGAAAGAGAATTTGGTCTGAAGAGAAAATGCCTATTATGTATTCCAGACACTATTTCGAGCGCGTTCGGAGGTACCGGAGACTTGCAGCGTATGGACCACCAGTAAGTCAACATTTTTGACCCTCTTTTGATTTCGGATTTGGTTGTTTTTAGACGTTTTTTGATTTTTAAAACTCGGGTTTAGCGTTCTAGCGCATCTAAAGCATAGATTAGCGCATACGAACTTTTAAGTAGCGCATCAAGTCTATTTTAGGGGTGCGTCCGAAATAAAATAGGGTAGCGCATAGGAAACATAGGTTAGCGCATAGATGCAGAATAGCGCATGGCGATAGTCAGGTAGCGCGTCAGGTCAGCAGGTTAGCGCGTAGGGTTAACCTAGCGTATAGGGGTCACAGGGGTTCGCATGGGTAAGAGGGTTTAGCGTGTAGGGCTAACCTAGCGCATAGGGTGAAACAGGTAGCGCCTAGGAGGGATAGATTAGTGCGTGGGTAGGTTTTAGCGCATAGGGTGGTTTAGGTGGCGCATGGGAGGAAAGAGTTAGCACGTAGAGTCAGTCTAGCGCATATAGTAAACAGATTAGCGCGTAGGAAAGACAACCTAGCGTGTGGGTTAGTTTTAACGCATCTGGAAAAAATTTGCAAAATGATGTGATTTGTAAATCTGTTGTGTCGTGCTGTCATGATTTTATGGATTTGTCGAATATGAGTGTTAATATAACTTGTTTTGATTTGCGATATTTCAAGTTATGTATAGATATCAATGTGGTGTTTTGATCAAAATATGATTGAGTTGCGTACCTTGTTTCAAGTTCAATGTGTGAAGCCTGATTTGTGTTACAAGCTGGTATGGGTTGGAAACTTGAGTTGTGTTACAAGCTGATATGGGTGGGAAACTTGAGTTGTTTTACAAGTTTATGTGATTGTGGAGACTTGAGTTGTGTTACAAGTTTTGATATGGTTTTTGATAACTTGAGTTGTTTTACAAGTTGATATGAAATGATAGGATTCTGAACTTGATATAGATGAGCAAATTGTTTCATGTTGTTGATGTGAGTTTGATTTTGATATCTTTGTTTTGATGTGGAAACTAATATTGGATTTGTTTTGCTTGTTGACAGGAACGATTGGGTGTGGTTTAGTCAAGGGAGAGATTTTCGAGACCGTGGACATTGATACCGCGGTTGTCTCAGGCTGATCTCGACATTATTGAGAGATGTGGGTTGACCTCCATTTTGGATATGCCTCGGTTCACTGTGAACCGAGGGCTACTGACAACACTGGCAGAGAGGTGGCATAGCGACACCAAAACCTTCCATTTTGCTACTGGAGAAATGACAGTCACGCCAAAGGACTATTACAGGATCCTGCGGATTCCCGTAGTAGGTGCGCTACTACCGTACGAGCAGTCAGAGGAGGGTGGGACAAAGGCACTGCGTCGCATCTTCCACGACGAGATAGTCTGTGGCTATGAGATCCCATGGCAGGAGTTTTTGGACCTGGATTACGCACCCCTGCCATCTGTATTAGCAGGGTTTATTGGTGGATTCCTTTGTCCTAATCGCAGGTCAAAGGGATTCTCGGTGGGATGGGGGCTGGTTTCGAATGAGATGGTCACACAGGGCCGGCGATTTTCATGGGGATCAACTATGCTGGCCCATCTTTACAGGGGCCTACATGAGGTGGTATACCTCAGTTATGGCAGTTTGTCAGCTGGCGTGACACTGCTACAGGTATGGTGCTGGGAGCACATTCCAGCAGCGATGCCACTAGAAGACAGGGACAGGCCCGTGGGATGCGCATATGCGTATGGATACAGGGGTCTAGTTGTCCAGCGCAAGCTGGGCAAACTAGAGCATTGGAGGAGAGTGCTTGATGACATAGATACGGTCACCTGGCGACCGTACACAGGATGCAAGGTGTGGGCAGAGGATGGGTTGGAGATGCCCTTTGTTTTCATGACCAGATACCTGATCGGGAGGACCCCGTTTGTGATAGAGAGATTTGTGGTGACCCGAGTTTTGAGGCAGTTTGGGCGCCAGCAGGGTATTCCACAGAGAGCGTGCCTATATGCACGCCGGAGGTAGGATGTAGCGGATT
The DNA here is from genome assembly GCF_030272615.1 of Cryptomeria japonica. Classification (NCBI taxonomy): domain Eukaryota; kingdom Viridiplantae; phylum Streptophyta; class Pinopsida; order Cupressales; family Cupressaceae; genus Cryptomeria; species Cryptomeria japonica. The sequence continues at coordinate 374,425,176 of NC_081405.1, forward strand.
GGGGACCGACCATTGATAGCGCAGTGGCGGTAGAGGAGTTTGTCGGGTTGGCGGGGCAGATATGGGATTATGCCCCAGAGATTCAGGATGCGGGCATGACTGATGAGTTTGCCAGATTGTTTGCTGCGTGGGCAGTGGCCAGGATATCTGATCCTGAGGAGATGAGGCCAGCTTTTGATTTGGATGAGGAGGAGGGAGAGGGAGATGATGATGATGATGGAGAGGATGGAGGAGATGGACGAGGGAGAGGAGCTAGAGGGAGGCGGTGAGGTAGAGCTAGGAGAGGAGATAGGGGTGTGGAGAGAGTGGTGAGACAAGGGGTGATAGACAGGGGGAGAGGTGGATTGGCTATTGGATCCAGTGGAGAGGGGAGAGTGGGGGAGGTGCTAGCTGCGGTGGGGGGTGGTGATGAGGTGAGGCGACCAACACAGAGGAGGAGGACAGATGTGCTCCCACCTCCAACACTGAAGACAGGTAGGGTTGGAGGGGTTGCCCCTGCATAGGTACCACTACGGGTTCGGGTCCCTACACATATTGAGGATGCGTAGATCCGGACCCTACAGGTGACTGTACAACAGCTGCAGGCACAGATTTTGACATATCAACGACTGATTTCACAGTTGACCACTAAGTGGGACTCCGAGATAGAGCGGAGGGGGCGAGTGGAGGAGGTGGTATCTAGTATGCAGAGAGCAGCGACGGGTGGTCCGATGAGAGACACCCTGAGAGAGCTAGTATTGAGAGCTCAGGAGGCGGAGTATTATCGACGACACTATGAGGCTGTGGTACCCAGGGACCGGCGAGTACAGAGCTATACACAGTCGAGATCCAGTCGATCTCGAGATACTGGGTCGCGGTCTGAGAGCCGAGGTGTTACAGGGCCACCGAGACAGGACCCTCTTGGGGATCCAAGGGCGGGTGCATCTGGAGCGAGACCATCTCCGTCAGGGGATAGTCATACTTGAGAGACGTGGTCTTTGTTGTATTTTTTATCATTGTTATTCTTTGTACTGGACACAGTGTCGATACATTTTGTACCTTTTGATCATTTTTGGATATATATATATATATATATATATATATATATATATATATATATACGACACCATTTTCTTTGATCATGTGGTGTGTTTATATGGATGGATGTTATGTGGGTTATTTCTTTATGATGATGCAATGCTTAAATATATGATATAATGTATGATGCAGGATGTATGCTTTTATATGCTGTGAGATGTATCTTGAAAATGAGATGTATGATTTGATATGCAACTAAATGTAAAATGATATGCCACTATGTTCAATGATATGCCACTATGTTCAATGATATGCAACTATGTTTAAATGATATGCAATTAATGGTAAATGATGTGCAACTAATGGTAAAATGATATGCAACTATGTTTTTGGTAGCATCCTCATTCTGTATTTGCCATCCGATATAACCATATATTGTTTGCTTTCTTTTTAGGTATCATCATTGAGCATTGATTTGTTTAGGATATATTGAAAATTTATACAAGCATAATGGTCTAATTGAACCATAATGACCTGAGAAAAATTTACATGATTTTTTTATTTTGCAAGATAGCACAAGCGTCAAGGTATAATTGAACCAGGATGACCTGAGTGCATATTGCGTAAACAGACAAGATTAGATTATTTGTATGCGTGAAGTGGAATCAGGCCCTCAGTGATATTCGACTTATCACGGCTTGAGGCAAGTATTCACACAATACAAGTGATTGCCTCCCAGACAGAAGACTAAGAAAATATTGGAGTTTCCCCATGATCTCTAGCTGTGAAGCATTTTAGTGAGAAAAGGGAGAAAATCCAATAAGTCAAAAAGTTCAAAATGCAAAACTAGTCAAGATTTTTATGCGATAATGCATCATCCAGTACTTCAGAAAATCATCCATCCTTGGTATTTTTGTGAATTGTTTTGTTTTCTTTTGCGATGAAGCATAGTTTTTGGTTTGTTGGATGTCAGGCTTTTGAGTTTTGCAAATAGCCCTGATGTCTTGAATGTTTGCAATATTTGAGATGATTTGAATGCCCCTAGCTGAGTGTGCCTCTTGATGTGAATATGTATAAATGATTGCCAAGCCATGGTGGATTAGTGGTAAGAGGATATATATGGATAAACCAGGATAGTGACTATGCTAAGTATGTCTTGAATGGATATTTGCTAAGTGTCGGGCGATGGCCGATAGTGTTTGTATGGATAAAATGGTATGGATATAGATAGAGGAGCCATTCTTTCACAAGAGCGCTTGTTTACCAGGTTTTCACCATTTGTTTTTATTGTACTTTGTTTTTTTTTTGTTGGATTTTTTAATTTTTTTTGCTTGTTTTGGCTTCTTTCGTGCACTAGACTACTTAAGTGTAGTATTTCTTCAGATGGATGTTGTTAGTTGGTTCGTCGAGCACATCTCCTTATGAATTTGTTAACTGATAGGCACCTGATCCATAGACTGATATGATAACATAGGGACTCAACCAATTAGGTTCAAATTTCCCTTTCTTTTCTCGATCTTGCTGAGTTCTTGGATTTTCTTTGAAGACAAGGTCACCAACTTTGAAGTTGCGGGGGATGACCTTGTGATTGTAGCTCCTGCACATGTGTTGCTGATATGCTTTGAGATGAGTATAAGCATGCTAACGTCTTTCATCTAATAGTTCAAGTTCTTGCAGTCGGTTAACTTGATTCTCTTCATCTGGGATTAAGTCTTTCAAAGAGACTCTGAGAGATGGGATTTCTACTTCCAGGGGTAAAATGGCTTCTGATCCATATACCAATGAGTATGGTGTTGCTCCTGTAGGTGTACGGATGCTGGTTCCATATGCCCAAAGTGCTGGATTGAGTTGTACGTGCCAATCTTTGCCTGCATCATTCACTATTTTCTTTAGGATTTATAGTATTGTTTTGTTAGATGCTTCCGCTTGACCATTTCCCTGCGGGTAGTATGGTGTAGAGAACCTATGTTGGATTTTGAATTTTTCACATAGTTCTTGGACATCTTGATTCTTGAAAGGCCGTCCATTATCTGTGATGTTTGATCTTGGAATACCATATCTGCAGATCATATAATTGAGGATAAAAGAGGCAATTTGTTTCCCTGTCACTGTGGTCATGGGAACTGCTTCTATCCATTTGGTAAAGTATTATGTTGCTGTTATAATGAACTTGTGTCCATTTGAAGATGAAGGATGAATTTTGCCCACTAAATCGAGTCCCCACTGACAAAAGGGCCAGGATGTTGTAAATGGCTGCAGTTCCTATGCTGGTGCATGTATCAGATTACCATGGATCTGACATTTAGGACATTTCTTAGCGAAGTGATATGAGTCTTTCTCCATTGTAGGCCAGTAGTATCCCATCCTTAGAAGCTTTTTAGCAAGAGTAGTACTACTTGAATGTGTGCCACAAATACCTTCGTGAAGCTCATGTAAAGCAGAATCAGAATCATTACGATCAAGGCAACGACGAAGAGTACCATCGAGACCTCGACGATACAAAGTATCGGCGGTAAGGGTGTAACGGGCAGCTTGTCAGATAAAGTTACATTTTTGGTTATGGGATTGGTCAATTGGTAAGATATTGTGCTTGAGGTAGTCGTATATCGGTCCATATAACGGAGAATCTGAACCAGTCAAGGCATAGATAACCTAGGATTCAGAATGGTCATAGGCGGGGGAGAACAATTGCTCTACCAGGAACTCGTAACGACTCTGTTGCTCTGGAATTTGTAATAGTGAAGCGATAGTAGCCATTGCATCGACTGCTTTGTTGTTCAATCTTGGTATTTGCTCGAAGGTGATGTGCACAAAATACTGTTTGAAGTCATCCACCATTCACTTGTAGGGTAGTAGCTTGTCATCCTTTGTCTGATAGTTGTTGTTAATTTGATGGATGACCAGTTGCGAGTCCCCATAGACTTTTAACTCTGTGATTTTCCATTCTACGGCCATTTTGATGCCTATAACCAGTGCCTCATATTTAGCCACATTATTTGTGCATGGAAACATAAGCCTATATGATCTTGGTATAGTGTGTCCTTCAGGAGTGATGAACAGAATGCCAGCACCAGAACCATGTTGTGTATAGGATCCGTCAAAGTATAGGGTCCATTGTTTAGTAGAAAGAGCAAGAACGTCCCTGTCTGAAAATTCAATCTCCATGGTGTGTTTGCCTGGTAGTGGTGCTTCAGCCAACTGATCTGCAATTGCTTGTCCCTTAATGGCTCGTCTTTCTGTGTATTGGATGCCAAATTCACTGAGAATCATGACCCATTTAGCCAATCGACCTGTAAGAGCTGCCTTGCTGAGTAGATATTTGAGAGGATCAATTTTCGCGACTAGCTTGATGGTGTGTGCTAGCATATAATGTCGAAACTTCTGAGATGTGAAAACACTGTTAGGCAAGCCTTTTCAATGAATGTATAGTTGAGTTCATAGCCATTCAATGTCCTATTGATGTAATATATGGCGCGTTCCTTCCCTTGTTGATCTTCTTGTGCCAATAGTGCCCCCAGCGATATATCTATTGTTGAGATATATAAGATAAGAGGCTTTCCTGCGATTGGTGGTACCAGAACTAGTGGATTCATCAGGTACTGTTTGATTTGGTAAAAAGATTCTGCACACTTGGTCTCCCATTTGAAGGGTACATTTTTGTGTAGTAAATGGTTAAATGGTATACTTTTATTTGCTAGCTGAGCAATGAATCGCCTGATTGATTGAAGTCGTCCTTGTAGAGATCTGAGTTGACTGATATTCTTTGGTGGTGGCATGTCCATAATGGCTTGTACCTTTGCTGGATCTACTTCAATACCTTTAGCTGAGACAATGTAGCCTAGTAACTTGCCTGATGTAACCCCGAAGACACATTTCTTAGGGTTGAGCCTGACTTGGAATTTCTCCAATCGATCAAAGATCTTTGTTAGGATGCTGAGATGTTCTGCTTTGGTGAAGGATTTAGCGAGTAAATCATCCACATAGTCTTCCATAAATGTATGCATCATGTCATGGAATATTGTGGTCATTGCTCTTTGATAAGTGGCTCCTGCATTCTTTAAGCCAAAATGCATAACATTCCAATAGTACGTTCCCTAAGGACAGGTGAATGCGGTTTTATCTTGATCTTCTGGGGCTATTTTGATTTGATTATAGCCTGAGAAACTATCCATTAGTAAGAGCATTGCATGGCCTGTTGTGAGATCGACAATTATGTCGATACTGGGCAGAGGAAAGTCGTCCTTTGGACAAGCTTTGTTGACGTCTCTGAAGTCAGTGCAGATTCTGATACTACCATCTGGTTTTGATACTGGAATGAGGTTGGAAATCCATTCTGCATAGTCAATGGGTCTGATGAATCCGACGTCTAATAATTTCTTTAGTTCAGTTTTGACCATGAGTGCCACCTGTGGATTCATCTTTCGTAGCTTTTGCTTGACTGATTTAACTCCTGACGAGATGGACAAGTGATGCATGATTAAGTGTGGATCCACTCCGGGCATATCAGCATATGACCAAGCAAAGTTAATTTGTTGTTCTTTAAAGAAAATGATGAATGCTGATCTTTCTTCCTCTGTCAGAGATTCTGCAAGGTGTAGGTTTCTGACTGCTTCCGTGGTACCAATGTTGATTGATTGAGTGGGCTCAATCAATATGGGTGATCGCTCATGAAAGTGCTCAAGAAGAGTGTCAAGTCTCCCATCATTAGGTGCCTTAAAATGGTTTTCACCCTCAGATGCATCCTTTATTTTTACTTTTTTGTGATCTAGAGCTGCCATAGACTGGTTTTCAGCATCAGATCCTTTATTTGGTTTATTTTTGCGACTGAGAGACTTGGCACTCCCTAGTTTGTAGACATTGTTATTTCGTTCACTGGTAGAGCCTGTTTCCAAATTTACGGTACATAGGTAATGGATAATAGATTCATCATCTGAGAAAATTGGTATATCATGGATTTCAGGTTCATCCCAGTCGATGAGGTCAGGAAAGACAAGTGGTAAGGAATCATTAGGTGGATCAAGTTCGGCTACTATGAGTGTTAGGACAGAGTTTTCATCGTGATTGTTCTTGGTTTTAAAGAAGTTCAGGATTTTGTCAAGGTCTTCGATGGTATTATCTTCTACATAGACTTGTTCATAATGTTTCTGTTTGCTTTCCGTGGTGTCATAGATATTCTGCGATCCAAATTCAAGAGGTCTATCTCTTGTGCTATGTTCTTCTTGAGAAAGAGATATAGAATCAGTATCATTAGGGATATCTGTAGTAGCATTGGAGCAGGCACTCCATTCATATTCATTGAAATCAGTCTCTGAGGCATCATCCCAGATTCTATTAGTGTTGTAAACTGGTATGTTGTATGGTGAAAACAAATATTTGACGATAGATACCATTTTGATAGTTTTTGTTGATTCTGTGTCAGATCCGTCTTCTATTTTTTGTATTTGTTCATAGACTGTGCTTCTTCAGGGAGAAACAAAGGTATACGGAGATGATTTTATTTGTTCTTGAGATATTGGTGTCTGAATATGAGCTACTGCTGCAGATATGGCCCTTTTGTGTTTTAGAAGCTTTTCCTGATGTAACTTTTGATCCTGACGTTCCCGTGCCTTGCAGATTGTTTCTGCTGATTCAAAGAGTGCTTCCTGCCAGGACTCTTCTTTGTACTTCATCTTTACTTTCCATTGAGGTTTTGTAGTTAGGTGGGGTGGCCTTTTTAATAGGAAGGTGAGCTCATGACCCAATCCTGCTTTGTTTCTATTGGGTTGGGAAGGAAGATTTATAGGTTTAGTGACTCCTTCCTTGCGTTTCCCAATCGGTCCTTTACCATCATATCCCATTTGTTGCATGATTAATTATCCTTTTCCATATAGGTGTGTAGGTAGAACAATATCCAGAGCGGCTGCTCTATTATCTTCTTTCTCATCTTTGTATAACCAGCTAAGAATATCTTTGTCTTCTGATTCATGTGCCAGAGTGCCCAATTGGATGAAGGTACCATCAAATTTGGTGATGGGCTGAGTGACGAGATGTGTTGATGTAGTAGGCAATCCATGAGATCTAGGTGATGTTGGCAATTTGGCCAAACATAAAGGCTCCAAAGAGTATTCTCCCATACCTTGGTCTTTGATTTGCATTTTCTATTTGAAGTCTCCCCATAAGGAGTTGGATTTTGTTGTTTGTTGATCTGATGTTGAAGATTGCTGCTTTTCTCTATTATGAGGAACCAAACTGTCTTGGGCTGCCCCCATTGCATTGCAATGTTGAAATAGATTGTGATCAGTAGATATGGATACTTCTTGTCCGTTATAAGGAAATTTTACACACTGGTGATATGTGGAAGGTACTGCTTGCATTTCATGTATCCAGGGTTGCCCTAATAAAATATTGTAGGTAAGGTCTATGTCCAAGACCTGACATACAGTATCCTTTTGTATTGGTCCCACTTGAATAGGTAATATCACAGTTCCTTTAGAGGATCTTTCCTCATCATCATATGCCTTTATGGTAATCTTCTTGCAGGGATTAATAGATTCTTCTGAGAAGCCTAATGCACGGATAAGCTTTAAAGTACATATATTAAGTCCGACTCCTCCATCTATTAGGACTCTTTTTACTCGGTTCTTGCAAACAATGACTTTGATATGGAGAGGAGTATTATGCGGATGGATTAATGAAGTATCGTCATGTTCTGAGAAGGTAAGGTTATGAGGTTCAGTCATATGGGCGACCATGGCTTGAAATCTGTTCGTATCTAAATTTTGAGGTACATTGGTTTCCAATAGCGCTTGTTCTAATATGTCTTTGTGCTTTGGTGATAGTTTCAACAATTCTAGTATAGATATCTGTGCTGGAGTTTTACGTAGTTGGCTGACCAAGTCATATTGGATTTTTGGTGTGGTAGTTGTAGGTGCAGTATGTCCTTTCACGACATATTTCTGAGTTCGGGTTGTTACATTGACAGATTCATGATCATGCTTATCTCGGATGGTGATGACATTTACTCGATGATCTTCAGCTGATATGTGATTTATGGTGTTGTTGTAGATATGGTTGATACGAGCTCCGCGTGTATTATCCGAGGTTGAAGCTCCATCTTTGTAATTTGGAAGAGGATTTTTAAAGGCTCCATGATCACTATTTGTTTTGAGACCATCTATTGTTAAGTCACTTCGATCAATCATATCTTACACCATGTGTTTTAACCTCATGCAATCATTCGTCTGATGACCCTTGTTACGATGGTAATCACAATAGTGTGAATCATTCCACCAAGGTGGTTTGATTTGAGGTTCATAGCTATTGATTGGAGGCAAGAAAAAAATCTTGTGTGCCAAAAGTTCTCTAAATGCTGATTCTAGTGATTGCCCCAGTGGTGTGAAGATATGCTTTTGAAAATTGTTTGTGTTGTTGCGTGAATTGTTGCTAGGTCCTGGATTCATGTTTTTGCTTTGAGTATCATTGGTGTTGTTTGTGTTGAGTTGTCCTTGATCGGTGTTTGGTGCATATGTGTTAGCATTTTTAGGATTTTTTGTGTTTTGAGGATTTCCAGACAATGCCAGCACTGGTTGCTTAGATTTGGGATCATATGATTCATTGTTGCCTTCGTTTTTGTTTTGAGTCCAAAATCAAGATTTGTCAAGGTTGGTGATGTTCTGGTTATTGTAGTTTGATGAGTTTGTTCCCTCCTTGTAAAATTTGAGTGTTCCCTTTTTGACACATGATTCTTCTACTTGAATGCCATTCTCAATTAATTTAGCGAAAGATGGTATGCATTGAATTTTTAGTCTGTAACTCATTTCACTATTCAAGTTATCGATGAAGATTTCCATTTTCTCCTTCTCGGGAATATCTTGAGGATATCTGGATACCACACATCGCCAGCATTGAAGGAATATCATGAATGTTTCATTGTTCTTTTGTTTGGTGTTGCAAACATCTAGCATGGTTATGGCATGTTGGATGTTGTAGGAATATTAGGTTATGAATTTGTTAACCAATTCATCAAATGATCTAACAGGTGGTGTAATTTTGGATAACCATTCCATGGTTTGCCCTCCCAAGCTTCTGGGGAATAACCTCATCAAATAGGTGTCATCATGAGCAAATTCAAGGCTCAGTGTGCAAAATTCTCGAACATGATCTCGGGGATCACTTTTCCCATCATATTTATCAAATTTGGGAACGTCTGAGTTTGGAGGAAAAGGCACCATGTTCAATCTTCTGTCAAATGGATAAGGACATATTTCTTTTAAAGAGTACCGCACTGTTGTCCCTTGTTGCATATCCTGTATTTGCCTTTGCAACATTTGCATTTGTTGAGTAAGGGCAGCCAAAGGTATATTGTCTTGTCGAGGGAAAAGTTCTTCCCTTGTATTTGTTCTCAGCTGAAAAGGTGTGGTAAATGGTATATTTTGCTCTGGTGTTTCTAGCTCAGGTATACGCATTTTTGGTATGTGTTGTTCTGGAATGTGTTGCTCAAGTATGTGTTGTTCAAAGTTACAGGTTTCTTCTTCTCTTTGTTGTTCTTGATATGCATATTGTCAAGATCCAGTTTTAAAGATGTTTGAGTCTAAATCTTCGAGAAGCTTAACGCCTTTACTTGTAAGCATGAGCAGATATTTTTCTTTGTCATTTTCCATGAGCTTTTCTATAAGCTTTTGGAATGAAGGGTTTTCCTGACATTCCTGAAGAAGTGCTTTAGAAATTTCAGGTTCTTCTAAGGGTGGAACTTCAAAAGGATTTGACAATCTTTGATTCATACTAGACTCAGCGTGTGTCTCGCTTTGTTTGTTTCTTTGAGAGTGAGTAACAGACATTTTAGTAGAAACTCTCAGTGATGAAAGGGACAAAAGCCTCGTTGATATTTTGTTCGGGGGTGGGTGGTTCTGGTCGAGATATGTTATAAGTGATACACTCGTCGGGCAAGAATGCTGGATTGATTTTTCTGCCGCGGTTTATGGTTTGATTAAAAGCAAACTTTTGACAGTAGGCTCTTGTCTTCGAGGGTTCCTTGTCAAATTCGTTGGATTTGTTTTGGATATAACGTTTGACGTGATGAAGGAATACCCGATGAGATTTGAATAGTTGACGATTGATGTATAAGAACTTGTTTCTTTTGATGAATTTGGAAAAACTAGGTTGTTGTTTCTTCAACGTGATGTTACGATAAAGGTTCTTTCTTCTCAGAATATGAGGATCAGTCATGCATGAGTGATCAATGGTTTCCTTTGATTGGTTTGGATTCAGTTGATCTTGTTTGAAATTTTTTAAATTTTACTTTATCATAGTGAAGGTTTAGATGTCCCTTCACGACAAAGTGTGTCAAATGATATGGATAAAAGCTTCCCGATATGGAAACTTGATTTGACAATTTGAAAATTTTAAACAAGTGGTTTTTTGTGAGATAAAATCCGTAAGATGGTAAAAGATTATGTTGATACTAATGATGAGGTTTCCAGATTATGATAAGATAGACATGTTTTATCGTGCAATTCGTTTAGGATTTTACAACGTTTGTTTTGACACAAATTAGCTTAAGAAATAATCTTAACGGTTTGTTTTTGCTACTCTTGTTTGATGAAAAAATGATGTCTGATGGAGAAGGCTTCTAAAAAATGTTTTTGAAATTTTTAAAATTCCTCACTGTTTTGCCCTCTATTTTTGTGTTTTGGATCACGTGCTAAAACAGAGACTATATGCGCTACCAAATTTACCCCACGTGCTAAAATACAGACCACATGCGCTAGGCTGCCCCCAGACATGCGCTAAAGTTTTGAATGTTCAAAATGTTTTCTATTTGTTTTGAAAAAGCTATGCGCTATCCTGAGCCTGCAACGTGCTAACCCGTGAACCTGATGCGCTAATTTTTAGCCTCTACGCGCTAAGCTGATGTTTCCACGCGCTAGACTATTTCTTTGATGCGCTAAAGGATTTTACACTGTTTTGCCTTGAGAAGGAACGCTACTGTTTTGAACTGACATGCTAATTTGATGTTTGGATGCACTAACAGAAAGTCTGCACGCGCTAAGAAGTTGCTCTTATGCGTTAAACTGCCCTGATTTTTCCTTTGGTTGATTTTTTTTTCAAATTTTGAACTTTTGTTGTAAAATTTTCAAGTTTGATGGATGATTTTCTGAAGTAGTAAATGCAAGCACGGCACAAAAAGTACAACCATTTTGCCTAATCTAACAAAGAGTGTATGTTCTGCGAGGATGTGTTCAAATCCCCAATGTTTTAACAGGTTTTGATACGAATAATACACTTCAGAAAGACTCTTTAGTCAATGGTCATAAATAACATCATAGCCCACTAGTCTCGATACTTCGTCAGCTCAAACAACTGTGTCACCCCCTAGAAGGCGCCCATTTTTTTGCCTTTTGCCAGAAATCAACCCAAAGTGAATCGCTTCACAGTTGAGTAGTTATCTTGGGAGATATATGGTGAGTAATCTTGGGGGCGGATTCTTCCCCACCCTTGCACTATGATGTTATAAATATCTGGTTACTGACTCGATTTAAAGCTTCTATTTCTATGGTTCGTAATTAGGCTTCCCGTTCGACCGTCAGTGATAAACTCCCTCAGGAGGCTTCCCAACCTTTAGAACAAAGGCTTTATGTATCTCAAGGATACTGGGGGAAGGCTAATCGCTGCACGCAACCGTTGAAAAGAAATTTCGTCACTTTCCACGTTTGATTATAGTGGGTTGGAATTCTTAGCGTCAAAGTCGTTCCCCACTTAGGTCATTCCCTTCACACCGGCCATAAACGGCTTTAAGAGTTGATTTCAACTCCTCGGGAAGGCAGGCCTGCTAAAGGTTTTATTGCTTGAAGTAAAAAAAAACTTTTAAGAGTGGTCTAGGTTTTTGATCACCCAGTTAAAGGGAGAGCATATTCCTTCCATTTTCGAGACAAGGCAATCAAGTTGTTCTTTTTAGCCTTTAAGACAATGATTTGCTATCTTCTATTTGGAAATGTTGCTCCAATAAGTATGATGTTATTTTTAACCCTTCATAGCAATGATTTTCTAATCTAGGAAAATAATTTGGTCAACAAAGTAAAATTTTGATCTTTGGTGGTCAACAAAAGAATTCGATAAAAGAAAAATTTTCAGCTCTACCTGTAAGAAATTGTCAAAGTTCTGTAAAATTCTAGTCAAATAGTTAGAAAAATCCGGATTTTGGTGGACTTCTACAAGTCTAAATTTAATTTCGGTTACAATTTTTTATTTTTGCCTTCTGTTTGCGATGCGCTACAGAAAGGATTGTACGCGCTACAATATAATCTAGATGCGCTAAAGTTATGTCTAAATGCACTACACTGTTTGCTGGATGCGCTACTCTGTGCGTCGGAAGCGCTGCTCTGTTTTTCTCTCACGTTGAGACCTACAGGAAAAGTGATGATTTGATGCGCAAAAGATGGACTTCACGCGCTAGATAGTGAACTGGATGTGCTATCTAACAGACCCGACGTGCCAATCTATTTTTTAGATGCGCTACTCTATTTTTCTTCCGCGCTGAGACCTACAGGAAAAATTTAGTGGAGGTCATGTGCTAAAGAAAGGATTTTACGTGCTAGAGTAGAGACCCCATGCGCTAAACAATAGGTGGGACGCGCTAGACTGTTAACCGGATGCGCTAGGGAATGTTTCCCACGCGCAGATTCCTGTTTCCCGTGGACCTGCAAAAGTGGTTAATTTTAAAAACCGATTTGATATATGGGGTTGAGCCCCACGGTGGGTGCCAGAAATGTATGTGGGAAAAGCGGGTCGATAGAACTCAATATGTGAAAAATATTCTAAAAGACTTGTCCACACACACACACAGGACTTCTTGGTGCAAGCTATGGAGTCATGAAGTATAACTCAGCTTCCCAAGGTTGGTCCCATGGTTCTCTATCTTACAATGTCCCTCAAACCAATGTTTTTGCTCTCAGATTACTGAGAAAAATGGTTTAGGGATGACAAATGCAAGAACGAGAGATGCTTTGATAGATTTTAGAATGAAATGCATCCTAAGCTATGCATGATTCTAGAAATGCAATAAACTAACTATAAGATGACAAGGTTAGTATGAATACTATCCTAACATGATATATTAGTCTATGATTGAGCTAAATGATAAAGAAAGTATTCTTAAACATGCATATTTAGACTAATTTCTATTCTAAAGAGAGACTAAATGATGAGCATAAAAATGATATATGAAAGCTTGAATGTATTTGAGCATAAGTGTGATACTACAAATTTGGAGGATGTTTTAAAATGGAGGAATGAGAGCTCTATTTATAGCAAAAACAAGGCAATGGATGGTCATGATTGAAAGAGTTGATCAAAGGTTGAGTTTGAAAGTTGGGGATCCATGTTTGTAATTGGCACCAATGAAATGGTGACAAGTGTCAACATAGGGTTGGGTTGAGAGAAGGGGTTAGAGACATTAAATGCCTGAGAAGACCTTAGGGTTATCTAGAAGGTAAGGGTCAAGCTTAAGTTAGGATTACCCACTGAATTAAGAGTTAATCCAAGGATAAACCTTTGTGCAAATGATTAAGAGATAATCATGGTCAAAGCATTAAATGCTTGATGAGACCCTTGGGTTGGATGAAGGTTGAGTTAAAAGAAATTCTTTAACCATGTAGGAGGGTTTGAGTTAACCATTAATGGTTATGAAGACTTTGGGGAATTAAGTGGTTGAAGGCTTGAAGCCTTTAATGGTTATCAAAGACTTTGAGGAATTAAGTGGTTGAAGGTTTGAAGCCTTTAATGGTTATCAAAGACTTTGAGGATTTGAGAAGTGACCTCCCCTTGCTTAGGGATGTGACAAAGTTTAGAAGATGGGTTAGGCCAATTAGAAGCGATTAGAAGAGTCTAGAAGGGATTAGAAAGGGGTTTTAGGAAGGCAAGTGGGAGATGTAGGAAAATGCAAGTGGATGGAGGGATAATAGGATTTAATTGAATTTAATGAATTTCATTCAATTTGGTTGTAATTTGGGGAAATTAAATAAATTAGATTTATTCAATTTAGGATAACTATTTAATTAAATTTGTATTTAATTAAAAGTGGATAGGGGAAATTTAATTGAATAAAATGATTTATTCATTAAATGGTACAGTGAATTTAATTTAAATAAATTGAGTAATTTACTTAATTAAATAGAGGAATGCGGGTATTTTAATTAAATTGATTTAATTAAATAGAGAAATGAACATAATATATTCATTTAGGAATATGATCATTTTTTATACGTCTACAGATATAAGTTGAAAAACTTGGTACAAGATATGATAGACCAAGGGGACATCACGATTGATACCGATAAAACCTTAGCAAACACGAATCATACAATATTTAAGGATCCATTTGTTAAGCATGACAAAGGGAAAGCTACCACATCAGGTACTCAAGACAATACAGCTAACTACACAAAGGTCTCATACGACTACACTATTCATGCCATTAGCTCAGGAGATATAGTAAACAATGATTCACAAGAAACACTTGATCAAGATGAGCAATATCTAGACACTCACACAGATGATAACCAAATTTGCATGCTATCAGAGGTACCAAAATACGATGATGATATAAATCTTTGTCTCAAAGACTGGGGGTATGATGAACCATCTCATTCAGGTTGGTTTGAAGATGAACTCATAGAACACATCATGGATGTCAAACATACACATAAAGATTATGAAGAGGGATTTAACATAAATCTTGACAACACAAGATATGATACCGACAATACCTATAAGTCATATGATACAGTGGCTACGATCACCATAACTCCCAGAGACAATGACTGTGCAGTAGTTACTACCAGATCAAAGGTAATTTTACAAGGAATACCACAAAATCATCCACCAACAGTAGGGACCTACAATGTTGTTAAGCAACTTTAGAAAACTTTAGCATAGATATCATTATTCAAACTTTTGCATATTTCACCCACTCATAGAGCTATCCTAGACAAAGCACTTCAAGATTCGGTAGTGGATAGAGATATAGATGAAAATACCTTCCAGTCCATGGTAGGAAATTTGACACAAGGCACTTGTATTGCATTCATAGAACAAGACATTCCTAGTGATAGACTACTCCATAATGACCCGCTACATCTAGAAGCTTACATACATAAGAGAAGAATCAGAAGAGTACTCATAGATGGAGGAGCCGATCTCAACATTTGTACTTTAAAATTGGTTAAGGCGCTAGGATATTCTGAACTTCACATTGACTCATCCAAGAGGATAAATATCAAGGCATACGATGATGAAGAACGTCACTCAAAAGACATTGTAACATTACCCGTACAAGTGGGACCTATAACAAAAGAGGTCGCTTTTCAAGTCTTGGACAAAGAAATGGGATATAACATGTTATTAGGCCACCCATGGATCCACACCATGCAAGCAGTACCATCCACATTTCATCAGTGTGTCAAATTCCCATATAATGGTATTGAAATCACCATAAAGGGTGATCCAAATCCCTTCCAACATTGCAATTACTTGAAAGAAAGTGTGGATAATCAGGTACCTATTAATCAAGCAACACCTCTCACTACACAACTGGAGGCATTAAAAATCACATAAATAAAAAAGGATATGCCTACAACATCCTCCTTACAAATACAAGGTATGGGTTGTGGAGAGTATTATATTGCAAATACTTCAAGTGGGAAACAATTGTCTCTATCTCCTAAGTCTTTTGGGAAACCTCAAAATACAGTACAAAAATAAGACAAAGGAAAATAAATTGTCAAATACACAGACTCACGCTCTTTCATTAGATGGGGTGACTTACAAGAAGAATCTCTGAATGAAAATGTCAACCATTGGATATATAGAGAAGAGGATCATATGACAATACCCAAAATACCCACAGATCAATATGGCAGTGGATTCAAAATGCTCTAGAGACATGGATATGATGGTACCACAAGCCTGGGGTTATAGAAACAAGGAAGACTAGAGCCTATTGTTCCTAATGATAATCTAGGGAATCAAGGATTGGGGTATAAGCATGTACCACATATCACAGAAGCAAGACACCATACACTTGATATACTAAATAGACCAATGAAACTGTCAGACTACATGCCACAAAGGAATTTGTCCACGCAGGTGCTTCCCTCTTCATCTCAAACAAGTAATCAAGTACCCACATCATGTAGCACAGAATCAGATGGGGAAGACATGAGACAACTCCTGTAAGAACCTAGCATTGAGTCACAAAATGATACAGTTGTTGACAAAATAGTACAAGCTAATGTTGCAATAGATGCAGGCTTACCACCAGTAGATGAATCTAACCCATGGTTATTATCAATACTTCTTCCATGGGAAATGAATCAGGCTCAACCTAACAAATCAGATGAAGAAAGATTGCAAAGGCTTATACCAGGCTTAAGAAGGGTAACTACTGTCCAAAGAAGACCAGTCAATCTATAATAGAATCAGCGGTAGGAACAAGAAGAAATAAGTGATGATAGCTCAAATGATGAAACATACATTGAAAGTGAGACAGACTCTCACGACTATGAGTTCTTATCACTCCATGATTCTAGCCCACCAGCAAGTGTCATACTAAGGTATCAAATAAAGCCTATACAAGATGAAAATACAGAAAGTCATTCAAACAATCAAGTCTTCATGTTATCAGAATCTACTATCGAAGGGAGTAATGATCTACCCCTTGTACATTCACACTTGATTGATTGGGGGCAAGAAGGAAAACCAACGTTGGATTGGTTTGAAAATGATGAAGCAATTGCAGAATTCCTCGGAGTCAGAGAGGGATTTCCACAAGGTGATCACAAAGTAGGGTTTGTTGTAGACTTGGATAGAACAACATACGTTGGAGAAGAAAGTACCTCTACAATAGAAGATAAAGATCAAACCACCCATAATGGCAAGAGCAAGTTGGGTAACCTTCCTATCGAAAGAGAAAGTTCAACATTGCTTATAGAAGAAACTGAAGAAGTAAACATAGCAGAAGGAGAGATTGTACATAACATCCACCTAGCAAAATCACTAAGCAAAGAAGAAAAAGACAGATTCATTCATTTTTTCAAGCAACAACCTATCAATTTTTCTTGGTCTTATGCAGATATGCCAAGCTTAGACCCTAAATTAGTGTTGCATCATTTACCTTTGATACCAGGAGTTAAACCTTACAAGCAAAAATTAAGAAAAATGCATCCAAGCATTGCATTACTAGTTAAAATAGAACTATAAAAGTTGCTGGGCATAGGTTTTATTTGACCTATTGACTATGCGGAATGGATATCCAACCTGGTACCTGTTACTAAGCCCATAGGAGGCATAAGAATTTGTATGGATTTACAGGATCTAAATAAAGCTTGTCCTAAGGATGACTTCTCGCTACTCAATATCAATATGATAGTTGACTTAACAGTTGGAAATGAAATGCTATCCTTAATGGATGGTTTTTTAGGATACATTTAGATTAAAATTGCAGCAGAAGATCAACATAAAATGACCTTTACATGCCCATGGGGAACATACTGCTGGAATGTGATGCCATTTGGTCTCAAAAACGCCGAAGCAACATACCAAAGAGCCATGAAAACGCTATTTCATGACATGATCCACAACATAATGGAAGATTATGTGGATGACTTATTGGTTAAATCACAGACAAGAGAAGGACACCTTATGGTCCTTGCACATATATTTGATCGGTTGGAGCAGTATAATGTCAGACTAAACCCAAAAAAGTGTGTGTTCGACGTAACAACTGGTAAACTGTTAGGGTTTATTGTGTCCAATAGAGGAATTGAAGTAGACCCTGCCAAGGTCAAGGCAATCATTGATATGCAACCTCCCTCAACACTTAAACAATTAAGAGGGTTACAAGGAAGATTGCAATCCATAAGGAGATTCATAGCGCAGTTGGCAGATAAGTGTCACCCCTTCTAGCATTTACTTAGGAAAGGAGTTACTTTTAAATGGGAAGAACAATGCCAAGAAGCTTTCCAAGCTCTGAAAGATTATCTTCTAAACACGCCAATGTTAGTATCACCTACTCCAGAAAAATCTCTGTTGTTATACATATCAACAACAAACTCAGCCCTAGGAGCTCTATTGGCACAACATGATGAAAGAGGAAAAGAAAGAGCCATTTATTATATAAGTAGGACTTTGATTGGCTATGAGCTTAATCATACTCCTATAGAGCGAGCATGCTTAGCAGTAATCTTCAAATCCCAAAAGCTCGGACATTACATGCTAAGTCATAAGGTACAACTCATTGCACGCTTTGACCTACTCAAGTACCTATTGAGCAGAGCAACATTGACCGGGCGATTGGCTAAGTGGGTTATGATCTTGAGCGAGTTTGATATAGAATACATAGATAGAAAGGCCATCAAAGGACAAATTATAGAAGATCAATTAGCAGAGGCTCCTTTATAGGACAATCACCCGTTACTGATAGATTTTCCAGACGAATCAGTGTTTACATTAACTGCATCTATAATGTGGAGATTATATTTTGATGGGTCATATACAAGTCATGGATCTGGAGCAAGGATTCTTTTTGTCACCCCTCAAGGGGATTCTATACCTAAGTCATTTAGGATCAATTTCCAATGCACAAACAATATAGCTGAATATGAATCTCTCCTCATAGGGCTTCGTACAACTGTACAGTGGAGAATAAAAGAATTACAAGTCTATGGTTATTCGTAATTGATTGTAAACCAGGTCAATGATGATTACAACACGAAAGATGAAAAACTCATGTCTTATAAGAAGATGGTAGAAGATTACAAGGAGCACTTTAGCAAAATTACCTTTGAACAAATCCCAAGGATACAAAACAAGGCAACAGATGCCATGGCTACCATAGGATCTCTTCTGAATATGTCTGCTATGAAACTCAGTTTGAGTTTATTATAGAATAGTTGATGCTATCGGCATATGAGTCTCCCTCAACAAAATATGTATGTGCAATTGTGGGTCTAGAATCCCCTTGGTACTGTTACCAAAATTTTGCACAATGCCAAATTTGGTGCCCTAATGAAGCCTTGCATTCATTTTGAAAAGGTCCAAATCATGAACCAGGAAGAAATGCACTATTTTTTCTAACTTGTTTGCTTCATGTGTAGATACAAGAAAGTAAGACAACATGTGGGTTAAAATGTGGCTCCCACGAGGGTTGAGCTCAGCATGTTGTAGATCACAGAAATATTTATCCTCCATTGCAGACTAAATGGCATGGCTATTAAAACCTTAAGGCCAAAAGAAACTCAAAGCAAAATGCAACCGGCCTATGTAAAGTTTTACTTGGGTGCCAAAGAGGGTTTTAAAAAGGATTTAGAGTTTCCAAGCAGTTTCAGTCGCTAGGCAGGAAGACCTTTTATCCCACATTGGCCGTGCAGAGGGAGTTTATCACATTTAAATATCAGGCCACATATAACTATAGTGTTAAAGATTACGAGCTTTTGGCAAGAAGAGGCAGGTCGTGGCTTGGTGGACCCCGTGCACACGCATCTCAAGGCATCCTAATTTTGTGACCGACTAGCTGGAAGAGACTAATTAGCGAGAAAGTTGAAGAAAGATCAACGATGATCGCAGAGATCTAACGGCTGCCGCTATGTCGCAATGAAAAGATGCACACTGGATTATCGCCGTGACTTGGTGACTGATGATGTGGCAGAACAAAGAGTAACAACACACCATCAGATCAAGAGAGATCGAACGACAAAGTGACATTTTGGGGCCATCCATGACTGTCACTGTACCGCGGTTATGAAGATCTTGAAATGAATACCCCCACGATAGGTGGCGACAAGGTGGTTCCCAGGTAAATCTCATGAGCCAATCAGAGGGTGACACGCGTTGATGACACAAACAAGAACAAAGATCAACCAGAGTAAAGATCGAGCAGATTTGATCACATCCAACAGTCGGGTGGATAGATCCGACGGTGGTCGCTAAGCTGCAAGGAAAAGTTGCTCGCCCAGCTATCTCATGCGACTTGGCAACCAAGTAGTGGGGCCCGCTAAGGAACCAATTTGGAGGAAGAAATAAAGAACAATGATCAAGCAAGATTTGATGACTCTTGCTACGTCGCGATGGGAAGATAATTGCCAAATACCCACTATGACAAAGCACGTGCCAAAAAAAGAAAGTTAAAGCTTGAGCAGAGTAAAGATCGACCATCAAATCAAGAGAGATTAGACAGTGGAGTGACATTCCAGGGCTATCCATGACTGTCACTGTACCGCAATTGTGAAGTGCCTGGAACAAATACCCTCGCGATAGGTGGTAGTCCAGGTGGCCGTCCAGGTGGGCTCACAGCAAATGAGGATGCACCACATGGTAGAGAGAAGATGAAGAACCATGAGTAGACCAAGAGTAAAGATCGAGCGATTGATCACATCCAACGGTCGCGTGGACAAATCTGACGGTGGTTGCTAAGCCGCAAGGAAAAGTTGCTCTCCCAGGTTATCATCGTGACTTGGCGACAAGGTGGGTCCAGGTCTAGATGGAAGACAAAGTGGACCCGCGAGAGAATCAGAGGCTGTCACGTGGAAAAAGTCTACAGATGAGCAGATGTCTAAGTAAACCTTGAACTTGAACTGGTTCAAAATGGTTCAAGGCTTCAAAATGGTTCAATGGTTAAAAGTTTAGTGGCTCACCAGTTCAAAATGGTTCAAGGCTTCAAAATGGTTCAATGGTTCAAAGTTCATTAGCATCGCTCGTTCTTGTGGGCCCAGGAAGATAAAAGCAAACAAGCAAACTAAAAGGCAACCAGGTTCCTGACAGATCAACGACCGTCGCTATACTGCAAGATAAAAATGCTCGATGGATAATCATAGCGACTTGGCGACAAACGGTGGGGCCTACTAAGAAGTAAACAAAAAAGTTAAATGCAAGCGACCATGGTCAATGCAGGTGATCCAGTGGCTGGAAATAATATTAAATTGCACGGTGGACTCAAAACTGGTTGTTTGAACGGTGAAAAGCCTGCCAAGCAAAGAGATGATTTCTGCATGAAAGATTAATGCAAATGCAATTGATTATCTGAATATGCAAGTGTTACATTCCGTTGGAGAGCTCACGAAATAGGGAGATCATTTCCACAACCATTTTTAACAGAAGTTTTCAACATGAAGAGCAGTTGCCAAGGGATGCATAAGATTTTCTTAGTGAGATTTGTTTTTAATATAGTCACAGTTCAGTTCATCATGCAACTTTCACATGGGGATAGCTATTTTTTGCATTTAGATATGTACATTTTTTAAACAAGAGGATCAGTGGCAGTCCTTTTGAGAAAAAAAGTATTATTTTATAGATTATGCATGAGTTTTTATGCCATTTTTTGGGACAGTTTCACCCAAGGCTTTTCTCATGCAGTGTTTTTAGGGTTTTTGAAGGGGATTCATCATGATTTCCATATATTCCTTCTCTCCTTTTTTCCCCCTAGTTCTTTCTTTTTTGCATACACATTTTTGCAAAAAGCATTGTATCTCAGCACTTTTTTCAGTTTTTCAGCATTGTAATAGAGATTATTTTCAGTTTGCAATAGAGAGTTTCAGTTTCCTTGTCAATTATTTCTTATTTTTCCATTTTCAGATGAATGTTTTGACAAAGTTATTGTGATTTAATTCTGAATTCTTTTCTTTGTCTCATTTATGCTTTGCAGAGATAGGAAGATCTCATAGTAAATTCAGGTTGCGAATTGTGTTCATTTGGTTTCTAGTTCTTTGCATGTTGTGAAAATTCACTTTTCCTATATGCAGAAGTTAGATAACTTCGAGCCTTCACATGAAATGTTTATGAATTTCATGATCATATTTGATTCGTGAGATAATTTTTGGGTCTTGTTGCAACTAGTTACAATTTTAGGACAGCAAATAGAGCTACATCATTTTGGTGTATCACCTCCATTAGGATAGGTTTTTTATTACATGCAAGAATTTTTACCCTTTTCCCACAAGAAGTTAGTGTAGGAGATCCATCATAACAAGAAGTCGGCCTGATCTCCGGAGATTCACCTTCACTTTGAGCAACCCACAGGCTCGAAGGTGTTTCCATGTTTTACAGGATTGTTTGTTTTTGAACTTAGCATCACGGGTGCAATCCTTAGTGACAACAGTTTTTGGCATGCCCAGTGGGACCCGTTTGAGCTATTAAAGCTCAAAGCAAAATCCATTTTTGCTATTGTTTTGGTATTGACAATAGTATTTCAGCCTATTGAGATTATTATTTCTAAGTACCTAGCGACTCTATTTTCTAGTTATATGTGCAGAACAGGTCTTAACTGCATATGAAAAAGTATCAAACCAGACAAAGAGAGGATTTGGTTGAGCATATTGAGCTACCACCATCGCAGAGAAGATCAAGGACAATGAAAAAGACAAAAAAAGCAACAAATTTAGCAGTTGAGTTTCCAGAAAGTTTGTCAGTTGAAATTTTTCTTGAAACTCCAGATTCTAATCTTCTGTTTAATTCTTCTCCTCCACCTAATAATTCTTAGCCCAATTTTGCTACCTGCACAAATCCTCTTTTTGTAACTACTCCAATTCAGACATCTATTACCCATAATCCACTAGTAAATCCTCCAGTATTTACAATGGTCGTACCAAGAGCACATGCTTTTGTACCCTTCAATGGAGGCAACCCTTTGAATTTGACCCAACATGATCCTATACTAGGAGCAGCTATGAAAAGTCTTCCTAGTTTCACTAGTGAAGACCATGTTACACCCATAAAGCACATAAGAGATATAACATCTCTATTTGCAGTTCACCATATAACCCAAGAGAACGTAGCACTCATGCTACTGGAAGCATCATTCAAAGGCAAAGCACTACAATGGTTCAGGGGTTTGCAAATTAATTCAGTTATTGATTGAGATGATTTTGGTGATAAGCTAACAAAGCAATTTGCAGATAAATTTGATCACCTATCATTGGTTGAGTAGATGACCACTATCAAGAGAGCACCTCAAGAGCATATGACTGATTTTAATTACCGTTTTGAGAGAACCTATAATAGAATTTCTACAACGGTAAAACACTCTCCTGAACATGCATTTTTATATTATTTGAGAGCTTTAAATAGCGATATTGTTGTTATAATTCAATCTATGGGTGGGGTTACATTACCAATAGCTTATGATATATCTATTAGAGCAGAAAACAACCTTATACAAGATTGTAAAATTGCCCCTAGGCCTCCTATGCCCATTTTTGCTGATATACAACCATTGATGCCTTTACAAGTACCCCCTATAGCTGCAATACCTGTTGTTCTAGCACTAGGTTTTCAAAATTATGTTTAAAATAGTGTTGTAGCAAACTCGTCAAAGCAACTACAAACGTTACAAGAGATGTTTATAAAGAATGTTGAAGCAACTCAACTAATTCAATAGATTATACAAAATTTTGGCAATGAATTGGTGAACATCAAGAAAAATTAGAACCAAAATCAAAGGTATCAAGCCCCATATCAAGCTTCTTATCAACCCAATAGGCCTAACTACCAAGTTGATGCTCAGAATCAAAGGAGGAACTACAACAATAGGCAAAACCAGTAGTATAATCAGAATACTACTAGAAATTCTAAAGAAATTGTCCCTACTCAGAACAATATGGCACAAGAGTGGTGTTTTCCTTGCCAACAACCTCATAATCAAGCATCATGCCAAAATGCAATGAATGCTCAATCACAAGCTTTGATGGTTCAGAATAATATGTCTTATCAGGATGCAGGTATAAATGAGGAACCAAAACGTCCTGTGGTGGCTATGATGAATTGGAAAGGCGAGGAATTTTGTGGAGTTAATCATCTACAAGCACAAGATAGACCTTTTTCACATGTTGCAGAAAATACAAGGTCTAAGAAACGTGCTATTGACATTGGACAACAAGCAGAAAATAATCAACATCAAGCTGTAAATAATGGACAACAACAAAATAAATTTGGACAACAACTAGATAAAGGGAAACAACAAGCTTCTACAAGTCAGCAAGTTGTTAGTACACCTCCACCTGTCCAAAATGTGCAGATTTTACCAAGAGGACTGCCTGCAGCACCTAAAGAACAACAGAAAGTTCAATCTCAGTCAAAACCAACGCATCAAGAGCCTGTTGTTCCAAAAGTACAACAAAATTTTAGTGGTGTTCCATTTAATATTGTTGAATCTATGGCAAAAACCACTGTTTTCATGACAATGATAGATGCATTGCAAATTCCTGGACAAAAGGAATTGCTGAGAGACAAATTGGATAATCTTTCCTTGACTAATGAGCCTAAAAAAGATCAGCCTAGACTTGCATTAGCTAATGATATCTCAGTTAAGAATAATAAGCCAATCCAAACACCAAAGCCTCCTCCATTTTTTGTAACATTGATAATTGGCAACCATCTAGTCCACAATTGCTTGATAGACTCAGGAGCCAGTAGTTCAATTATGCCCAAAGACCTTGCAGATAAACTTGGTCTAATTTATGAGTCTGTTTCTAGAGGAGTTGTACAATTAGATGGAACAATAGTTAAGTCAGTTGGATTGGTCAAAGATCTTGGTTTGACCTTGCATGCTTGTCCTAATTTTTTAATACCTCAGGATATGTATATAGTTGACCTACCTCCACACTTTTCTATTTGCCTATCTAGAGATTTTACAACAAAATTAGGAGGATACCTTTCTGCTGATTGGTCACACTTGTTTTTTAGAACCCGATATGGTACTAAGGTTACCATTAAGTCAGAACCCCAAGCCACTTTCCACTTAGAACCATATACCCCAAGTCTTATAAATATAGATCTTACCATCAAAGACTATGAGGAGTTACCACCTATCCAGGATCCAGATACACCTGTTTAAGGCATACCTGATGTGAATTTGGATGAGTGGGCTGCCTAGAATACTACAAAAGATCATTTCATCAGCATGGATGAAATAGGTCTTGGTGTTTATATGATTCATGAGGAGGATTATGTTATTCCTAAGCTTGAAAAAGAGGATATTCCGCTTGACCAACAGTCAGAACAACAACAAAATCAGGTTTGGCAGCTTTATTTTGATGGTTCAAGAGGTAAGAATGGTTCCAGAGGTGGTGTTATGCTAGTTTCACTCAAAGGTATGAGATACTACATTGCTTTCAGATTTTGTTTTAGCTGTACAAACAATACAACTGAGTATGAATCATTAGCACATGGCATAGAATGGGCTAGGCAGAAAAAGTTAAATGTTTACAAGTTTTTGGTGATAGTGAACTAGTTGTAAACCAAGTAAGGAATATACATGTCACCAAGAATGATGTTTTGAAAATGTACAAGCATAGAATTTGGGATTTAATCAAAGATTTTGATGCATTTAATCTGTTGTCAATACCTAGAAGTCAAAATAAAGAAGCGGATAGACTTGCTGCCTTGGGTGCTCAATTTGACATACTAGATGAGGTAAGAAATATTGATAGACAACAGTATGTTAAAGTTGCATTAAGGCCCTCAGTTCCAGATAACACTGTTAATTGGCAAGTTTTTGACTCAGATGAGCATATTACCAATTTCCTAATTGAAGAAGCTGAGTTTTCGACTGGAAATCAACGTAAGTTCAATGATCAATATGAAAATTAGTTTCTCCAATTGAAAACTAATAAGCTGCCCAAGGGTCTGGTAACCCTTGAATCTATTTTTAATGTAGATGATCAGTTCAGGAAGGATAAAGGCAACACGTTTGTGAAAGAATAATATTATGAACCTATTGAAATATTTAAGGACAAGCTACTGAAAATTGGCAAGGTATGTACCCCTGAAGAAAAAAATGCTTTTGTAAAACTTTGTCAAGAATTTAATATATTTGCGTGGAGGTATGAAGATTTGAAAGGATTTGATCCTCATTTAGCCCAACATACAATAGAGCTGGTAGATAATGCAAAACCAGTGAGGCAGAAACAAAGGCCTCTTAATCCAAAATTAGAACATCTTATGAGGACTGAGTTAAATAAGCTGTTTGAAGGAAATATTATATTTCCAATCAAGCACACATCCTGGGTGTCCAATCTAGTTCCCGTTAGGAAGAAGAATGGTGAACTGAGATTATGTGTTGATTTTAGAGACCTAATAAAGCATCCCTAAAAGATCATTACCCGCTGCCCTCAATGGAGCAAATTTTGCAGGTTGTATCAAGATTAAAGAGATTCTCATTACTTGACGGTTATTTAGGATATAACCAAATTCTGGTCAGAGAAGAAGATCGGTACAAAACAAAATTTACCACCAAGTGGGGTACAATGGCTTATAATAAAATGCCATTTGCACTGACCAATGCAGGTGCAACATTTCAGCATGCAATGGATATGGCATTTCAAGGCCTGATTAACAAGTTTGTTTTGGTTTACCTAGATGATGTAACTTATTTTTCTAAAAATTCTAATGAACATCTTGACTATCTCAGACATGTATTTGAGAGATGCAGGGAATATGGAGTTTCATTAAATCCCAAGAAGAGCATATTTGTTGTTCATGAAGGCAAGTTGCTAGGATATATTATTTCAAAGCATGGGATTTCAATAGATCCTGAGAGGATCACAACCATACTTGCATTGCCATTATCATCACATAAGAAGGGACTCTAGAGTTTCATAGGTAGAATTAACTTTATCAGAAGGTTTATTCCTAATATTGCAGCATTGATGCAACCACTTACAACCATGCTTAAAAAAACATTCCTTTTTAATGGACTAAGGAAGGTAAGAACAATTTTGAAGAAATAAAAGAAGCAATTGCAGCAGCCCCTACTCTCATTAATCCCGATTTTAAGAAAGATTTTGTTCTATATGCCTTTGGGAGTAACGATACTATTTCTGCAATGTTGTGTCAGCAAAATGATGAAGGCTTAGAATAGCCAATTGCTTTCTTTAGCCACATTTTGCATGATTATGAGACTAGATACTCATTTGTAGAAAAGCATGTGTTAGCAGTAATAAGAAGCCTTAATAAATTTAGGCACATGCTCTCTAACAATAAGATTCAACTTATGGTTGCTCATCATACAGTGAAAGAGTTTTTGCTCAGCAAAGACATAAATGACAAAAGGGCAGGTTGGATTACTAAGGCAATGGAATATGGCATATTTATCAAGGTAACCAAGCTAGTTAGAGGCAAGGGTGTATGCGAAAAACTTGTTGGAAGTATATAAAATAGTAAATAAGTGGAGCAACAAATTGAAACAATGCTTAATAATGAAGAACAAACTGCTGCCCCAGCTTTGCTAGTCACTTGGAATCAATATATTGCCCATTATTTACAAAGTGGTGACTGTTCAGAAGGCTTAGACAGATCAAAATGAAGGTATTTCAGGCTACAAGTCATTCCTTATGCTTTAATAGATGGTATTTTTTTCAAAAAAGATTATAACAAAGTTCTATTAAGATGCATTGAGCGAGATTAGATAGAAAAAGTTCTAAAAGAATTTCATGAAGGACCTGCAGGAGGTCACTTTGCAGCAAGAACAACAACTCTGAAAATTATGAGAGATGGTTATTATTGGCCTGAAATGTTTAAGGATGCTCACTCATGGGTGAATAAATGTGAAAAATGTTCATTGTTTGTAGGCAAACAGAGGCTGGCAGCCTTGCCTTTGTAACCAATTGAAGTAGAGCAACCTTTTGCAAAGTGGGGGCTTGATTTTATAGGATCTATTAATCCACCTTCAAGTGCAGGTCACAAATGGATTCTTACAACAATTGATTATTTCACAAAGTGGACAAAAGCAGTTCCATTGAAAGAAGGTAATGAGACTTCTGTTCTGAATTTCTATCAAGACTTAGTGTCCAGGTTTGGTACCCTAGAATCAATCATTTCTGATAATTCTTTAGCTTTCATTGGTATTAGAGTTTCAGATTGGTCAGTTAAGCATAATATATTTTTGAATACTTCGTCCAATTATTACCCTCAGGGTAATGGACAAGCAGAATCAACTAACAAGAACTTGATCAACATCATTAATAAAACCATTGTTGACAATCAAAGAACTTGGCACGGAAAGCTCAAGTTAGCCCTTTGGGCTAACATAATTACACCAAAGAGATCGACAGGTAACTCTTCTTATGTTTTAACTGATGGAAAAGAAGCCAAGTTACCTATTTCAGTTGAATTGTCAACTTTGAATTATGTAAAAGAGTTTGAGTTACTTGAAGAACAACCAATGCAGATTAGGCTTGCTCAACTTATGGAGTTAGAAGAAACTCACAGAGAAGCATACATAAAATTATAAATTCACCATGCTCAGATAAAGAGAACCTTTGATAGAAAAGTTGTACCATGCATATTTAATTAAGGTGATCTCGTTTTCAAGTGGGATGAGTTAAAGAACAAACCTAGTAGGCATACCAAGTTTGATGCCATGTGGGATGGTCCGCATGTTATTACAGAATGCAAACAACATAATGCTTTCCAACTTGCTAAATTGGATGGAGAAGTCTTGCCAATCCTCATCAATGGGATTCACCTCAAATTATGCTATTGAGTACTAAGAGTTTGCATATGTACATAGTAGAATAGTTGCAGTTCTTTCTTTTCAACAGTTGTCAAGCTCAACTTTAAGCAGAGTTGTAGTAATTTAAATTAA
This sequence comes from Cryptomeria japonica, assembly GCF_030272615.1. Taxonomy (NCBI): domain Eukaryota; kingdom Viridiplantae; phylum Streptophyta; class Pinopsida; order Cupressales; family Cupressaceae; genus Cryptomeria; species Cryptomeria japonica. The sequence goes on from NC_081405.1 coordinate 374,453,800, forward strand.
ACAAGTGCTTTCAAGCACATCGCAAATGATCTTTTAGTTCATTTTTTGTTTCTTTTTCCTTAAGTGTAGATTGCATAGTGTGCAGGCTCAGCTGTATGTAGAGCCTTCATAGTTTCCTTTTCAGTTTTGTTTAGAATGCTGAGGTGCAGTTCCAGATTTTGAGAAAGGCAAAATTGACTCAATGCCCAATGGATATGCTAGGCTACTGGATTTTACTATTTAGCAGGCAAACACCCCTGAGAGGTTACCAAAAATGTTACCAAAATTTTGCACAATGCCAAATTTGGTGCCCTAATGAAGCCTTGCATTCATTTTCAAAAGGTCCAAATCATGAACTAGGAAGAAATGCACTTTTTTTCTAACTTGTTTTCTTCATGTGCAGATACAGGAAAGTAAGACATCATGTGGGTTAAAATGTGGCTCCTACGAGGGTTGAGCTCAGTATGCTATAGATCACAGAAACATTTATCCATCATTTTAGATGAAATGGTGTGGCTATTAAAACCTTAAGGCCAAAAGAAACTCAGAGAAAAATGCAAGCGACCTGTGTAAAGTTTTACTTAGGCGCCAAAGAGGGTTTTAAAAAGGCTTTAGAGTTTCCAAGCGGTTTCAGTTGCCAGGTAGGAAAACCTTTTATCCCACATTGGTCATGCGGAAGGAGTTTATCACATTTAAATATAAGGCCACATATAACTATAGTGTCAAAGATTACAAGCTTTTGGCAAGAAGAGGTAGGTCGTGGCCTGGCGGACCCCGTGCACGCACATCTCAAGGCGTCCTAATTTTTTGATCGGCTGGTGGGAAGAGACTAAATAGTGAGCAAGTTGAAGAAAGATCAATGGTGATCGTAGAGATCTAATGGCTATCGCTATGTCGCAATGAAAAGATGCACATCGGATTATTGCCGCGACTTGGCGATTGATGACATGGAAGAACAAAGAGTAATGACACACCATCAGATCAAGAGAGATCGAATGACAGAGTGACATTCCGGGGCCATCCATGACTGTCACTGTACCGTGGTTGTGAAGAGCCCAAAATGAATACCCCCACGACAGGTGGTGACAAGGTGGTTCCCAGGCAGATCTCATGAGCCAATCAGAGGGTGACACACGTTGATGACGCGGACAAGAACAAAGATCAACCGGAGTAAAGATCAAGCAGATTTGATCACATCCAATGGTTGGGTTTATAGATCTGACAGTGGTCGTTAAATCACAAGGAAAAGTTGCTCTCCCAGCTATCTCGTGCGACTTGGCAACCAAGCAGTGGGGCCCGCTAAGGAAGGAATTCAGAGGAAGAAATAAAGAACAGTGATCAAGAAAGATCTGACGGTTGTCGCTACATCATGATGGGAAGATAATCACCAAATACTCATCGTGACTTGGTGACAAAGCATGTGCCAAAAAGAGAAAGTTAAAGCTTGAGCAGAGTAAAGATCGACCATCATATCAAGAGAGATCGGACAGTGGAGTGACATTCCGGGGCTATCCATGACAGTCACTGTACCGCAGTTGTGAAGTGCCCGAAATGAATACCCTCGCGATAGGTGGCAGTCCAGGTGGGCTCAGAGAAAATGAGGATGCGCCACATGGTAGAGAGAAGACGAAGAACCATGAGCAGACCAAGAGTAAAGAGAGCGATTGATCACATCCAACAGTCAGGTGGATAGATCTAACGGTGGTCGCTAAGCCGCAAGGAAAAGTTGCTCGCCTAGGTTATCGCCGTGACTTGGCGTCAAGGTGGGTCCAGGTCCAGATGGAAGACAAAGTGGACCCATGAGAAAATCAGAGGCTGACACATGGCAAAAGTCTATAGATGAGCAGATGTCTAAGTCAACCTTGAACTTGAACCGGTTCAAAATGGTTCAAGGCTCCAAAATGGTTCAATGGTTAAAAGTTCATTGGTTCACCGGTTCAAAATGGTTCACCATTTCTAAATGGTTCAATAGTTCAAAGTTCATTAGCATCGCTCGTTCCCATGGGACCAGGAAGATAAAAGAAAACAAGCAGACTAAAAGGTAACCAGGTTCCTGACAAATCAACGGTCGTCACTATACCGCAAGATAAAAATGCTCGATGGATAATCTTAGCGACTTGGTGACAAATGGTGGGGTCTGCTAAGAAGTAAACGAAAAAGTTAAATGCAAGTGGCCATGGTCAATGCAGGCGATCCAGTGGCTAGCAATAAAATTAAATTGCACAGTGGAATCAAAATTGGTTGTTTGAACGGTGAAAAGCCCGCTAAGCAAAGACATGATTTTTGCATGAAAGATTAATGCAAATGCAATTGATTATTTGAATATGCAAGTGTTACATTCCGTTGGAAAGCTTGCGAAATAGGGAGATCATTTCCACAACCATTTTTAATAGAAGTTTTCAACACGGAGAGCAATTGCCAAGGGAAGCATAAGATTTTCTTAGTGGGATTTCTTTTTAATATAATCACAGTTCAGTTCATCATGCAATTTTCACATAGGGATAGCTATTTTTCGCATTTAGATATGTAGATTTTTTAAACAGGAGGATCAGTGGCAGTCCTTTTGAGCAGAAAAGATTATTATTTTATAGATTAAGTATGAGTTTTTATGCCTTTTTTTGGGACAGTTTCGCCCAAGGCTTTTCTCATGCAATGTTTTTAGGGTTTTTGAAGGGGATTCATCATGATTTCCATATATTCCTTCTCTCCTTCTTTTTTCCCCTTGGTTCTTTCTTTTTTGCATACACATTCTTGCAAAAAAGCATTGTATCTCAACACTTTTTTCAGTTTTTCAGCATTGTAATAGAGATTATTTTCAGTTTGCAATAGAGAGTTTTAGTTTCCTTGTCAATTATTTCTTATTTTTCAATGTCAGATGAATGATTTGAAAAAGTTATTGTGATTTAATTCTGAATCCTTTTCTTTGTCTCATTTATGCTTTGCAGAGATAGGAAGATTTCATAGTAAATTTAGGTTGTGGGTTGTGTTCATTTGGTTTCTAGTTCTTTGCATGTTGTGAAAATTCACTTATATGTAGAAGTTAGATAACTTCAATCCTTCACATGAAATGTTTATGAATTTCATGATCTTATTTGATTCATGAGATATTTTTTGGGTCTTGTTGCAGCTGGTTATAGTTTTAGGACAACAAGTAGAACTGCATCATTTTGGTGTATGACCTCCATTAGGATAGGTTTTTTATTACATGCAAGACTTTTTACCCTTTTCCCACAAGAATTTAATGTAGTAGATCCATCAGAACAACAAGCTGACCTGATTTCCATCGATTCACCTTCACTTTGAGCAACCCATAGGCTCGAAGGTGTTTCCATGTTTCATAGGATTGCTTGTTTTTGAACTTAGCATCACAGGTGCAATCCTAAGTGACAACATGTACAATGAAATATATACATATTTACATACTTAGTACATGTCACCAGATCTGTCCAGAAATCAAAAGAAGACCCTTATTCGTCAGGCATCTAGATACACCATTATAACTGATACATTGTATAGAAAGGACTTCGATGGAACTCTTCTCTGATGTCTAGATAAAAATGAAGCGCAACTTGCTCTAAAGGAAGTCCATGATGGAATTTGTGGGGCGCACCAAAGTGGTCCACCATTATCAAAGAAATTGTTGAGAACGGGTTATTATTGGCCAACTATGGAAAAGGACGCTTATAAATATGTATAGAAATGTAAGCAATGCCAAATGCATGAAGACCTTATTCATGCACCAACACAAGATCTTCAACCCATTATGTCACCATGGCCATTTTCACAATGGGGATTAGATCTAGTGGGTAAAATCAATCCTACTTCGTCTAATGGGCACAAGTTCATCTTAACAGCCACTTAGTACTTTACGAAATGGGTTGAGGCAATTCCTCTTACATACACCACTGGAAAACAAGTAGCAAAGTTCATGCCCAATTACATTATCTATAGATATGGGATTCCAATGTGCTTCGTAACAGATAATGGACGTCCATTTAAAAATCAAGAAGTGAAATAATTGTGTGACAAATTTCACATACAATAGAGATTTTCCATGCCATATTATCCGCAAAGAAATGGACAAGCAGAGGCAACAAATAAAACAATATTGAAAATCCTTAAGAAAGTTGTCACTACACAGGACGGGACTGGCATCTATAGTTAAATCGTGCTCTTTGGGCTTACAGAACAGGAGTACGCACCCCTATAGAAGCAACACCATATTCCTTGGTCTATGGTACAGAAGCAATACTCCCCATTGAAATAGAAATACCGTCTCTAAGAGTTTCCTTATAGAACATCATATCAGAGGAATACTACTGGGTAGCAAGGTTACACGAGCTAGAAATGCTTGATGAAAAGAGACAAACAAAGTTCAATCATCTACAAGGGTATCAAAACAGACTGAGACGGAGTTATAATAAGTGAGTCCACCCATGAGACTTTGAAGTGGGAGATCTAGTTCTTAAAGAGAACCAAAGGAACCTAGCGGAATGAAAAAAGCTAGGGACATTTAAACCTAACTGGCTAGGTCCTTTCATCATAACAAGGGTTATAGGCAATGGAGCATATAATTTGGCTACCATGGAGGGAGATCCACTCTTTGACCCTATGAACAACATGCACCTTAAATGATATTATACCTAAGGGCTGGGTTAGTTTAGGTTTTACTTTCCGCATTGCATATCATATTATTCAAAGCATTGCATTACATATAGTTTCTTTCCAAAGCACATCATATTCAGAAGTCGCATTCGCAAAATTTCTGCATTTTCATAGAGCAACATCAATAAAACAAGGCAACTATCTAAGTTTATCATCTATTTGCATTCAAGAGAAGCAAAGGTCATCTCCTTTCTTAGATATTCGGACATGAAGTCTTTGGGATCCTAAGGTCATTCATTTTCAATATTACCCTGTGACAATGCTTTACTTATGGTTGGGTAGTGATTTCACTATTTGAGACTTGTTAATCCAAAATCTATCAATTGCTATATCTCAAACATATCAAGAAAATCTCTAATTCATTCTAGACACCTAGTTGATCATATGACTAGTGAAAAATTTAAAATTCTACTTCAGCGCTGTTGTAATTGTCACACCCAAGTAGGTTTCATTACTTACAAGTCAAGGCAAGAAAATAATAAAAGAAAAAGAGCTATGCCAAAAATTCATCTCAAGGCAAAAGAGAAATGATATATAATTGAAATATCACGCATACAAGTGCGACAAAAAACTTGACTATGGGAACATGTGAGTAACTCCATCAGGGCTATGAATGCCTACTGGAAATGAAGCAATATTTGAGAAATTATAGTCTATAACCTCGTCGGAGCTCTAAAATCTTGCTGGCAGCGAGGCTCTATTTGGGATGCTTTTGAAGTTAGGATAATCCATGTAGCTAATCATATAGGATGCTAAGGATCTTTAGTGAATACAAGAGTGGGAATTAACTCATCTGCACACACATGGGCAAAAGAAGATCAAAGTTTCAAGAACCAATGGGGAAGTTTCCTACATCTCCATTTGTAAATCCTAGTCACTAAGTGTGTTAATTTGGATGTTCCAAACGACCTTAGGGAATGATTGACCGCTTATCTATGAAATGTTTTGCACCTCCATTTCAATTGGTGTATTACAAATGCTAAAACAAACACAGTCAACCTTGTTCGAATAGGAAATGCATCTTCATCATGCATATTGCATTAAAATAGGTCATGTGAAAAATTCATTGTCTCCACATGCATTATGTAGATCATCATGTCATACAGGTCTGCACATTGGGGGCATAGCTAAAAAAATCCAAAAAATCATATAAAGTCCTGAAAAAATCCTAAAAATCATATAAAGTCCTGAAAAAATCCTAAAAATCATATAAAGTCCTTAAAAAAAATAAAAAATCCAAAACCAATGGAAATCCTCAAAAATCCAAAGACATTGAAAAACTCAAAATCCAAAAACAATGAAAAACTCAAAATACCAAAAACATTCAAATATAGTCTTGAAAAAATCAATCAAAAACATTCAAATACGATCCTGAAAAAATACCAAAAACATCCATATAATGTCTTGAAAAAATCATTCAAAAACATTCAAATATCAATCCACATAATCCAAAACATCGAAAAATCTCTTGGAAAAGAACTAAAAATAAAAAATCAACCAACCAAAAAACTTGCAATAAAATGTCTTGCGAGAAACAAATACCCTACCAAATATCCAGCAAACACTTTGCACGAAGTTAACAAAGGATACGACTATCCAGTCAAATATTTGCAATCAACTGATCAAACTGTCTTATCAATCGTATCATATCCATATCAAAGTAATCATTATCTTGTCTTAAATAGAAGATGATACACTCGAAATCAGATAGGTTAGTCTTAAATGGGGTCTGCAACTTTATGAGATAAGACATTATCAACCATCACATCAATCAATTGAGAACGAAGGCACAAGGTCAATATAGCTGTTGAATTTTGTCCGGGTCAGTCTTTGTCTTTTATCATTTGGCGACAAATTATGTTCCTATGCTACTTAAGGATGTCCACAAGTGACTAGAGGAGCCATGATGGGCATTATTTTTTTCTTTGTTTGCTGTTTGTGGTGTGAATCGATGAAGTTCTAGGGAAATTGCTCTAGTGGGTGTCTGTGATAGGAGCAGTCAGCTATTGGATGCCACACATACCTCAACCCCTAGTGTAATTCCTAGAATGGAGGGTTCACTCCTTGTCTGCTATGTGTTTGTTTCTACAATGAGATATCTTACATCTTGGTTCCTTATACCCTGATGTGCTAAGCTTCATTGCTCAATAATAAGGCTCAGTGATGAATATATGTTGCACAATAAAATATGTGACACAGGTTCGTGATTCTTTCAATTCCTTTCTTATCTCATGAGTTTATTGATAGTTTGTTGATTTCTCATCTTCTATCTAAACCGCTTTCTTTCTAACATTCTTTTTGTCATCAATCTCTTCTCTCTATCATCTTACTAACATTTCTTCATGGTGCATCTGAGTTAAAAATTTGTTTTGACATTATCATACAAAAAAAGATACACACATTCATAAAAATTCCATTGCATTCATATAGATACCATTTCATTCATTAGCATCATTGATGCATACATATAGTAACCATTGCATTCGTAAATCATACAGAATCAAATAGATATACATCATATAACTCATAGCATCATATAAGAATACATGGAAAACAAAACATAAATAGATCGTGCCAAACACTACATATCATATATATATAACTCAAAAATGATAATGTGTATGAATACAATAAACAAGCCCAAAGGCTCAGATAACATGATCAAAATGTCTCAACCAACACTGCCTCTGTCAGCAGGTGGATCCTGTCCACTAGGTCCTGTCCCAGGATGTCGAGGTGGTCCCATAACACCACCACTGCTAGTCCATCGAGAAGTAGATCGACTCAATCTCCTCCCCATGAAGGCACTATAACTAGGCTCTCTCTGACCCTCAGGGATAGCTCTCTCATAAGCCTGTCGATAATAAATAGCCTCATGTAAAGCAACAAAATATCTATCTTCTTGGTCACATGCCTCTGTTGCTAGTCCGAATAGCTGATCATATGCATCCATAGTGATATGAGCTCTCCTAACTGCCTCATCTCTCTCCCTCTGGAGATGATCCCTCTTAGCCTCTAAAGCACTATAGTCCCTGCGATAGGCCTCTCACTCGACATCTCGTCTAGCGACCTCCTCCTCCAAACTCTGAATCCACGCTTTACGAATCTACGGATCGCCATCACCCACCTATCCTCCCCCATCCTCTGCAATAGGCATGTCCTCAAGCTCTGGAATCTCCTCATCCTCATCTCCACCATCACTACTCGATGAATTTGAAGAATCATCATTGTCCTCACTGCTGATAGACTCAGTGTCTCCACCAATGTCTACCTCCTCATCTCCACCCCCCTCATCTAATCCACCCTCCGCTCTTCCACCTCCCTCATCTCCTCCACAACCCCCCTCTCCTCCTCCATCTCTCTCTCCCAACTCTAGCCTCAATCTCGACCTAGGATGATGAATCTGCTATGCTATAATAGGAACATTAGGATCAGTCAGAGGAATAGGCTCGTGTTTGGCAAACGATGCATCATACTCCGGCATAGTCCCTGGATCTGCTGCACCTCTACCCCAACCCCAGAGTAATGGTTGAAGAGCATCAAACTCAGTAGAAGCAACATGCGGCTGTATGCACACCCCCAATCAAATAGCTCCTGAGATGCACGAGCAAAGTAAGCAGTAACAACTGGTGTCACTTGTACCTCTCCAAACTATCTCAATACTCAACCTGGGAGATACATCTCTATAATCCGCTGTGTCTCAAAAGTCCTACTGATCAGATACCTCTACTGTCGACAAAAAGGCAAGTGTACTACGCCATCCACCCAACCGAGGCAATCTAAGTATGGTCTCCAAATAAAATGCTTGTTGTATGTTAGACTGATGTCTCCAATACAAGGTGTTACCTGAACGCCTGTGTTTGATATCTGCTATGTACCTAAAAGCATAAGGCTCACTAGGCTACAAATCAATATGAGTAAGAGGTCTCAAAATAGAAATATGCTCCCATGCCCAAGTCTAGAGCAGTGTCACACCACAACTGATAGACCGATACCCAAGATATACAATCCCATGCATCTGATAATACAACATGGCAAGAAGACATGGACCCCAAGCATATACTCGTCGATGAACAATCATATCATGGAGCACTCTGCCTCATCCAACTAGAAATCCATGACCTCGTCTGTTAGGTATCAACAAACCACCGATAACACTGCATAATACATTAGTCATGTTGTCATAATCTAGATGGGCCCAAGGGATGTCATACCGACCACTGATCTGTAAGTCCTATATCTCACAGTCGAAAAGTGCGCACAACCCAACAATGCCATCATCATGGTCATAAACAACTCTCTCACCATGAATCAGAATATGCCATACATCCTCTAAGGTAATGGATGCCTCACCAGTCGGTAGATGGAATGAACATCTTAGAATGCCACTACTCTATCAACGCTGTAATCATGGCCCTGTTGACTGTCACCTCTGGCAAGTGTAACACATAGTATAAACCAAGCTGTCGGATATGCTCAATCTCATCATCAAGTAAATCAACACGAAGATCAAGTCCACTGGGTCTACTTTGTCGGCAGTATAACACACCAATATTCTCTTACACAGAGAAAAAGTTTAAAATATCAGATAACAGATCATCGAACAAGTAAATTTTTTTCAAACGCATGACAAAACATTTCACACACAACGAATGCGTGATATTTATTACTAATGTGGTACAATTATGATGTTTGCATGACATTTACATCGAATGCATAATGATATGGGCGTATGCGTAACAATCAACACTATTGCGTAAGGAAATCAACGAATGTGGTATGATATACACTAATGTGTAACAATTAGGGCTAATGCATAACATTAAGAACGAATGCATGAAAATCAATAGGTGATTGCGTGATGCAAAGGAAAAATTGAACACTGAATTTTTTGTTGTTGGAAAAATAGCAAAAACAGGCAAAAAATCAGGAAAAAATTAGAAAAATACCATGCTGCTAGTCCCAGGAGGTCTCTGATATGAACGTTCTCGGTGACACAGGTGCAATTGAGCTCTATAACCAACCATGATGATCAAATACTTGAAAGAAAGCACAAGATTTGCAGAGAAAACAAAGAACTTACCGAATTGCAAATGAGCAAATGAAAACCTAAAATCTCTATTTATAGCTCAAAATTAGGGTTTTTCGACACCTCGACGCCTGTGGTCCCCACCAGCTTCAAAAAACTTGTAGCCTACTCAAACGATCTCAAAATCGCCCGAAACTTCACACGATTACTTATTACACTGAATCAAAAACATGGTCTCAGTTTTTGAATTTTTCGACCACCTTTTCCGAGGGGGCATATTTACACTATACAACAGTACCAAGGCATACTGGGGCAGAATTTTTCGTTTTCTTTGAAACAATACCGTTCCGACTTTGTCTTAAAGAGGGGCAAATGTAGACACCTAAAAATGTTTCATTGATCATGTACTAATTATTCGTCTAATTGATTAAATAATTCTTTAATTATTTAATTAAGTTAATTAATCTTATTCTTCTAATTTGATATTTCCTCGTCATCTTACTAATTAATTCATTTCCAATTCTATCATCATTTAATCATTTTTACCCATTTTCTAATGTTAATTAAATATTTATTATTTAATTAATTCTGATTAAATCCTCAATTTAAATAACCTTTATTATTTAAATAAATTCATTTTCAATTTCTATCTCTAATCATGTAATCATTCAACCTTCTTCTAAATATTAATTAATTAATTAATTGTGATTCAATCCTTTAATTCAAATAATCTTTATTATTTAATTAAAGTCCATTTCTAAATAATTAAATAATTTCTTTAAATTATTTAATTAACTAATTAATTCTTTAATTTCATATTTCTTCTAATTTCATTAATTTCGTTTAACTTCCAATTCTTCCAAATTCAAATACATGTGCATGATTTCAAAAACCAAATTGAAAATCAAAGTCAAGTTCTAAATATATTCAAATGCTAAATTGAATTAAATAAATTCAATTTATTTGAATAAATTTCATGCAAAGATTAAATTGAAAATCTAAGTTAAAGTGCAAGCACATGCTAAATTAATTAATTAAATCATTTATCTCTCCAATCTCTATTTCCATCTTCTAGTTAGCTTTGTCATCAATTAATTTTCCTCCAATCATTCTTTTTCTTCTTTCAGTTAGCTTTTTCTCAATCAGTTGACTCAATTAATCTATTCAATCTATTTTGTTTCACCTCCAAGTCAGCAGTTCAACTATCAACCAGCATGTGAGCTCACCTGAGTTCCACCTCTTGATCATTTTGTTCCACCTTTCAGTCAATCTCATCAAAAAATCTATAAATTGAACATTCAACCCTCACAATTCCTCTAGATCACAAACTTCAAATCTTTGTGTCAATTGCAGGTTGCCAGTGCAATATCTGAGAGCCATCATACAATAGAAAGAAGAAGAACAATGGAAGCCACGATGCACAATAGAGAGTTTCATATTGTTTAATTTAATTTCATTTTGCATCTATTTCATTGGTTTTATGTTTGAATTGCTTAGATAGTTAAGGAATTTGTGATCGTCCTTATTTCCTATTTAGCAATGGTGTATTTGAGCATAGCACACAAAGGTTTAGTGAAAATATCAGCTATATGTTCCTATTGGAGTTGAGGAAAAATCAACTCTACAACTCCCAAAGATCACCTGCATGCAAACCTGTCACAGAAAGAGAGAAGTAAAATAGCTATGGAGGCCAGAATTGAGAGATCCAGAAAATAGGAGTCATATTGATTGTGCAACAAGAATGCAATTCAATAATTACAGTTGTTATGAAAATACAAAGAGAGAATCCTTATAAGAGGATACTCGAAACCCTAAAGGTGAAAACCCTAAATAATTATAAGATTCCTAAGTTTAGCTTAAGCATAGAGTATAATAGACTAATAAATAAATAAATAATTATTAGCTAATAAAAGATTACTCTAACAGTTCCTTTGTAGATACATATTCCAACTTCACCTTCTTTCTCTTCACTGACTTTCTCTCTCAAGTAATGATATTTGTTTGACACATGTTTAGTCTTTGAATGTTGCACTGGATTCTTTAACATGTTAATAGCACTAGAATTATCACAGTATATAACAGTAGGCTCATCATAAATAACTCTGATATCCTTCAACATTTGCTTCATCCAAACTACCAGAGTGCAATTACTAGCAACAACAATGTACTCAGCTTCAAAAGTAGATAAGGACACTGAATCTTGTTTCTTGCTAGCCCATGAAACCAATTTCTTACCCAAAAAGAATGCTCCACCGGGAGTGTTTTTTCGATCATCAACATCACCAACCCAATTAGCATCAGTATAGGCACAAAGCATGAAATCATCATTCCTAGGATACCATAATCCATAGTCTACAGTTCCTTTCACGTATCTGAATATCCTCTTCACAACAGTAACATGACTCTCTTTAAAATCAACTTGATATCTAGCAGCCATGCACGCAACATGCATAATGCCTGGCCTGGTCTAAGTAAGATACAACAATCCACCAACCATAGATCTATACAAACTTTGATTAGCTTTAGGAGATTGATTATTCTTGGACAATTTACAACCAATCATCACAGGAGTTCCAACCGGTTTGGAATCATCTAATCCAAAATTCTTCAACAATTCCTTTATATACTTAGTTTGAGATACAGATATACCTTTTCTAGTTTGTGCAATATGCAAACCTAAGAAAAAATTCATCTCACCAATTATAGACATTTCAAATTCTCTTTGCATATCACTGACAAACTTCATGCTCAAGTTATCATCATCACCAAAGATTATATCATCAACAAAGACTTCAACAATCATGATGTTATCATTTTCTATCTTAAAGTAAAGATTATTGTTAGCAACACTTTTACTAAATCCCAATTTCAACAAGTATTTAACTAGTCTAGCATACCAAGCTCTAGGGGCTTGTTTCAATCCATAAAGAGATTTCTTCAAATTACATACCATGTCTCTATCATCCGACAGTGAAAATCCATCAGGTTGTTCAATGCATACTTCTTCCTCAATACCACCATTCAAAAAGGCAGATTTGACATCCATCTGATATACCTTGAAATATTTATAAGAAACATAAGCAAGCAACAATATAACAACTTCAAGTCTGGCAACTGGAGGAAAATTTCTCTCATAATCAATCCCTTCTTGTTGTGAATATTCTTTGCAGACCAGTCTAGCTAAATTTCTGACAACTTCACTGACTTCATTCAATTTATTTTTGAATACCCATTAAGTACCAACAACATTCTTATCCTTAGGTCTAGGAACAAGTTCCCAAGTGTTATTCTTTTCAATCTGATCTAGTTCTTCTTCCATAGCTCTCATCCAACTCTCATCTTTATAGGCTTCAACAACATCTTTAGGTTCAACTTTGGAAATCAAACATACTTCTTCAACAACTAACCTTCTTCTAGTCATCACACCTTTATTCTTATCACCAATAATCTAATTTTCAGAATGATTCAATCTTACATACCTCAGAGTCTTCCGATTGTTTTGATTTTTAGGTTCCTGTACTCCTTCACCAACAACATCCAAATTCACAATCTTTACCAAATCATTCTGCTTAGGCTCTTCAGGCTAAATAGGCATTAAACCAATATGTTGACCATCATCATAACCACATGTTATGATATATTTACCAATGTTCTCATCCATCTTCATATTTTCACTCTCTACTATCTTTCTTAGTCTCTTATTGTAGCACCGGTAGGCCTTTCTCTTTGTTGAATATCCCAAGAAAATACCTTCATCACTTCTAGCATCTAACTTTCCTATATCTTCATCTCTTTTGATATAACATTTACTGCTAAATACTCTGAAATATCTCATAGTAGGAACATGACCAAACCAGATCTCACAAGGGGTATTATCGGTATCAACTTTGATGTGAACTCTGTTGAATGTATAAAAAATAGTTCTAATGGCTTCTCCCCAGTAAATCTTTGAAACATTTCCTTCAATCAACATAGTCCTTGTAGCATCCAAAACAGTTATGTTCTTCCTCTCAATGACTCCATTCTGTTGAGGGGTTCTAGGAGCATATAATTGTCTTCTATCCCATGCTTCTCACACAATGAATTGAACTCACAAGAATTGAATTCTCCACCTCTACCAGATCTCAGACACTTCACCTTCAATCCAGACTCAGTCTCAACATTAGCTTTGAATATCTTGAATTTATCAAATACTTCTGATTTCTCCTTCAAAAAGAGAACCCACATCATCCTTGAATAATTATCAATTAGTAGCATAAAATATCTATCACCCTGCACACTTATAACATTTGTAGGTCCACATAGGTCAATATGTACAAGATCTAGCAGTCCTTCTAACGTATATTGTTTTCTTTTGAAAGAAATTCTTGTTTGCTTACCTAACTGACATTCCTTACATACCGGATTGGCAGGCTTAACAATCTTAGGTAGATCTCTAACAACATGTGTAGAACATATCTTGATCATTGAATCAAAATTCACATGACACATTCTCCTATGCCACAACCAACTTTCATCAATCTGAGCAATCAAACAACTTTTCTCACCAGCATTCAAATAAAAAATATTACCTTCAGTCTTAGTTCCAGATGCAATCTCTATACTGGAGGCATTCAAGATCTGTCATTTACCATCCTTGAATTTTAGATCACAACCCTTATCAACCATCTATCCAACACTCAAAAGATTATGCTTCAAACCTTCAACATACAAGACATCATCAGTGTTATGCTTACCATCAAAAGAAATAGAACCTCTCCCACATATTATACAGGCTTTGTCATCTCCAAATCTAACTATTCCACCATCATATCTTTCCATACTTACAAATTTTCTTTTATCACCGGTCATATCATGTGAACAACCGCTACCAATTACCGAATCATCTTTCTCTTCAACCTTAGCAGCTAAAGCTTTCTCCTCAAGAGTACAGCTAGTGGAATCAACAGGTACAGGTCCATCTTCCTTAATGACAAAGATTACAACTTCATCTCCTTCATATTATTCATCTGTAATACTGTTATCTAAAATTTCATTACCCATGTAATTTTAGCCAAAGAATGCATATTTATCAAATGATTGCATTTACAAAAGGTACATTGCAGTGTTTAAAAAAGAGGAAAAAGGCGTATTTTTCATTTGTATTGAACAATGATAGATTACAAATTGAGTTCATGCATCTGAAGCATATTTATATACACTGAGTTTCTTAAAACCTCACACAAGCCGTGAGCTTAGCATTTCTATCTTTCCTACATATCCAAAACAGAAAAGGATAGAATCAAATAATGAGTGTGAGGATAACTAGTCATTGCCTTGGGTTGCTTTGACTGGTTATTGGCTGCCCCGTTGCCCTTATGAATGTTTTCTCGATCTTCAGACTCTGAAAACTGAAAAAACTCCTACTTTCCTGCACAAAAAAGAAGAGGTGTTAGATCCAACCGATCTAAGCAATGAAAGATTATCCTACAACATATCATTTATCATAGCCTATCAAATTTTTGTTTTGAAAGGGCAGGAAAGATAAAGACAAATCACTGCTTCAGGAAAAAGAAATGTTTATGCTAATGTGTTTGTTTCATGTGCAGATAATTAGTTACTCTAATTGGCATGTGCCCCTGACCGAGGCTCCCTTCGGGTATGAGCCCGACATACCCTTTAGAGTAACTAATCTCAGAATATCAAGTGGAATGATGAAGAAACTAACTGAAGTATTAAAGGGACATGTTTGTTTTAAATATGAAACCTTTTACTTTACTATCCATGATATGCATAATGAAGAGAAAATATTAATGCATAAACTGTTTTAAGGGACATATTATTTCAATGTGAAACCTTACAGTATTCTAAAAGGGTCAATACTACATAATGAAGATAAACAATTCAATGCAATAGAATCAACTGGTAATGAAATGAATGTCACGAGCCCGTGCTCGAACTTCGTTTTTACATAAGATCAAAATGCACAGTCAGGAGACATGAGGTAGCAATGGCATTTTATGACTAATTGGAGCAAGGAAAATCTGCACTGGTATTCAATCTATGTTGAAGTTCGGGAGAAGCTTGCAAAATAAATGCAGTGAAAGACAATAAAGCTCTGCAACAAATTGTCCAAAGGCAATTTTTCCCAATTATTCATAATGATATTGCAAGAGAAATACCTCCTCATGCGCAACGGTTGATGTATGTTACATTTGCGAGCTGGTTAGGCATGGTACTCTGTCTTACATGGAATTTAATTGTTGTGACAACAGCTTGGATAAAAGGATATGAGGTCAAAATCTGGCTGCTCGCTATGATCTATGCTCTTGCTGGCTGTCCTGGGTCTTATGTTTTATGGTACAAACCTCTATAATTGGGCTATGAGTTTTGAAAGTGCTTTCAAATTTGGCTGGTTTTTCTTAATGTATCTGATTCACATAGGCTTCTGCATACTTGCTGCTGTAGCCCCTCCAGTTGTCTTCCAAGGGAAGTCATTAGCGGGTATCTTGCCAGCCGTTGATATCTTTCAGGATCATGTTTTAGTTGGGATATTTTACCTTGTTGGTTTTGGGTTATTTTGTCTAGAAATGCTACTAAGTTTTTGGGTCATCCAGCAAGTCTATACATACTTTAGAGGATCAGGGCAAGCAGCAGAGATGAAGCGTGAGGCTGCACATGGTGCTATGAGGAATGGTTTTTAAAATTTTCATTAAAATACCCGTACCTATTCTTATGTTCTTGACAGACTCTGCTCACGCAAAGTTCTTGATGATGGATGTATGTCAGCATATTAATGTATTGAAAATTGTTCTAGAACATCATACAGCTGTAGATGAGTGTAGATGGTGTAAAATTCAAATGTTTTGCTTCTTGCACCTGAACATAACTTTGATCTATGGGAACTCAGTTATCGCTACTGGTGTTATGGCGTGCTTCATGTTATTCATGGCAGTTACATGTATGGTCCGAACTCTGATACGTCGTATCATTGTACTAGCACAGAACTTTCATTTTTTTTGGCTCATTTTTATCTCAAGGTGAGGCTTATCGACTGGTATTGTAATTTAGGTTTCTTGGTATTCATGCGGTATCATGGCATCGCAACAAAGTGAACAATTTATAGTCACAACTCCGAGGCGGGAGAAGCTCCTTAAGAATGATGTTCTACCTCAATGGTAGCTTGTTTATTATAGAGTGAGAACTGGTGATTCCAACCTTAAATCCTCAATGGAAACGGAGCAATCGGTGACTGTTGCTTCGAAATGGGATCAATTGCCCCGCAAAGAGGAGCGGGCTGAGGCCGAGGCTGTGGAAAAGGCCAGGAAGGACTTCGAGGAGCACGAGAGAATTTGGATTCTAACTCATCAGAAAGTCCAGTTGAAACGTCAAGAAGAAATCCAGATACAACAGGCTCAAGAGGCAGCTAAGAAGGAAGAAGAAGAAAATTGGGAATATGTTGAGGACGTACCAGCTGAAATAATCTGGCAAGGAAATGAGATCAATGTGCAAAAGAAAAAGATCAGGGTACCAAAGGGAAAATTAAATGTAAAAACAGATACAGCGCATTATTTTCCTGGCAAAATGTATGCAAAATGCGTGCAATGCGCAAAATGTGGGAAAAACAAACACAGCGCGTCATTTTTCTGTTAAATATGTATGCAAAATGTGAAATACAGACAGATCATCTCACGAAATGCAATGATTGTAAGCTACACACAAAATGTTTTTCTTAAAAGGGCTTTACACAGAGTTGAGATCTCAAAGAAACAAAAAGAAAAAAACCCTCTTCGTACTTCCAACAATGGTATATTAACAGGGAAACATTCAGAAGGAGTCATTTGCGTACCTGTGAAAAATGCAATTTGCATTTAAAGAGAAGACTCAGAAAGTCCAGCAACCTTCGTCCATGGCGGCACCAAGCCCTCGAGAACCTTCTAAGTTGTTTTCATTTTGCAAAATGAGGAAAATGTGATGGGAGTGCGAAACTTTTAGGGTTATAAAACCCTTTATCATTTTTTATTCTTCCTCAAGTCCGCTGGGCTTATGAAATGTTCAAATATAATAGAAATCAAACATATTTGATAAATAGATGTTTATTAATATATCAAATATGTTTTACTTTTATTATATTTTTGTTTTCATTTTTGATCAAAAGCTGGTATTTATTTGTAAAAGGTATTTAATTACAATGCAATTATAAATTGTAATTGAATATTATTATTCGAAATATCAAAGGTTTATCCATATGCAAGAAAGAGACTAAGTCTTTTGACTTAGTTTTGAAGGAGGAGTTAATTTAGGAGAGATAAGGCTCTCATTGAAGAAGTCTTTTCAGTTTGGAGACATAAGGAGAGCATATAGGGTCACGCATAACCACTTGGGAAACATTCAAAAGGAGTTGAGATATTTTTGGAGACAAGAACGTTTTTATAGGAACATGAGGTTGTTTGAAACCAAATGGAGCAAATCTAGGGAGGTTGGAGCATTTTTAGGTAAAGGGTCGAAGCTGGACTTTTCCACCATTTTGGGGGGCTTTTATTACTTGGTTAAGTGTTTTGAGGCTGTTTCTAGTGATCTTTTGGGTTGATTATTTATTAAGGAAGACTTTTCCAGGTTTATAGCCCTCTTTGGTGTCTTCTAGACTCCTCTTTTTGAGGCACTTTTCTTGCATCCAACCCAAATCAGTTGGGGGTTTTTTGTACTTAGTGCCTAAAGACACTTCATTTGTAGTTAGTTTAGATTTATGCAAGAATAGTGTTTTGAGAGACTTTTTTCTTGTCCTTAGCATTTTCTTTTGCACAGATTCTGTAACTCAGATTTGGAGATATGATATATGAAACAACATCTTTTGGAGCAATTTTCTATGGAATCAAACCTTGTTATCCTTCCAAATTTTTGTGTACAAGCATGATTGATGAAGCTAAATTTGTGAGTTATATTACTCCTTGTTTACTTGTCTCAGTCAGTATCTTAATATAGGAACGTATGTATGTTTGCAGGTCATAGTATGTGTTTAAAAGTTCAAAATTCTTGAGTGAAACATTATTATTTCCTCATTGGTTCGTCTCAAGACCTTATTATGAAATACTTATGCAAATGTATAACAGGAAAGAAGTGTTTATCAATTAAAGTAGAATATTGCAGACTGAGATCAGTTTTTATTATTTATCTCTCACATTTTGGTGTATCACCAGGTTCTAGTTAATTTTAGTTCAGTTTTAAGTACTATTTCTGTAATTTCTTACCCTTTACCCTGCAAAGTTAGTCCAATATTAGAGAGTATCAGGTGATTATCCAATAGGAACCGGCCTAGGAACCGGAGGTTTCATTTCAAGTTGCGCATTGCCCACATGCAGAAGTGAATCCCATGTTAGGCCAGATTGCTAAACTTGTAGTTTAGTAGGGTGCAAATTTGTACCTTAACAAATACCTTCAGCAACAACATAATAACAGTTCTTCTGATTTCTAAACTTCCGATTAGGCTTGTAAGATTTGTCATACTTCTCATGCTTGTCATATCTATCATTCCTATCATGCTTATCAAACTTATCATGCCTTTCATACTTATCCATTCTCTCAGGGCATCTAAAAGCAAAATGTCCTATCTTATTGTAAGAGAAACATTTCAAAGACAACTTTCCATCATACTTACTGGCACCTTTAGGCAATCTCCGGGAAATCAAAGCTTCAAGTTCATCCATCTCCCTTTCTTTCTCTTCCATGTCTCTTCTCTCTTTTTCATATCTAGATATTATGCACTCATCAGGATCATATTTATGCTTATCAGATATAGATGTAGATGCTCTGAATGTTGTCTCAGACTTTCCATGTGATTCTCCAAATTCACTCAGCTCAAATGCAAAAGCTTTCCAACTAGCATATCTCTTGTCGCAGTAGTCACACTCCAGATCTCATAAATAGAAGCAACCTTATGCTTATAGGCAGAAGGCAAAGATCTCAACACCTTGGCAACATTTTACTTTTCCTCAATAGTTCCAACGACACATCTATTACCTTGGACAACTACTTGAAATATTGACTATCACCCTCGCCCATATCCTTTCGATAACACAAGTGTTGATGGAACCTAAATCCTTGGTCCAACATCTTTCGTTTGTAGGGAGTTGTGACTTCCACCAAGACTTTTAGAAACATTCTTGTGGGACTTTGAGTTATACTAGATCTTTTATCTTGGGTCCTCATAAACTTCATTCATTTGACCTCCCAATCCTTGACCCTTGTGTTCTCTCACAATTCGAAGTCTCATAAAAAACCAAAATACTTAAAATCTAATGAAATTAATTGGTTTATTGTTTCTATTGGTTTTTAAAGGAATATATATTACATTATAGGTGTTCTAAATGTTAGAAGTAGTGGAGAAAAAGGGTAGATTAGGAAGTTTCTATAGAGGAAAAAATAGTGTAGTGTTGTAAATTTTAATCCCTTATAATTTCACGCTCCTTTTGGGGTCTTTCTTTAGTGTGCCCCCTCATAGCTATTTCCAAGCCTATTTTTGGCCTTTCATTGCCAAATTGTTGTCATGTGTTTATGAGGTGATAAAATTTTGTGTCTTGAACCTATGCATTCAACACTTGCCTTTGTTTCACCCCTTTTTGGGTGTACTAGGGTGCTAGGTGCCATAGTCCCCTAGAATGGGCCCAAATTTGAACTTATCAGTGTGTCAATTGCCACCAATTATTATTTGATCCTGATACTTGAATATGGCCATTGGAAGTTGGTCTAATTTATGAAATGCCTTGAGAAATCTATATAATTGTTGCAAGTTGTGCGCCCTTGGTCTCCTAGTGTTGTGCAACATAGCGCTTAGGTTTGTGACATGGCTTAACAAACTCCTATGGATTATATAAGTCTAGTGGTTGTATCGGGCATTAAAAAGTCAATCTTTTGGTGCAACGACAATCACACTTGTAACATGCAGTATCAAAGCTTGGTCACAGGTTCAAACTTCTCACTTGCACTGGGGAAGGTGGGGGGGATTGTTGCAAGGTGTGTGCCATTGGTCTCCTTGTGTTGTGCAATGCAACGCTTGGGTTTGTGACATGGCTTAACCACCTCCTATGGATTATATAAGTCTAGTGGTTGTATCAGGCATTAACAGGTTGATATTTTGGTGCAACGACAACCACACTTGTAACATATAATGATATGTTTCCTAATTCATTTTCATCCTAAGCATATTCAAGAACATCATAGAGCAAGTATTATGAGTGAAATTCTTTAGTGTGAGCATTATGGAGCAATAGGTTACAAAATTATTCATGCAAATGTGTCTTCATAATTCATCGTGTCTTGTCATGTCATGTTATTGTATCAACACTTGAGGTTCCTATTGATAGAGTATTACATCACCAACATTATCAAGTTTGAGGTATAATACTTCAAATTTAGCATCCACCCTACAAGGGTAAGCTTTCTTTTTCATCAACCATTTCTATAGGGGAGGTTGATTCTTACTTGAGGTTTGAATTAGGCAAGCCCCTACACAACCCAACACTTTTCCTCTCTTTTTTGAGTATAGGTGATAGATCCAACAACAAAGTAGCATATCCAAAAAGTGTAGATAAAAATACATAGTTCCAAATTCAAAATAGGAAAAAAACCTTGGATAGAGTTCAAAAGTCTAAACTGTTTGATGCTTTTTGGCTAAAATTTTGGGAGGATGATCTACAGAGCATTCTGATCCAGATTCCATACACTCGAGTTAACAAAAACATCTCTTGGACATTGATTCCTATTGATATGGTCTAACACTTTCAAGCCCAAATTGTAGACACGGGTTCCTCTCTGTATCCCATTTCCAGATCTGAGCTTCTTTACTAATTTACAGTTTTGTATCCTTATGTTCATGTTGTTTCTTGTAAAAATTCATAGTTATTGCATCATTTCTCATTCTATCTTATCTAATCATATCAAATCACAAAATAAGAATAATAAATCAAAGTGCCCAGCTCTCCCAAGGGTTTGAATTTGGGCCTATTGATTATTCTTTAAGATGAGTATTGATGTGAATGGGTTTGATTCCTAGTTTGCATGTTTATATTAGTGAACCCATATCCACTACATTACATTTTAGTGAGCCAGAGATGTCTTACACTTGCATAATTTTTTATTTTCAATTTCAGATCTGATTTTTGCATGTAATTTTCAGATTTGGATGCATTCATTTCTCAAATTCATTTCTTATGTACTTGCATTTCTTAGTTATTCACATCATTGCTTCATTAATTATACATTTAATAGTTTAAAAATCATATTTGTTTCATTTCATTAAACATCATAAAAAAGGGCATTTTAAATTCTTTGCACGTTGCAATAAAAATTGGGTCGCTGCCTAGAAACCCATTTCATGTTGTTAATTTTGAGATCAACCATTGGTCTTCGACCAACTTGTCTTTGCATTGTGATAGTGGACTAGCCTTCCTTGTATCACTCAATAGGCAAGTGGATGATAAAAATATCACCTTTCTTAATGCTCTCCCTTATAAGGATGAAGCATTTATGAATCATACTTTTCCCTATCCCAAAATTGGTCCCACCCATGAAGACATTTTGGTACAAGAAGAGATTATTTACACTTCTTTCAAAAATATCCCTCCTAGGGATGAAGCTTTGAGGAATGATGTTGAAACTTCTCCTAAAATATATCTCACCCATGAGGATACATTGGTGTAAGAAGACGATATCATTACTATTTTTCCTAGTTACACCTTACTTTCTATTCACTTCACTGGCCTCCCTTCTAGAGATGAAGTGTTGATGATTTATACTTGTTGCTCTCCAAAAGTTTTTCCTCATCATGAGGATACTTTGGTGCAAGATGAGGACACCATTAACAAAATTTTCAATGCCCTCTCTTCTAAATATGAAACTTTAGTGGATAAAGAGCCCAATTAGGTCAATGTTATCCATGTTTCTAGTCACGCAAAGTCTAAAATTGATGTCCATCTTCATCCTTATACCCCTCAACCTCGAATTAAACATATGCTTGTTATAAAAGGTGTTAAATAACCTGATTATCATGCATTATCTCACACATATAACACTCAAAATAAAAAGAAAGATTCAAATGTTCCTCCTACTTCTCAACCTTTTCTTCCTCCATCACCTAATCTTTCACAACATGTTGGTAAGGAACTTATGATCTTGTTCAACAACTTCATTCTACTCCAATTAATATATCCCTTTGCAATTTGATTCAAGATTCACATAAATACTATGGACTACTCCAATAAGCCTTATAAAAGGTAGTTGCTTGACCTTTTTCTAGACCAAATGATCTATCAACCTTGCTTGATTGTATGCATTAAATAAAGTCATATATTGTTTTTGAACAACTTGAGTTGCCTCGTTTGTAAGTTAAAAATTAGTATGACCCCCTTATGATTATTGTTCTTATCAATGGTAATGCAATAAGACATACCTTAGTGGATAATGTCTTAAGTCTTAATGTTTGTAGTATAAACTTGTCACATGAAATCAAGACAAATACCTCCCTTATTCAACCAAATTTTATCTCTATTCATGGATTTGATAATATTGGTAAACCGTCATTAGGTACAATTACATTTCCAGGTCATGTGATAAGTCACCCATGCCTATACATGTCATGCCCAATACTTTCACATAAAATCTTATTCTAGGTAGATCATAGGTTCGTGCTATGCAAGAAGTTCCTTCTACTCTTCATCACAATCTAAAATTCTTTACAATAACAAGACGTACATTCTAGAAGGTGATAAAATTTGTATAGCGGTCTCCAAACATAATTAGGATCTATATCTTCCCTTAACAATATAATTTGTTCTACAACACAATCTCCTATTGATGATGCTTTCTTAGAAAAAAATTGTGGTCCTTTAGACTTTACACCCTCCTTTTTTGGAGAATAAAATCCCTCAAATTTAAAATTGAAGCCTCAAAGGATCCTAGTGTGTCATTTATCCTAGCTTATTCTAATTCCACTCCAAGATCTTCTCATTCCAGCACACATCTTTATGATGATGGGGCTCTCTATATTTCAACCATATTATAACTAAGAGTGAACCCTCTCCTCCTAACATTTCAACACCTATATTTTATTATAAACATGGATGCAATGGACATGATTTAGGATGTGTAAAAAGGAGTATTAAGGCTCATGAGAAATCTACATCACACTTTTCTAAAGAAGGTTTAGGTTTCCAACCTCCTCCTTTATCGACATCCCCTCCCTCATTGTCTAATCCATTCATGTACTATTTTCTCCTAACTTTTCACCTAAACAAGAGAGTATTTTGTTTGATATTATTCAAGACAAATTGATTACTCTCTCTTGGCCAAATGAAGGAGAAAATGTAAGTAAAATTATGAAAATTCTTCTATATGTGTGTATCATCAATGTATGGACATTCCACAAATGAATGTCAAGCTTTGAATAGTAAAATTCAACAATTAATAGATGTTAGATTAATTCAAATGATAACTAATAAGGAGTGTATATTTTGTCATGTTCCTTCTAGTTAAAATTTATGTCCTATTATGTTGCTCCTCACTATGTGACATTTTTAAATTACCTTTTGGGGGCTCATTGTCATTCATGGTGGTAAAATTTCATGTGCAATCATATTTGGGTAGCAACAATATATCCTAATTATTATTCTTTCTATACTGGGGGGAAGAATTATTTTCAAGTCATTCCTCCTTCGTAAGGATCCACTTTTCCCTTGTTGATTTGCATCTTTTGTAGTGGTTTTACTTTCTTATATGGAATTGAGGACTTCTTCTTTTCTTGAAAGTGTATATCTTTTAAATGATCTCTCCTTGGTGATTGAAATTGTGTAATACTTCATCAAGGATCCCCTCTCCTAGCAAGATGGAAGGAATATACTCTTGATCTCCTTCCCCTTTTAGTTGAATATGCCATCTTTATTAAAATTCATCTCTCTTTTCAAAGGTAGATATCTTTAGGCAAAGATCTCTTCCTCCCTCTTTGATCAACAAATATCCTTCATGAGGATACCTTTACACTTGTTGCAATATATCTCTTTAACAACTATTTGTTCCTTGCTTAAAGAATTGTATCCTTTAATGAATATTCTTTTACCTTTGAAAGCATGCATTTTTATTAAGGATATCTCCTTGGTGTTGAAGGTGTTTATCCTTAATGTGGATCTCTATCTTTCTTTAAAATATTAAAATTGAGGTATGTTGACATGTTAATGGGGGGCATATAAGGCCTCCTTTTTATTTGTGCTTGGCATCACTGAAACACCCATATTGTCACCTCATATCAAATTTTTGCTTGGTGCACACTAAAACACCCATTTTGCAGCTATATTTTTAGATT
The DNA here is from genome assembly GCF_030272615.1 of Cryptomeria japonica. Lineage (NCBI taxonomy): Eukaryota > Viridiplantae > Streptophyta > Pinopsida > Cupressales > Cupressaceae > Cryptomeria > Cryptomeria japonica. The sequence continues at coordinate 374,478,801 of NC_081405.1, forward strand.
ATTTAGAAAATAAATATTTATTCTTGTAATCTTTCTTAGCGTGTGTCAATTATCATAATGGACCTTTCTAGACCTATTTGACTAGTATTTCTCTCACACAAACCACACAACATAACTCACATTGTTATCCAATGGAATTCATGCTTCTCCCTCTTTTTCATGGATCACCTAGCATAAAAAAACTTGCTAGCTAGTAGAATCCATGCCCTTAACATGAATCACCAAACATAACACACCTTGTTGGCTAGTAGAATTTATGGTTTCCCATGGACCCATAGCATAACACACCTTGTTATTTGTTTGACATGGTTTCCTATCTCATCAATTGGTCTATGATCTAGATATTTCTATTGGACTATTTGTGGTCTTTTAATACCTTTTTGAGAATTATCTTAGTGGTTGAGACATTTTGATTATTTAGGTCTCTTCAACTAGTTGACTATGAGCCTTTTTTTTAGTACTATCCCTTTTTGTGTGTCTTTTCATTTTCCTTTGTTTGTCTTTTTGTTCTTTTGTTTGGTTTTTCTTTGTTTTGCCTTTTGTCTTGTGTGTTCTTCCTTGTATGTGATTGTGTAAATTAAGATCCTAATCTTGGGGTCTTATTCTCTTAAACTCAGTGATATCTTATCTCTTGTTAATCTTGCTCCTAGTTATATATAGTTATATATATATATATATATATATATATATATATATATATATATATATATATATATATATATATATATATATATATATATATATATATATATATATATATATATATATATATATATATATATATATATATATATATATATATATATCTTCTACTTTACCATGAGTATAAGCATAAGTTCATATTCCCACTAAAGTGGGGGCTAAATGTAGTGTCATAAATTGCAACTCCTTACAACTTCATACTCTTTCTGGGCCCTTGATTTAATGTGCTCCCTTATATCTCTTTCAATGCCTATTTCTGGCCCTTTCATTGCCAAACTGTGATCATGTAATCATAAGGCGATCATATTCTATATCCTAAACCTATGCATTCTACACCAGCCTCTATTCCACCATTTTTTAGGTGGAATATGGCACTAGGAACCATAGTCCTAGTGGAATAGTGCACTAGGTGCCTTAGTCTTGGTAGAATAGGGTGCTAGGTGCCTTACTCCTTGTGGAATAGGGCACTAGGTGTTATAGTCCCCCTAGAATGGGCCCAAAGTTAAACTTTTAAGTCTGTCAATTCCCATCAGTTGTTATCTGATCCCAATACTTGAATATGACCATTAAATTTCAATCTAATTTATGAAATACCTTGGGAAGCCTATATAGGAGCATATTTCCTAATTATTTTTCATCCTAAATATATTCAAGTACATCTTAGAGCAATTATTATGAATGAAATTGTTTAGATTTGAGCAATATGCAGCAACAAATTACAACAATCTTCATGCAAATGTGTCTTCATGATTGATATTTTCTTCGCATTTCATGTTATTCTATCAACAGTTGAGGGTGCTATCCAAAGAGAATTGAATCACCAAAATTATCAAGTTTGAGGTATAATCTTATCAATTCAACATTTTACTTCAGTTATCCTTTGTCATGCAAGGCTAAGCTCTCTTTTCCATCAATAATTTTTGTAGGGGAGGTTAATTACTACCTATAATTTGACTTGGGAAAGAACCTATACAACCCAACACTTTTCCTATCTTTTTTGTGTGTAGGTGACAAATCTGATTTTAGAGAGTAGCAGACTCGAAAGTGCAAACAAAAATACACAGTTCTATATTCAGAATAAGCAAAAAACCTTGGACATAGTTCAAAAGTCTAAAGTGTCTAACACTCTTTGGGATAACAATCTATAGAGAATCCTAATCCAGATTTTGTACACTTGGGATAATGACATATAGTACAACACTTTTAGGCCCAAATTGAAAACACAGGTTCCTCTTTGTATTCGATTTCCAAATAGGAGCTTCTCTTTTAATTTATAGTTTTGTATCTTCCTATTCATCTTGTTTCTTGTCAAAATCCCTAGTTCTTGCATCATTTATCATTCTATCTTATCCAATAAATATCAAATCACAAAAGAGGAATAAGCAATCAAAGTACCCACCTCTCTCAAGGGTCTGAAGTTGGGCCTATTGATCATTCTTTAATGAATGCTGATATGAATGGCTTTGATTCCTAGTTTGCATGTTTGGAGTAGTGAACCTCATTTCCATTATATTATAGGTAGAAAAGAAGGGAAGGAAGATTATGGTTCAAAAGACACCATTAACCATCAAACACAAATTCCAGGGGGTACTTAGGGTGTCCAAATTCACCTCATAGGTCATGAACATAACATCAACAAAAATAGCTCACATCTACCTTGAGGCCATGAAGAAAGATACTTTTGGAGAAAATACTACTCCCAAGGCTAAAAAGATAGAAAATTCAAGTCTGGCCCATGTGGCCTCTTTTCCCTTATTAGTGTAGTTGAAATAAAATTAATTTAACAATTGCAAAACACTACAACTCGAGAATTAGGAAGTGATATGACACTTATGGCATTGAGATTATTTATTTAACTACTCCATGATTACAAATACTTTTGACTTACCTCCTTATAGAAACTTGATCCCAATAACAAAAGCACAAGCTAAAGCTCCTTATGGGGCAAATAAATAAAGTCACTTAAAACACCTCAATAGGAATTGGCTCAAGATAGAAAGAAATTCAGTGGCTAAGGTCCCTATGAAGTTAACTACACATGGATTTGTATTAAAGGTAAAAAACCTCATTACACTCTTGAGCATGTAATTAGGAAAAGATGAGTCCAAGACTTATGAGACATTTTTTAGTTTACCAATATCATTATCAAAGGGGGAGCTTACTTGGATTGGGGGAAAATTGTGCTAGACCAAATTCATGCCCAATTGACCACAATGGTCAACACCAATAAGTTCTATATGTTCCCATACTTGGTATACTTGGCAGGTAGTGTTGGGAACTTCCCAAGATCAAACCCTTATAGGATTAGAGGCAAGGCTCTAGGATAGGGTAGAATTTGAGAATTTTATCCCTAGTTATAGCTCAAGGAAGTAAAAAGTGTGAATGATGCCTTTGTATATGTCATAATTAACCAACTTACATGAGATACTAAATTCAAGATGTCTCAAAAGGCTATAGAACTAATCTAAGGATGCAAATTTTGGTTCATCTAGTTTCCCAAGTCTACATATATCTAAATTACTGGCTCTCATAAGGCACCCTTACTTATGCCCAAGTGTTGTAGAAATAGGATGATTTTGATTGAAATTGCAAGATAAATCATAGAATTCCATCTTAAACTCTCAATAAGATATAGAGTTGGATTAAAATACCCATTCTAATCAGGATTCTATGAGTGTCCTATTCAAGAAAACAACAAAGTTAGAGGAACTCAACCTAAGGTCTTAGATCCCCAGAGATAGTTTTGACCATGTTGGTAAGTTGAAGAAGATGCTTCCATAGTCTATGCTGATCATGAACCTTCATTGGAACACTTTTGGGCCAACTTGTAGGATGAATTTGTAGTCAAGAAGAGCTAGTATTGTAGATTAATTATTTATTAATTAAAAGAGTTTGGGATAAGAGATGAAATTATAAAAGAATTCCTGGATGATGGGGAGATTTTGGATCCTATATAAGAGGTCAATACGATATCTACTAAGTCCTTAAACCCCATCAATTGGTCTAAAAAGGAACAAGTGTCAATTGATGTTATTTTTAAGGGGTGCTAGGTATAAGAAATGCTCGAATAGAACATAGGATGAATATTTCCCAAGTTAGAGTGAAAATGAAGAATTAATTAGGCAAAAAAGGATTTCCCTCATCCATCCCTTAGGAATATAAAAGTCAAAAGGACAATAGAGAAATCCAAGGAAAAAAATCTTGATGATCCAAAGGATATTGTGAAGGAGGTGAGCCAAGAATTCAGGAAACCTTTTGTTTTGTATAAGATTGTAGAAGCTAGAATTACTACTAGAGTAAAAATGAAGAAATAATTAGGCAAAAAAGGATTTCCCTCATCCATCCCTTAGGAATATAAAATTAAAAAGGAAAATAGAGAATTCCAAGGAAAAAAATCTTGATGATCCAAAGGATATTGTGAAGGAGGTGAGCCAAGAATTCAGGAAACCTTTTGTTTTGTATAAGAATTCAGTATAGTTCCCATGGCTTGTCATATCATCAAGAGTTGAAATTTGTCTACTTACCAAAGAATGAGGGGAATAAAAATAAGAATAGGGAAAATAACCAACCAATGTTCCTCCTTCCCCTTTGCAACATGTAGAGGAACCCCAATAATCTTTGCTAGACACATAGCAACAACATGCTAACTCCCATAAAAAATACCAAAAGATAAATAGAGTGATCAAATGTATATAGAACCTCAATCCTTTAGAGATACTTCTCTAGACTAGCAATATATTGAGTGGAGGATTTAGATTCAAATATAAAATATGTTAAAAAAAATTTACATCAAGAGCTAAGGCCTTCTGAGGAATAAGAAGAGCATGAATCTAAATGCTAGGATATGATTATAGACAATGGCGGTGAAGAAGAGAATGTGATGACCTATGAAGAATAGTAGCAACTAATCAAGCCTATGGAAGCTCAAGAAAATAGGTTGACCACTATGGTAACTGAGACTCCTCTCAAGGAACCTAAAAAAGATGTTGAAATTAAGACAAGAAGAGGGATTGTCAATCGGTTCATAGCCACCTTATCTAACACCCACTTAGTTAAAGATGAGTAAGGAGAAAAAGAAACAAGTGACTATTAAACCTCTTATATCAGAAGAAATGGTCATGGAATTTGAGGTCAAACCAAAGAAAAATACAAGAACTCTCTATTCAACTAGAATATATGATTTGGGAGAAAATACTGTAGAAACTTCTATTCCATTGGTTGATAAGAATGATATTAAGATTTGAATATTTGATTATTAGGTGTCTCAATTCAACTTAGGAAAACAAAATAGGCGTAAGGAAATAACTTCTTTTGAAACAACTACATGCACAATAGTCATAAGAATGCATAAATATCAATAGAAAAAGGATGAAATTAAGGAACAAATGAAATAAATGAAGAATATCATCAAGGACTTGACCACTCCCATTGCCCAATTAGTGGTAACTCTAGAAACTCCTATTTTGATAGCTAAATGGGAAGTGGGTTCTCTGTTTTAATGAATGAAAAATTTGAAACTTAGGATATTTGGGTTATTAATTATGTACAATAAGTGAATGAAGATTTGTTTACATATTATAAATATTATGAACAAGCTTATGGCCTAGAGGGTGATTTTTCGGTATAGCTTAGATGGTGAATTTTTGGTATATATTGATAACCTGAAAGCTAAGGATGAAAGATATGTGAAAATTTTGAAAATCCTTGAGGGGATAAATATATTTAATATAAAATAAATAAAGGATAATAATATCCATGGTGATGAAGACATTAGTTTTGAAGTGAAATGCATATGAATCATGTACTTCAAGATTGAACTGATTGTTGAACACAAGATGAGCCTTTAAAAGTGCATAAATATTTATTTGAGATTTATACAAATTTTGAGAAATATGTATGAATATATTAAGCCCTAATCTCTTGACAAATAGGCATAGGTTAGATACTCTAGATAATAGCAAAGTAGTTCGAAAGAGAAAAGTAGAAGGATACTTGACTATTACCTAGGGTATAAAGGTAGATGTCTTAGATAAGTTCATGAATGTCAAAGACAAATTAAAATGGATACCTCCATAAAGTGAACAAGTGTACAAAAATGACATCAAAAAAATTTTAGGGTTCAAATTTAGGCGTGGATGGGTAGATGGAACAAATGAGGATGCATTTACTGTGCTTAGCCAATTTTATAGAATACAAGTGACAAGATGAGACCAAAGGAATTAAAAATTAATTTTTAAAAGGGAATATTATTTTATTCTTTGTTTGTAAAAGGTATCACCATAATTATAAAGGAAACTTCTATCTTTAGTCTCACTTGGTTTACTTCCAAAACTAAGCATAAATTCGAGCAATAAAGAGACGTAAACCAAGGTTTACGAATAGAAAGTTCATTTTGGAATTACTTACATGTTGGGGAAAACTCTTAGTCCTACATATCTTTTTGGCAGAAGAATTTGTCCTTGTCCTTCTTTCTCTTGAAATTGTAAAATATGACTCATTTACAGAGTCCAAAAGTTGGAGAATTAGGTTGGAGGTCCATACTTGGAGAATTTTTCTTAGCATTTTTCAGTTTAAGCATATAAGACTAGTTGGAGATCATTATAAAGGAGTTGAAGTAGAACTATAGTGTAGGTTTTTCTATATTGTAATTACATTTTAAAAGAAGTTAATACAAAGCAAATAGTTTTTACAATTTTAAAATTTTGTTCATTCATGTGGTGTAGTCGTTTCACTTTGATTTTGTCAGCTAATTATTTGAAAGATAAATGCTCTCAAATGATTTTTTTGAATTTATATTTGATTTGCACATGAATATGATAATTATAAATGAATTTAATGCTTATCATTTTCATTGAATACCTTTGAATCTTACATTGAGAATAGGATTTAGTTTAGTAATCAATAGAATAGGATTTAGTTTAGTAATCAATCTAATTTGAGTGACTAATTGGTAGGCCTCCTCAACAACGACCAACATTGACCACTTAGTCATACAAAATATTATCATATGATCCATAGGACATTGGAAGGTGACTAATTCAACTATTACATATCTTTTTAAAAAGAGGTAAGGTGAACTTCACCTTGCCTATGTTTTATGTGTCAATTTAGAAATCAACCGAAATGCTGCTAGAAGGAGGGCATAATTTAGATTACCCAAGGCTCTTTCTCTCTATAAATGTTTGAGAATGTACTTAGATCCACATAAAATATGGGAAATTTATTTGAACTAGGATTTCCTACAAGATAAGGAGTATTGGGGGAAGATATACTCAACAACCCATAACATTTATATGTATTTGTAGCATCGTAAATTGTCATTAGTCCAATTTACACCTCATGTTTGTGCTCATAAATCTCACTCTTTCCCACATGGATTGAGCCTAGATATATTGGGTTCAATCCTTTTTCAATATTGTGGTGTTAATTGGGCTAGTTAGTGATTTTATTATCTAAAACTCTAATTCTCAATTTCCTTCTATTATAGCATTTTCCTCACTACATATCACATCCACCAATGGTATTTTTCACCATAGATCATTTGTAATTGTCAAAGGAGGCTTCCACGATATTCCTAAAAACTTGGAGAATCAAGGAATATAGAAGAGCATATACAAGATTTCAAAGATGTTGTGTTTATAGCCCAAATAACACATCAAGATGTATTATAAAAAGCATTTCATTACTCACTTGGATATCTAGCTTATAGTTGGTACCTAAATCTACCTCCTCGATCAATTAATAGTCTGAAAGACCTATAAAATACCTTTATCAATCAATTTAGAGTCTATGTTGACTTAAATGGTCTTGTACTGCCGATTTTCTACCTAATTAAAATAACCAAATAAGCCCTTAATGATGTTTAACACAAGATTCTAAAGATTATATAAAAGGTTGTAATAACCTTAAACCATTGTTGAAGATGTAGAAATACAACCATACCTTAAAATTTAGATACATTAATTGGCCTATTCTTAAAAATGAATCACACTCCTCAAGAGATGGATACACTTGCTAAGGTGTATAACCTTGAAATATAATTTCAACATGAGATAAAACATGAAATAAATCTAGCTCTTGGAGTAGGAGGTACATTGTCATCCTTAGGATACTCTAGTATGCCTAATCCACTACTCACATTAGATCAAGCTTTAACTAAAAATACACAACTACCAAATCCATTACTTGGAATGTTAAACCCCACATTTCTCTGACAATAAATTGATTAGATATTTCTAAGTCCAATGGTCATCTAGCCCATTAAAGGTCAAGATTCTCATCAAACATCTACCATACCTAATGTATATTCATTCTTTGAGAAGCAGTCAACACTAAAATGTTCTCAAATAAATACCCAACCAATTAAATAAGTAAGTAAATAAAATAAGAATCAAGCTACTGGAAAAAATTATCACCTGACATATGAAATAGAAGCTCTCAAGAAAAGATTGTCTCAAGTTACCAATTAGTTGACTTAGTTTAGAATTTAATCCCCACTTAGACTTAAAATCATAACAATTATCAAAATAAAAGAAAATTATAGAGCCAAAATAGGGGGCATAATAAAATACCTTTTAATAGATAGCGGGGAACCATACCTAACAATGGTTGGGTTCCTAACCCAAATGTTGGCCATATTCAGGAAGATCAAGGATTATCCAACATGTCTCAAATAGTGAACAAGGAAGGTTTAAAATTCATGACTAACTGGTGTAGATTACATGATACAACTTTACATTTTAAAATAAATTGCCCACAGATGAAAAAAATGGCTAAGATAGCCCAAGTTGAATCACAATCTTCTCATCAATACTCAAATAAAAATGTGAGCCATATACACATATTCATGATACTAGACACTTTTAATTTTGCCTTTGAAGAAGACAATGAGCCTAAGGTAGAGGTTCATGATTCACAAGCTTTTCAGATAGGTAAGAAAAAATATTTTTTGAGAAATCACAATAAGGGTCACTTTACAACCTCTATACCACTAAGTAACACATAGACTCCTAATCCTAGAACCAACAACAACCCACCACCACCTAAGGGACCTACTAAGATTGAAACAAAGACAAATCCAATATTATTACCTTGGTCACAACTCTAGATTGATGTTGGCCCTTGTATAATAAAATAATTGAAGAAGGTTACATCTAATACATCAATCTTATATGTTTTACAAAAGTACACTAAGCAAATGTAAGATTTAATAAATAAATAAAAATATGTCAAGACCATCAAAAGATAAAACCAAATAAGTATAAATTATTAATGATTATGTTTCCATGTATAGAGTGAAAATGGATACCCCTCCCCTTCTGCTTACTTTAAAATATTTGGCAAAAATTTACACAATTACCTAGTGGATTCACATGCTTGAGGGATTGTTACATCATATACCATTTGCAAGAAATTAGGAATGAACCCTACCAAAAATCATAATAAGTTCATCTAGCTAGATAAAATAGAGGTCAATGTGATTGGTGAGACCAAGGATCTTCATATTCAATTAGGTTATGACCTTAGGATACAAAAATGCATTATTATCCAAGTGGTAGATATCCTCAAGGTGTGTGAGATTTTTTGGGGGCAAAAGGATACATTGCATTTATAATTATATTGAATATAAAAATTTTAATACATAAAGAAGTGAACCATAGTAAAATATAGAAGATGAAAGGCCAAGTAGCCTACCCAACTATGATAATACAATGATATATTGTTGGATAGATTTAAAAGATCAAAATTTACATAGTAAGATAGACGATAAAACTATGCAAGTCCCACAAAAACTAGAAGAGAAGCAAATTAGTTTCTATCTTGGCTATTGTCAGTCGAAGATGAAGGGAGGTCTAGAGAAGCAACAAAAATAGGGGCATTATTCTAGACCTCATCCATACTAGCAACATTGTCCTCACTTTGATTTCATGTAGCAGCTGCATGAACATTATTACAATTTTGTTGAGCATCTCCAATCAAAAGAATATACATTTAATGAATTAAGGATGGTGGTCAGTGATTTGATCATGGAGGCTAAGGAGGACAATAAATTGAGGGTTCCACACAAGAGTAGGAGAATATTGAGAGCTGAAAATAGTGATTTATCTTAACCCTCATGTCTCATCAAATAATTGATAGTGGGAATCCAAAGAAATATTGAAATCCAATTTGTAGTTGTGTAACAGACTTCAAGACATCACAAAGTGTACAAAGTGTAAACTTGGAAAATGTTAAGCATGGAAGGAACAAAAAACCTCCCCTAGAGGGTAAATTCCATTTGAAGGGTCATACAAATCAAGGGTGCAAATTATTTGCACATTAGTATGGAGCTCATCCTAGATATATTTATTGCAAAGATATCTTATCATAGAATTGCAGTTGGCGATGTCCATGGCATTAGATAGGAAAGAAACCACTAGATATGGGATGTTACTAAGTAGATAGTGGTCTAAGAACTTACAAATATGCTTTGAAACAAACTTTTCATATATGCGGCTTCCATGGAAAGGAAATCAAAACCAAATCTAGATAGAAAGTGAGCCACATTTGAAACACACGATAACTAATAAAATCACCCTAATGAGGTATCCTACATTGAAACTAAGCATAGAGTGTATACAATTGATGAGATTGTGATTATCATGATCTTCACAAGTGATAAAGCAAACAATCAATTATATACACAAGAAAATTGTTCTATGTTAAGTCATAATGAATTTGTCAAAGATTGACAAAAGAGAACATATTGGGGGAAGATGTGAGACTACTTGATTTTCTAATTCCCAGTTGGTGTAGGATTCACCATCAAAATAATTATTAGCTCACATGTTATTCCTATCTAAATGTGATACATTAAATTGGTTCAGTTGCATCAAATTCTAAGCCAGGCTACACCATAGTAATGGAAGGTGTGAATGATTCAAACCCACCTATAAATAATCAATAAGGGATACTTTCTTATGGGGACTTGTAGTATTGCATTAATACTTTAGAAAAAAAGAGATTGTTATAAAATACATATTTATCCTTACAAGAATTAAGGAAATGTTCATAAGTAATACTAACTCAAGTTACCAAAGATCTCATAGTTAAAATAGAAAAATAATAGTTAGATAAATAGATGAAGCGATGTTCAATACAATTGATCCTGTAGTAAATGAGTCAACTCCACCACATAATACATAGGATATATGTTTTTTCTATGAAATTTTTAAACGAGATGAAATTTAATAGGAATCATATATTTGGACACTAAGATTTGATGGTTCCAAATTGAAACAATGAAGTGGGATAAATTAGAATTAATCAGTTTAAAAGGAAAAAGATACTTATCTTATTACAAATTATAGTTTGGCTATATAAAAAATATAAAGGATCATGAATGTATGATAACAAGATTGATGTTTTCTCATAAGAAATTAATACAATGTTTAAAAGTACAAGGTGATACAACGCTAGTTGTAAAATAGGTAAGACGTCAATGCACTTATCATGATAAGAGATTACTGGCTTACAAAATAGACTATGAAGTCTAATAGAAGACTTTGACTCATTCTATATAAAATTGATTCGAACAAAAATAAACAATATATTAGATGCACTATTTGTTTCTACAAGAAATTTTGAACTCATGAATAGCTCAAAACTATGAATGTTCATAATAGATCTTGTTCCCACACTTGTAGTCCTTGATGGCATCCAGAACTTCTTGGGTCTTAGAAAGATCAACATATTTTAGTTTTTATAGCTAATGTTGGGGTCTTTGAAGGACAAATTATTGATGAATTGAAAAGAGATTCCTTCTAAGTAGATGAAGGGATTATTAATCTTAGGATACATAATATCCTTAAAGGTATGGCTACTTTAGACTTAGATCCTAGAGTGAAACAAAAAATGCGTTTAGATATAGAAGGGAGTAAAAATGAAAATTTTAAATTGGTAGATGTTGAATAAGAGAAAAATATTTTCAGCGGTAATATTTATTTTGAAAAAGAAAAGGATGATATAATCAAGATTCTAAAAAAGTACATTGATGTAATTGATTGGGATATGAAGACCTTAAAACATTTGATACTTGTATCATTACCCATACGATACCACTAATCCTGATGTAAAACCTTTTTGATACAAACAAAGGATACTAAATATCCTTATAAAGCCTTTGATTTTCAAATAACTTCAAAAGCTACTATCTACAATTATTTTATCAGACTTTCTACCTAGGCATCCATTTTGGTTTTGGTAAGAAAGACGAATTGTGAAATTAGATTGTGTGTTGACTTCAAGTGTCTAAAAAGGGCATCCAAGAAGGATAAATACCCATTACCATCACTAGATGAAGCTAGTCAAATTGTGAATGACTCACAAATGATGTCCTTTTTGGATGGATATTTAGGATATAATCAAGTTTTAGTAAAGTATGAGGATAATCCATGAATACTACCTTAACAAATAAATAGGGATCTTTTGCGTAGAGGAGAATAAATTTTGGGTTAATTATTATAGGGGCTACTTTCTAGTCAGTCATGGACATTGCATTCAAATACTTGATGTGTAAGTGCATAATCATCTACATGGCTGACCTTATAGTTTTCTCAAAAGATAGAAAAGATCATCCTATTGATCTCAAGAAAATTCTTGA